>NW_006160036.1:1713163-1714058 GCF_000334495.1 Tupaia belangeri chinensis | reverse complement strand
TGCCTATTGTCACTCTTTTGTCCTCAGAGATACAGAATTTTGTACTGTGTACAAAATCAGGTGTGATATGGTTCCTTGAGGCTTAATTCTGGCTTAGCGTTCAGAGTGTACTTAACAGCATGACACCCTACGGTGGTGCTCTATGAACATTTCTCAATAGACCTTTTAGTTGTGGGTGCTTTTGGGGTGTGCCTATTGTCACTGTTTTGTCCTCAGACATACAGAGTTTTGTACTGTGTACAAAATCAGGTGTGATATGGTTCCTTGAGGCTTAATTATGGCTTGGCGTTCCATGTGTACCTAACACCATAATTATCAGTTGTGAGTCTCTGTAAAATTTTTTCTAGGTATCTTTCAGTTTTGGGTGTCATTTGGGTGTGCCTAGTGTCACACTTTTGTGGTCAGGGATACATAGCTTTGGACAGTGTTCAAAATGAGGTGTGATATGGGTCCTTGTGGCTTAATTCTAACTAAACGTTCAGTGTGTACTAAACAGCAGTACTTTCAATGATGGGTCTCTGTAAAATTTTGTAAAGAGAAGTTTCAGTTGTGGGTGTTTTGGGGGGTTGCCTATTGTCACTGTTTTGTCCTAAGGGATACAGGGTTTTGTACTGTGTACAAAATCAGGTGTGATATGGTTCCTTGAGTTTAATTCTGGGTTAGCGTTCAGTGTGTACTTAACAGCATGACTCTCTATGGTGGGTCTCTATGAACATTTCTCAACAGACCTTTCAGTTGTGGGTGCTTTTGGGGTGTGCCTATTGTCACTGTTTTGTCCTCAGGGATACAGAGTTTTGTACTGTGGACATCAGGTGTGATATGGTTCCTTGAGGCTTAATTCTGCCTTAACGTTCAGTGTGTGCTTAACAGCATGACTCTCAATGGTGGGTCTCTA
>NW_006160036.1:1701663-1712721 GCF_000334495.1 Tupaia belangeri chinensis | reverse complement strand
GTCGGGCGTCTCCCCCCAGCTGCCCGGCCCGAGCGGCTGCACCTGGTCCGTTACCTCGCCGGTCAGGCCTGCAGCCCTCGCTCGGGACCACACTCAGGGTTTGCTGCCTTCGTATCGCCCATCGAAAAGGAAAGGAAGACTCAGTGTCTCCCCGGGGTGGTGGTCCCGGCATTCTGACCGGCCACTCCAGGAGAGCGCCCAGAAACACTGCCTTCAGGACGCTGTGTATCTCATGAGCGAGGTGGCTTCCTCAGGGCCTGGCCACGCCTCCCAGCCAGCCGGGATTGTGGGCACACGAGAGGCTCGACATGTCTCAGTCCACCCAGCGCCCAAGCCCTGCCCCCACGTGGCTCTAGCACCATGGAGTGGAGCCACTGCCTGCCCCACCAGGGCTGGGCTTAGACGAGTTGTTTGTTGAGGTTTTTGCTATAGGGCTTGTGTGCTCACCCGAAAGACAGAGAGACAGAGAGACAGAAGGTGAGAAATCACCCCCGGGGGGATGGCCACACCGCAATCCCTTCTCCTTCATTCTCTTCTAGGGATCTTGGGCATGTATGCTCATGCACCCGGCATGAGTTTAAGCCACCAGGTCCAGGATTCAAACCACAGTCGACTATATGGGAGTCCATTGACATAGTCATTCTGCTAACTGCTGGTCCCTATTAATTTCATTTTAATTTGACCATTGAGGGACAGAGTGAGAGAGAGAGGGAAAGTGAGAAAGGAAGCCGCCAGGTCCGGGACTCGAACCACAGTTGGCCACATGCGAGTCCAGCACTCTTTACCTCCACACCACCTGCCAGCCCCACAGTATTCCTAATGTTTTTTTTTTTATAATTATTTTATTTTTAACTTTATTTATTGATTTATTTCAATTGTCCAGAGAGGGACAGAGGGAGAGAGAGAGAAAGCAAGCCGCCAGGTCCAGGACTCAAACCATGGTCAGTCACGTGGGAATCCAGAGCCTTTAGGCACTATGCCATCTGCCAGCCCCCAGTATTACTAATTTTTAAAACTTTGCTAAGTTGATCAGCTATGTCAGGCATTATTTATAGGCCTTACTTCACTTCACTACAACCCTAAGAAACGTTTATTGACAATCTGCCCTCTTTAACAAATGGGGAATATAAGACTCCCGGAGTTCGCATTCTGACCCAAGCCAGTAAATTATGGGGCCAGGATAAGCCTATCCTTAACATGCTGTGATCTTTCCCTGAGGCCATGCTGCCTCCTGCTGGAACTCAGGGGCAGGGCATGATGCCTTCAAGCTCCTCAAAGCAGTTTCCTTGGATGGGCACTTGGGTGTTTGTGGAAGGCAAAGAGGAGAATGATGTTGGGACAACCATGTGATGCTGAGACTTTGCGAAATGAAATTCATTAAGCTGTATACTTGAGATTTGTGCACTTAATGTAAGTCATAGCTAATTTCTTTTTTTGGGGGGGAGAAGTTTTTGCTATAGGGTGTGTATGTGCACTCACCAGAAAGACAGAAAGAGATAGAGACAGAAAGTGAAAAATCACCCCCAGGGGGGATAGCCACACCACAATCCCTTCTTCTCAGTCAAGATCTTGGGCACACAGGCACACACGCCAGTGTGAGTTTAAGCCACTGGGTCCAGGACTCGAACCAGAGTCAACTACATGGGAGTCCAGCAACATAACCATTTTGCCAACTGCTGGTCCAAAAAATAAATTTTTGATGAGAAAAGAGACTTTTCAGGCAGGTGAAAAGAAAATGACAATTACTGAGCCCCTAGAACAAGTTGAGCCCTGAATTGAGAGCATTGGAAAAAATGGGGCCAGCAGGTATTATGGTAGTTAATATGCTGGACTCCCACACAGCCAACCATGGTTCGATGCTTGGACCCGGTGCCTTGAAGCTCACACCAGTTGTATGTGCGTGCATTTTCAAAATCTTGAGAGGAAAATGAAGGAGAAGAGATTATGATGTGGCCACCTCCCTCACCCCCCCCCACCCCGGGGAGTGATTTCTCACTTTCCCTCTCACTGTCTCTGTCTCTCTCTCCCTGGTGAGCGCACACACCCTAAGTCAAAAACCTCTAAAAAAATAATAAAATAAAACAATTATTTTTTTAAAAGTCCAAGAAAAAAGAGCATTGGAAATAATGATTTACTTAATTTTCACACAGCCCTCATGTAGTACCTCTATTATTTATGTTTGATGCATAAGGAAATGGAGGCACAGAGCTGGGTAGGTAACTTCCTCAAGGATACACAGTTAGTAGTAGAGGAGTTAGGATCTCAAGGCAGGTAACTTGGCTCCCGGTTAAGACAAGAGGCTGGGATTGCAAAGCAGCCACAATCACCAAAGATCTGTCAGACTAACAGACCTCTTCTTTATTCTAGAATGTCCACCCTATGGAGACTTTGTCTGGCCAGGATACTATATACATTATGGTCCATATCTGATGAATTTGAGGGCCCAGCATGGGATTCACATCCTCAGTGACACTACCACTTACCACCTATGCCCTTGAGTAGTCTTTTTTTCTTTTTTAGATTTTTTTCCCTCCTTAGGGGGTGTGTGCTCACTGGAGAGAGATAGAGATAAAGTGAGAAATCACCCTTCGGGGGGACTGACCATACTGCAATCCCTTCTCCTCCATTCTTCTCTTGAGATTTGGGCATGCATGCTTATGTGCCTGGCATATTTTTCAGGACACTGAGTCTGGCACTCAGACCTCAGGGCCAGCCATGTGGGATCCAACTCCTTAACCATCACCCCAGCTTCTGGCCCCTGAATAGTCTTTTTGTAGCCACAAAATGGATCTTTGCTGGTTCTAGTTACACCAGTTACTAGACCACACAGGAGGGGCAGCCCCTCACCAACACCACCACCACCAAAGGCCTGACCTGGAGTTTCTCTGTTTGGTAAGTGGTACTAGGGGGTGAACTCCAAGAGCTTCAGAGGTGCCTGGATGTGACACACCAGATCCCTGCCTCCCTCTGACACCAGTCCCAGACTCAATCAGGCCTCTGGAAATGTTCCTATTCCCTTCCCTTCCCTGCTGGGAGAATAGAAACAATGGTATACCCAGTGACGGAGTGGGGAATGAGCCATCCAAGGTCCACGTGGCAAACCCATCACAGAAATGGGAGGAGCTGAGGGAGGTCTGGGAATGTGTCCACAGGTGGAGGCTGGAAGTAGGTTTGGAACTCACTTCCAAACGGTTTGGAGACAAGTCAGAAAAAATGAAATGTCTTTTAAATGAGGCCTGAAAGCAAAGAAAGATTTAATTAAACTGGAATGAACAGGACAAGGTTTCACGAAAATATTGAGAACCTGATGAAAAGGGAAGGAAAGAAGTTGTGGGCATATGCATGCAAATACAAAATGAGACTGCCTAGAGAGAGACCTCTTCAGGCTTTGAAAGTCATGGTAAAGAGCCTGCATGTTGTTCAAAAGCAAGAAGGTGGCCCAGTCTGGTGGCACAGTCGGTAGTAAACTGAACTGTGGCTCTGGAAGCCACATGGGTAACTGCCAGCTCAGATCCTTGGGATGGCCTGAAAATGTGCAGGGTGCATTGGCACATGTGCCCACAATCCTGAAAAACTAGAGAGCTAAGGAAAAGGAATCACGGTGTGATGAGACCCTATTGAGGGGTCTCTCTCTCTTTCTTTATCATAACTAAAATATATAAAAATAGAAAAAGTAAAAGTTGATAAGTGGCAAGTCATGACCTATGTTCTACTGTGTATCCTTTGTATTATGTAGGTTGCTATGTGAATGATGTTTCACTGTGATAAAAACTTGAAGTGTAGGGGCCAGCAAGTGGCATAGTGGTAGAGGTGCTGGACTCCCATAGGGTCAGCCATGGTTTGAGTCCCACAACTGGTGACTTGAAACTCAGGCTGGACACATGTACATGTGTGCTCAAAATCACAGGAGGAGAATGAAGGAGAAGGGATTGTGGTATGGTCATTCCCCCTGGGGGGAGAGGGGAGGTTTCAAACTTCTTCTCACTGTTTTTCTCTGGAGGGTATTATGTACCCTATGGCAAAAATTTAAAATAAATAAATAAATAAAAGACTTTAGTAGAATAAGGGAGAGATTATAGACACTGATTTGGATATATGAAAGGAGCATCTCCTTCAGGCCTCTTTAAACTTATTAAAAAACTGAAAATTCAGATAAAAAAATAGAATATGTAACAGAGAGATAAAAATGAGAGTTGAGGGGACCAGAAGGTGGTATGGTGGTTAAGGCGCTGGACACTCCCACATGGCTGACCATGGTTCAAATCCCAGACCTGGTGGCTTGCTTTCTTACTTTCCCTCTCTCTTTGTGTGTGTGTGTCTCTCTCTGATCAAATTAAAAAATAAGTAAAATAAGTGAATGGATAAAAAAATTAAATAATTTTTTTAAAAAGTCAAGTTTAAAAAGAAAATGAGTAGAAATTAATCAAAATTACTCTGGATGAGACCCTATTGAGGGGTCTCTCTCTCTTTCTTTATCATAACTAAAATATATAAAAATAGAAAAAGTAAAAGTTGATAAGTGGCAAGTCATGACCTATGTTCTACTGTGTATCCTTTGTATTATGTAGGTTGCTATGTGAATGATGTTTCACTGTGATAAAAACTTGAAGTGTAGGGGCCAGCAAGTGGCATAGTGGTAGAGGTGCTGGACTCCCATAGGGTCAGCCATGGTTTGAGTCCCACAACTGGTGACTTGAAACTCAGGCTGGACACATGTACATGTGTGCTCAAAATCACAGGAGGAGAATGAAGGAGAAGGGATTGTGGTATGGTCATTCCTCCTGGGGGGAGAGGGGAGGTCTCAGAATTCTTCTCACTGTTTTTCTCTGGAGGGTATTATGTACCCTATGGCAAAAATTTAAAATAAATAAATAAATAAAAGACTTTAGTAGAATAAGGGAGAGATTATAGACACTGATTTGGATATATGAAAGGAGCATCTCCTTCAGGCCTCTTTAAACTTATTAAAAAACTGAAAATTCAGATAAAAAAATAGAATATGTAACAGAGAGATAAAAATGAGAGTTGAGGGGACCAGAAGGTGGTATGGTGGTTAAGGCGCTGGACACTCCCACATGGCTGACCATGGTTCAAATCCCAGACCTGGTGGCTTGCTTTCTTACTTTCCCTCTCTCTTTGTGTGTGTGTGTCTCTCTCTGATCAAATTAAAAAATAAGTAAAATAAGTGAATGGATAAAAAAATTAAATAATTTTTTTAAAAAGTCAAGTTTAAAAAGAAAATGAGTAGAAATTAATCAAAATTACTCTGACATCAAGAAAAGAGCAGTAAACCAGTAAGAACTTATCAAAACCAGTATGAAAAGGTCAGAACCAGCATAAACCAGTAAGAACTAATATCCACTGGCCAGAACTGGTTAGAACTAGTATAAACTGGACCAACTCAGTCAGAACCAGTATGGATTGGTATAAACTGGTAAGAACCAGTTTGAAGCAGCATAAACTAATCAAAAACTAATTATAAACTGGGCAGAGCCAGTCAGAACCCATATGGACTAGTATAAATCAGTATGAACTGGTCAGAACCATTATAAACCATTCAGAACTAGTCTGAACCAGTATAAACCATTATGAAATAATATGAAGTAGTCAGAACCTCCAGAACCCTAACCACACAGTTGGCCATGTAGAATCCAGCCCCTTAACTCTCCATGCCACCCAGACTTTAATAATTTTGAAAGCCACTATGTGGTTAATACACCTTGTCTATCAAGTATATTTCCTATGAGATTTGTTCTTTTTTTTTTAAAGAATTTTTTTAAACTTTATTTACCCATTTATTTATTTTAATTAACCAGAGAGGGACAGTGTGAGAAAGAGAGAGCAAGCTGCCAGGTTTGGGACTCAAACTGAGGTCAACCATGTCGGAGTCCAGCGCCCTTAACCACCACGCCACATGCCAGCCCTAAGATTTGTTCTCATTCTCTTTCTTTTCAAGCACTATAAGGAGGAAAATGTTCTTTGTAAGCCTAAATAATCTGATTCATCAAATCATACTTTGTCTCCTTATGTTAATCATACAGAACATTTTGACTCAGTAATTCTATTTCTTTTTATTAAGTAGTATTTATTTAGGGCCAGCAGGTGGCATGCATGGTGACTAAGGTGCTGGACTCCCACATGGCCAATAGCAGTTCAGATCCTGAACCTGGAGGTTTGCTTTCTCACTTTCTCTCTCTGTCTCTCTCTGTCTCTCTGGTGAATGCTCATGCCCTATAGCAAATTTTTAAAAATAATAATTATTATTATTATCTGTCTTCCAAGAGAGAGAGACAGAGGGACCAGCAATTAGCATAATGGCTATGTCGCTGGACTCCCACATAGTCGACCGCAGTTCAAGTCCCTGACCCGGTGGCTTAAACTCACGCCGGGCGCATGTGCGTGCGTGCCCAAGATCCTGAGAGGAGAATGGAGGAGAAGGGATTGCGGTGTGGCCACCCCCTCTGGGGGGTGATTTCTCACTGTCTCTCTGTCTCTGTCTGTCTGGAGAGCGCACATGCCCTATAGCAACAACCTCTCCAAAAAAAAAAGAAAGAGAGAGACAGAGAGAGAGAGGGAAAGTGAGAAAGCAAGCCACCAGGTCTGAGACCCAAACCATGGTTGGCCATGTAGGGTCGAGCACTCAACTCCCATACCACTTACTGACCCCTCAGTAATTCTACTTTACGAAAATTATTCTGACTTTGTGCAACAATATAACTAAGACATTTCTAATACTGAACTTATCTAGAATTATAAAACTTTTAACTAACAATCATCTTATAGGGGTTTAACAAACATCTAGTAGGGGTTTAATTTAAAGAAAGAAAACTTTGGTTCATCCATATACTGGAATGCTATGTAGCTGTTAAAGATACTATAAGGATGTTTATTACATGTTAAAAAGAAAATCAAGAGACCAGCAGATAGTGTAGCAGTTATTCTGCTGGACTACCATATAGTTGACTGCAGTTTGAGTCCTGGACCCTGCAGCTTAAAATTCATGCTGGACGTGTGTGTGTGTGCATTCTCAAAAACCCAAGAAGAGAATGGAGGAGAAGGGATTGCGGCATGGCCATCCCCCCCCGATGGGTGATTCCTTGCTTTCTGCCTCTATTTCTCTGTCTCTCTAGTGAGTGCACAAGCCCAGTAGCAAAAATCCACCCCTCCCCCCAAAAAAAGGAAAATTAAGGTTATAACAGAATAAATAATAGTACAATCCTTTTTGTGTAACACACACAATAGAAGGCCGGAAGGCCACTAACCTAAATGTCAACTTATTTCATCATGCAGGATTATGAGTGATACTTTTGCTTATTTTTTCCAATTGTTCTACTGAATACAACAAAATGTGTTATTTTGTGACTTGAAATACTATATAACTACTGTGTTCAATAAGTACTTAATGTCTACACTCTATGGTGGAAAAAGATCCAAAGATGTGATAGCAGAGAGGATAAATGTAGATCCCAGAGACTATGAGGGAGGAGAGTGTATGGTAGAGGGTGGGTGGGAATGGCAAAAGAAAAAAACATTTAACAGACAGAATAATTTGAAGTTCTCTATTGAAAATGGCATGTATAGTAGTATCTTTGATTTAATTGTCATGTACTACGTGCATACTCTAAAATACTATATTGTACATTATAAAAAAAATTATCACTAATGTGATGAATAAGTCCAGGACCAGAAAGTGATGAGGAAGTTAAAGTGGCTGGATCCCACATGGCTGATTGCAGGGTTAGAATCTCAGGCCAGAGTGGCTTGAAAAACACCTAGGTATATGCGCCTGTGTGCCCAAAATTCAGAGAGGATAACAGAGGAGAAAGGATTGTGATGTATTCATCCCTGGGGGCAAGGGAGGTGATTTCTCTCTTTCTTGCTCTCTCTCTCTCCAGCAAGCTCATACATACTAGAGCAAACTAAAGTAAATAAATAAATAAAGAGGTCAGCAGGTGGCATGATGTTAAGGCACTGGACTTCCATGTGGCCAACTGTGGTTTGAGTCCTGGACCTGGCAGCTTGCTTTCTCTCTTTCTCGCTCTGGTGAGTGCATGTGCCCTATAGCAAAATTCAAAATAATAATAAATTAATAACTCTTAAAATAAGTAAATAAATAGTAAAAATAAGCAGTCCAAATCAGACATTCTGGCAGTTAAAGTATTGATAGGTGAGCCTGGCAGGTGGCATGGTAGTTAAGGAGCTGGACTTCCACAAGGCCAACCACGGTTTGAGTTCCAAGCCTGGTGGCTTGTTTTCTCACTTTCTCTTTCTCTCCCTCTCTCTTTCTCATGAGTGGATATACTCCGTATCAAATTTTAAAAATAACAACAATAAATAAAATTAAATAAATAATTCTTTTTTTAATGTGATGGCTACACATACATACATAAAAATTTTGTACATGATATAACACAGATAAACTGTGAATATATTATAGTATTGCAATAAACCAAACACAAAAGGACAAATGTAAAAATCTGCTTATATGAAATGTTTAAAATTTACACAATCTGGGACCAGCAGATGGTGTAATGCCTATGTCACTGGATCCCCACGTAGTCGACCATGGTCTGAGTCCTGGACCTGGTGGTTTAAACTCATGCCGGGTGCATGTGCGTGCGTGTCAAAGATCCCAAGAAGAGAATGGAGGAGAAGAGATTGTGGGGTGGCCATCCTCCCAGGGGGGTGATTTCTCACTTTCTGTCTCTCTATGTCTCTCTGTCTTTCTGGCCAGTGCACATGTCCTATCCTATAGCAATCTCAAAAAAATTTACAAAATCAGGGCCAGCAGTGGCACAGTGGTCAAGGTGCTTGACTCTCACACGGCTGACCACAGTTCAAGTCTGAGTCTTGGCTGGTTGCTTTCTCACTTTCTCTCTCTCTCTTGCTCTCTTTCTCTCTGGTCAAATTAAAATAAATAAATATGGCTCATTCAGGAGAGGCAAGGGGCAGGCCTTCAGAAGACTCCTCCATGGCTCCTGAGAACTAGTGATTTCAGGGAAAAAAGAGAAATGAATACTTTCTACTGATAATTCAGCCTCCAGCCCACAAACCTGAGTGATGAATCTAAGGAAACCATAGCCAAACATCCAAATACTACTAGGGTTAACATAGTCCTCAATATCCACTGAATCTGCTGCACAAAGGGGTAAAAACGGAATAGCAAAGAGATTCTAAATCACCTCCTTCTGCACATTCCTGATCACTCAGACTGAACTTAAAGAATTAGGAAGAAACACACCATCCATCAGATGACTAGAAATCACTGCAGGGTCACAAGAAATATGGGAAAGCAAGGAAATTCCTCTCCTCCAAGGGGAAAGAATAACTCCTCTTCATCCACAGACAGCTCAATGGAAATCATGGAAATGTCTGATAAAGAATTTGGAATATTCATAACCACAAAGCTAAGAGAGTTAGATTATATAAGAAATTATGTGATCAATAAAATGTGGGGGAAGAAGGGAATAGAAAACAACTGCAGACACCTAAGATTGTGTGGGAGGAGGATGGGGAAGGGTAGAGGGTCAGAAATAGGGGGACAAAAATACACACACACACACATATATATATGAAACTAGAAATGGAAAATTATTGATGATAATATGCATGATTAAGTCACTATTATATTATAGTATATTATAGTATAGTATATTCTGGATGGGAAATCACATTTTGTATACTGTGATGATGCTTAGGGAATGAATATAAGTTAATTAATTAAAAAAACGTTTCAGACAAAAAAAAGCTCATGGAAATACATGTAATGGGAAAAGTATGTATGAATTTCAAAACGTTTTTGTATCCAAATAAATTCATACTTTAATTGTAAATAAATAAATAAAGTTAAATAAAATAATTCTTTTTAAAAAAATGACAAAATCATATGGATAGGAACGTCCACTAGAAGTTGCCCTGGATTGGGTGTAAAGGAGTATGGCGTTATAGATCTATAGTTACAGAGTGTTTGGATTATTTAAACATTTTCTAAAGTAGTAGCAATAATTACATAAAAATGTGACTGTAATAGAAACTTCTGAATTGTATCCTGAAAATGGTTAAAATAACATTTTAAAAAATAAAAATTTTTTAAATTTCAATTTCCCCCCCCCCAACACACACACAAAAAATTAATTGCCTAAAGATTTCTGGAGTGATGGGACCAGCAGTTAGCATAATGGCTATGTCGCTGGACCAGCAGGTGGTGTGGTGGTTAAGGCGCTGGACACTCCTACATGGCTGACCAGGGTTCAAGTCCTGAATCTGGTGGCTTACTTTCTCACTTCCTCTCTTTCTCACTGTTACCCTCTCTCTCTCTGGTCAAACTAAAAAAATAGATGAATGAATAAATAAAAGAAAAGAAAAGAAAAAATTATTAAAAAAAAAAAAAAAAAAACGGGAAAAAAAAACTCACGCCAGGCGCGTGTGCCTGCGTGCCCAAGATCCCGAGAGGAGAATGGAGGAGAAGGGATTGCTGCGTGGCCATCCCCCCTGGGGGGTGATTTCTCGCTTTCTGTCTGTCTGTCTGGTGAGCACACATGCCCTATAGCAAAAATACCTCTAAAAAAAAAAAGATTTCTGGAGTGCTGAGTATATTCTATTTCTCCACCTTGATTGAGATGCCGCTGGGGACCTTTGTAATTTTTGGCTTTAATACACACTGATTAAACAAAGTTTCCTCTGTGTGTGCTCCTTGTCACGATTTTCGGTATTTCTTAAAGGCTGATGTTTTTCAACGACTTACACGTAGCTCCGTGTCTTTAGTACACGTTCTGTGAAGTCGACGCAGACACTTCACTGTGAACACACAAGGGCTTTCGGCCTGGGCGCCATGAACTTCAAGTCCCAGCAGGCATTGCGGCGGGTACATCGGGAGCTACGGAGTCCGGGACGGGGGCCGGGCCCTCCGGTGCCTTCCCTCCCAGAAGCCCGCGGGCAGCTCGGAACGCTGTCCGTATCATGGCCGCGGGAGCCGGGACGGCGGGCTCCGCTTCCGGCCCGGGCGTCGTGCGTGACCCAGCGGCGTCACAGCCGAGAAAGCGGCCCCGCCGGGAGGGG
>NW_006160036.1:1675011-1701573 GCF_000334495.1 Tupaia belangeri chinensis | reverse complement strand
CAGATCCGGGACATCATGCAGGGTGAGGGCCGGGCCGGGGGGCGGAGGCTGGGGCGCGGGGAAGCGGGTACGTGGGACCCAGGGTCGGGACTGGAGATCGCCAGCCAACGATGTCTTCTTTCCCAGCTTTGCTTGTCAGGCCTTTGGGGAAGGAGCATACCGTGTCCCGGTTGCTGCGGGTTATGCAGTGTCTGTCGCGCATTGAAGAAGGGGAAAATTTAGGTATGGCTATTTCTGTGTTCTTTCCTAGGCTTACTTACGTAGAGCTTTGTTTTCAAACTTATATCTGGATCTGAAAGATTTGAGGTTAAAGTTCCCTGGTTTCCATTACAGTGTTCTTTTTCATTGTATGACAGCTCTGTTCTCTGGTTCTAGTTTTCTCCAGTTCAGGCTCTCGGCTACTTTTCTGAGCTTTTCATTTTTTTCCCACCTGTTAATTGGTCACCCCAACTTTGTTTTTGTCTCTAGTGAGTTATCTTGATAAAGGCATCTTTTGCCCTGTGGTAGAGTATGAGCACACTTTTTTGTTCCTGAACTTGACAGCTGTTTAGCAAACTCTCTTCAGTTTCTGGCCACTTGTATCTAGAATGATGTGCATCCTGAATTTGAGAGGCAAATGCATGTGTTAAATCTTTTTAGGAGACCTGTTTTGAAAAATATTATAACTACTTTAAATTTATTGATTTGAATTTAAACCCTGACAGTGTACAAAAAAGCCTGTAGCAGATGTATCAACCAATTAAATGCAAAAGTTACTATATATATTTGCATGCTCTTTTTTCATATATATATATAAATAGAGAGAGAGAGAGAGAGAGAGAGACATAACTTTTTCACTCCTTAGAAAGAGCTAAAAGTGAAAAAATGTTCTTTGTCCTAGACTGTTCTTTTGATATGGAGGCTGAACTCACTCCACTGGAATCAGCTATCAATGTGCTGGAGATGATTAAAACAGAATTTACACTGACAGAAGCAGTGGTGGAATCCAGTCGAAAACTGGTCAAGGAGGCTGTAAGGCTCTGTTTTTAATTTCCTTTTAACAAAAATTAGGGATCTTTGAAATACAGTGCTTAATCTTTCTGTGTGGGGTAGAGGAAAAACGCTATGGAGAGAACAAGCAAGCACACACACACGGACTTCAGGTACCTCCTCTCCCACCCAGGCTGGGAAAGTATCTGCTCAACCTTTTCAATTTGGGTGATTATCTTTGTGGCCCTGTCAGGAGGGACCACAATGCACAGGAAGTTGGTTGGCACTGAAGACAGCATTTTGGAGGCTATTGTACCATTCCGGAGCACTATGAAAAGCCTAATAGTTATTCTCACCTAGGGTTTGTTCATCCTCGTTTACAGTAAACGAAGGCTGGGGCCTTGGGAAATGAGGGACTGACTGAGTTTGTATGCAGTTATCTGCAGAAAGAGAGGTGTAGAGAACATTCCCTTTGAGCCTATAGATTGGAATCAGAAGTGCTGGGATAATGAGCCAGGTAGAAAAGCACAGGAAAGGCAGAAGACTGGTACCAACACTGCCCGTAAAAATCAAGAAAACGTAGGATGTCTAGAAATCTGGAGCTATCACTGTGTCACAGTCAGGCAGTTTAAGTATTAATGGTAGAATTTATTTTTATTTGAAACATAGATGTAGCGGGACCAGCAGTTAGCGTAATGGCTATGTCGCTGGACTCCCACGTAGTCGACTGTGCTTTGTGTCCCAGACCCAGTGGCTTAAAACTCACGCTGGGCGCATGTGCCTGCGTGCGTGCCCAAGATCCTGGGAGGAGACTGGAGGAGAAGGGATTGCGGCGTGGCCATCTCCCCTGGGGGGGTGATTTCTCGTTTTCTGTCTCTGTGTCTGTCTGGCGAGCGCACACGCCAAACAGCAAAAACCTCTTTTAAAAAAAAAGAAAGAAAAGAAAAGAAACATAGATATAGCTATGGGAAGCAGTCGGAAAAATATTTTTCTTCTTCATTAGCCAAGGCTGAGGGTCTGGAGGCAGGGTAGATGGTCACACCGCAATCCCTTCTCCATTCTCTCAGGATTGTGGGCATGCATACAACAAGTGCCCAGCGTGTTTTAAGCCTCCAGGTCCGGGACTCAAACCGTGGTTGGCCATGTGATATAACCATCATGCCATCTGTTGGTCCCTCTTCTTATTGTATTACTGTTACAGCAGTGTAACAGAATTATTCCAAGACTTACCAGGTTAATACAATAAATATTGGGCCAACCGGTGGTATGGTAGTTAACCGGCTGGATCCTACATGGTGGACTGTGTGGTTCAAGTACTAAATCCAGTGGTGGGGCTGTGTGCATGTGTGCCCAAAATTCTGAGAGGAGAATGGATGACAAATGATTATGGCATGGTAAGTCCCCCCTTGAGAGTGCTTCCCCCCCACACACACACACCTCTGTCTATCTCTGGTGAATGCATGTGCAAAACTAAAAGTAAACCAATATTCTGTTTCCAAAGGCCCAGAGGTGGTAGTTTAACTGAGTGGCTCAGAGTCTCTCCTGAGGTTACAGTCATTTCAAGCTCAGCTTGAGAATCTGCTTCCATGTTCCTTGTGCACATGGTTGTTAGCAGGACACACTTTCTCACTGGCAGTTGGAGATGTCAGCTCCTCGCTTCTCCATACATGACATGACAGCTTGCTTCCCATGGAGCAAGTGATCCAAGAGACAGTGAGAACCTAAGGTTGAATGTGTAATCTTTTATAATCTAATCTCAGAAAAGACATTTCATCACTTCTGCCATATCACACAAACCAATTGGAGAAGTGTGTGTGAATGAGACTCAAGCAGGAAGTAGGGATCGTTATTAGGGGCTACCTTAGAGGTTGACAACCGTAATTATCTTGATCTATTATTAAATGATACAATACAATTTGTTGCTTCAGTTTACTACTTTTTTTACAAAATTGTCATTTAGAGTCATAGAATGTATTAATGTCCATCTTTGAGAAAATGCCATGGGATCCCTCAGCTCAGTGAGACCTTTTGATACATTTAAGCTTTATAAAGTGTTGCAACAATTTATTTAAAAGTATATTAAAGTTTATCATTTAAGTTATTTGTTAATCTAGAACTTAGTGTATGGGGATTTCTAGAGGAGGTCTCCTAGACTCTTTCAGAGGGTTCATAAGGTCAAATTTTTTTTTTTAATACCGAAGTGATATTTTCAGTGCACTGACATTTGCATCAGTGCAAAAGCAGTGATGGGTAAAAACTGCAGGTGCCTTTGCACATCAGTATAGTGGAAACTACTTGTAGTCATCGTAGTTTTCACTGCCAAGGCAATTTTTTAAAAGCCTCTAGTTTTAATTAAGAATGTTTTTGATTAAGCAGTAAAGATTTTATTATTTTTATTAAATATAGACCCATAAGTAAACATCTTTTCAGTATTTTGTGTAATAAAATACAGAGTATGCCTAAAGCATTCTGCTGTATACCAAACATGGTGGTTTTAGGAAAAGCCTTTGTGTGATTACTTTGAGTTGCATGCTGAACTAGCTACCTTCTTTATAGAGCAACATATTTACCTTGAAGAGTAACTGACAAACTGGTTATTCATACTTGGTATTTGCCAGTCATTTTCTTAAGCATGTACAAAATGAACCTGTCATTTAAAACAGTGACAGTATTTGTTGCCAATGATAAAACTCAGGCTTTCAACTGAATATAAGAATTTTGGGAAACTTGTAGTCATATGCTCGATAGCTTCCCAATACTATTTCTGAAGATTGGTAATATTTAAAAATAAATAAATAAATAAAATAAATATTGGTAATATTTCAAGTCACAATTGTTATTTGAAAAGTATTTTTAATGAGAGTGCTAGTATTTAGAAGATTTATATAACTAAATGAACCAGCATTTTCTAAGTGATCAATACATAATGTTACAGAATCATTCATGGAAGAACAATTCATTAAAGGATAAGACTGACAGTTTTTGGGGGAACAATTTTCACTATAGGGTGTTTGCGCTTGCTGGAGAGACTGGAGATGGCCACACTGCAATCCCTTCTCCTCCATTCTCCTCTTGGGATTTTGGGCACGCACACACATGTGCTTGGTGTGAGTTTTAAGCTGCCAGGTCCAAGACCAAGACCCCTATCAGCAATGTGAGATTCCAGTGCCTTCACCACTATGCCACCTGCTGGCATAGATTGATAAGAGGTTTTGTTTTTTTTTTTAAGAATTATTTTATTTAACTTTATTTTTAATTCAACCAAAAAGAGAGCGCGAGAGAGAGAATGTTGCCAGATCCAGGACTCGAACTGTGATTGGCCATGTTGAAGTCCAGCGCCCTTAACTACCATGCCACCTACTGGCCCAAATTGATGGATTTTAATGTAACAGATTAAAAAACGTTTACTTGTTAAAATTTAGAATAGAATCAGGGACCAGCAGATGGTATAATGGTCACATTGCTGGACTCCCATGTAGCTGGCCACAGTTCATGTCCTGACCCGGAGGCTTGGAACTCACGCTGGCCTTGTGGGCGTGCATGCCCACAATCCTGAGAGGATAATGGAAGAAAAAGGATTGTGGCATGGCCAGCCCTCCTGGGGGGGTTCTCACTTTATGTGTCTCTGTCAAATGCACACGCCCTATAACAAAAGTCTCTCCCCCCAAAAAATTTTTGTATAGAATCAGAGAAGAATATACCCAGTTTTCTGAAGAGGCTATTAAAACACTCTCCCCTCTTTCACCTTCCTATCTGGATAAAGCCATAATTTTCTTTTTTAATTTTTGCAGTGAGTGCATGTGACCTATAGCAAAAGAGAGAGAAGAGGAGAAGAGAGAAAGTGAAAAAGTACCCTTGTATCCTTCTAGTGGGGGATGACCACATCGTAATCCTTTCTCTATCACTCTCCCCTCGAGAGTTTAGACATGAATGCAGATACGCCCAGCACATTACTCAAGGACCACTGGGTCTGGTCTCAAACCTTGCAGTCAGCCATGTGGGATCCAGCCACCTTAACCACCAGCCAGATTTCTTTGAGAACAGGGAAAACAACATATGGCCTGTATCTTGGAGAAGCATTTAAATGTTGCACCCCCCCCCTTTTAATTTAATTTAATTTAATTTTATTTTTTTTCTGGAGAGGTTTTGCTATAGGGCGCTTGCGCTAGCCACAAAGTCAGAGAGAGACAGACAGAAAGTGTGTAACACCCCCCGGGGGGATGGGCATGCTGCAATCCCTTCTCCTCCATTCTCCTCTCAGGATCTTGGGCATGCATGCACATGTGCCCGACATGAGTTTAAGCCACCAGGTCCAAGATTTGAACCATGGTCAACTATATGGGAGTCCAGTGACAGCCATTTCGCCAACTACTGATCCCTACTTGTTGCTTTTTGTTGTGAAGCATTCTGTCCTACACCTTTGATGATAGCACTTCGATTTTTTTGGTGGGGGTCTTAACGCATCTAGGGTGCTGGTACATCAGACACATAATCTTAAGACTTTGATTCTTTTTTTTTTTAGTTGTTTTTTTTCCCCTCAAGAAAGTACCTTCTCACTTTCTCTCTCTATGTCTCTGTCTCTCTCTGGTCAAATTAAAATGAATGAGTAAATAAATATTTTATTCATTGCCATTATTTTTATTTTATTTTATTTTGAAGTTGACCAGAGAGAGAGAAGGAAAGTGAGAAAGCAAGTTGCCAGGTCTGGAACTCGAACTGCAGTCAGCCATGTGGGAGTCAAGCTGCCTTAACCACTACTTCATCTGCCAGCCCCAACCCTGTTATTTTTTAAATTTTTATTTATTTTATTTTTGGAGAAGCTTTTGCTATAGGGCATGTGCACTCACCAGAAAGACAGAGAGACAGAGAGAGAGACAGAAAGTGAGAAATCACCCCCCAGCGGGTACAGCCACACCTAATCCTTTCTCCTTCATTCTCCTCTCGGGATCTTGGGCACGCACGCACACGCGCTTGGCGTGAGTTAAAGCCACCGGGTCTGGAACTTGAACCACAGTCTGCTACATGGGAGTTCAGAGACATAGTCATTACACCAACTGCTGGTCCCTAGCCCTGTTATTTTTTGTTGTTTGTTTGTTTGTTTGTTTTTTGCATCTGGTTCTTTAAGCTTTTTTTGTTTTTTTATGAGTTTAGATTTTTTTCTTCCTTTGTTAATACATGTTTTCTGGCGTTTCTTTCCAACATAACCTGTCTTCACCTATTTTGAAAATCAGTATTTGGAACTTTATTTTATTTATTTATTTATTTTGAGATGTTTTCGCTATAGGGCGCATGCGCTCGCCAGACAGACAGAGACAGAGAGACAGAAAGCAAGAAAGCACTCCCCAGGGGGGATGGCCACGCCGCAATCCCTTCTCCCCCATTCTCCTCTTGGGATCTTGGGCACGCACGCACACGCGCCTGGCGTGAGTTTTAAGCCACCGGGTCCGGAATGCGAACCATGGTTGACTACGTGTGAGTCCAGCGACATAGCCATTACACTAACTGCTAGTCCCGGAACTTTAATTTTTTTAAAGAAGCCAGACACATCAATATTCCTTAGAACTACAACAAATAAAAAAAGATTCTGAGAACTACAAATTGAAAATGCAATGATTTTGTCTCTAAAATTTCTTTTCACAGAAAATTAAAATATCATTTAAGAAGACAAACTTACAGCACAGATTTTAGACACAGACTTTAAATTTCAGTTTTAAAGGTGTTCACATTTCCTGTCTTATTTCACAAGTGAAATATAGTAGGTCCTGTTTGCTCTGAGGAATACTTTGTCCCTCTCAGCAGAAACGGTGTGGGACTGAGAAGAATGGGATGATATAATTCCAAATACTAAGACAAAACAAAACAAAAGAAAAAACTGTCAGTCAAGAATTATATACTCACCAAACCTATCTTTCAGAATAGAAAGAGACTTGCTCAGACACGCAAAAATTGAGGGAATACACTTTCACTAAGGGAGCCTTATGAGAAATCCTTAAGGGGGGAGGTCTTCTTTTTGGACCTAAAGGACAATAACTATGAACATTTTAAAAAAAGAAAATACAAAATACACAGATAGAATAGACACAAATGAGGAACAGAAAAGAATCAAAGTCTATTACTACAACAAACCACCAAAACATAATCATAGTAAGAGAGAAAAAAAACAAAACACCTAACAAAATGACAGTAGTAAGTTTTAGTCTATTTATAACAACCCCAAATATAAATGGATTAAACTCCCCATTGAAAGATACCGACAAGCTGAATGGTTAAGAAAACATACTCGGGGGAACCAGCATTTAGCGTAATGGCTATGTCGCTGGATTCCCACGTAGTCGACCGCGGTTCGTGTCCCGGACCCGGTGGCTTAAAACTCACGCCGGGCGCGTGTGTGTGCGTGCCCAAGATCCCGAGAGGAGAATGGAGGAGAAGGGATTGCGGCGTGACCATCCCCCCTGGGGGGTGATTTCTCGCTTTCTGTCTCTATGTCTCTCTCTGTCTGTCTGGCGAGCGCACGCACCCTACAGTGAAAATCACTCCAAAAAAAAAAAAAAAGAAAACATACTCGGGATGGGTCCAGCAGTTGGTGTAATGGCTTTGTCCCTGGACTCCTATGTAGTTGACTGTGGTTCGTATCCTGGACCCGGTGGCATAAACTTTGCCGGGCACATGGCGTGGCCACCCCCCGAGGGGTGGTTTCTCATTCCTGTCTCTGTCTTTCTGGTAAGTGCATGTGCCCTATAGCAAAAACCTCTCCCCCCCCCCCACCAAAAAAAAAAAAAAAAGAAAAAAAGCTTTTGGGGCTTGCAGATGGTGTGGTTGAGGCGCTGGACCTCCCACATGGCTGGCTGTGGTTCAAGTCCTGGACCTGGCAGCTTGCTTTCCCACTTTCTCTTTCTCTCTCTGGTCAGATTTTAAAAATAATAAAAATAACAATGAATAAAATTGAAAAAAAATAGAAAACAGTATTAGGGACCAGCAGATGGTATAATGGTTACATCACTTGACTCTCACATGGTTGACCGCAGTTCAAGTCCCAATGGCTCGAAACTAGGGTGTGTGTGTGTGTGTGTCCAAAATCCCAAGAGGAGAGGAGAAGGTATTACAGCATGGCCATCGATGATTTCTCGATTTCTCTCTTGCTATCTCTGTCTGGTGCACATATATACCCTATAACAAAAATCTCTTTAAAAAAAGAAAACATACTCTCTTCTGTCTCCTTTTTCTTTTAAAGAATTATTCTCTTTAACTTTATTTATTTGTTTGTTTTGATTTGACCAAAGGGGGACAGAGTGAGAGAGAGAGAGAAAGTGAGAAAGTAAGCCACCAGGTCCGGGACTCGAACCATGGTCAACCACATGGCAGTCCAGTGCCCTTAACCACCATGCCACCTGCCGCTGTGCCCACCCCATTCTTAATTCAAATATAAGTCTTAGGGACCAGCAGGTGGTGTGCTGGTTTAGGCACTGGACACTCTCACATGACCAACCACAGTTTGAGTCCTGGAACTGGTAGCTTGCTTTCTCATTTTTGTTCTCTTTCACTCTTTGTGTGTCTTGCTCTGGTCAAATTAAAAAATAAATGAATGAATAAATAAAATTAAATAATTCTTTAAAAAAATAAAAAAATATTAAGTCTTAGACCAAATGTTTGGATCAGTCTTTGAGGACTCTGAAATGTAAATGGTAGCACACAGAAGGGGAAGAAGATCAGAATTTGAAGTTCTACCAAACCAGTTATGAGTAGTTTACCATTTTTTCCCCCTCCTTCAGTATCACCTAGCCTGGACTCAAAGATAGCCTGAAACTCCAGGCTTGAAGAGAGAGAATAGCAAGAGCTCTTGGTTCTGATCTGAGGAGTAGGAAAGGATCTCCTCAGAGTCAGAGATGGTGGGAGAAATCACATTTCTTTTTTTTTTTAACCTTCTTTCCTGGCCTGGTTTACAGCAATACTGCCCTGTGGTAGCAGTGGGCCAGCAATGACTGACAACAGGGCAGGCACCTTAAAACTGAAGGAGAACTCTCAGGAGAGAGGCTGTGAACTCGAGAGCTTGGAGTGAGTTCTGCCTTTTTTACTGTGTCCTACTGCTTGGGCCTTGATGCAGTGGTTTGTGTATGGCAAAGTAGGAGAACCAAAGCCCAGGAATGCAAAGTTGTTTTATATTTGAAAATCTGTCACTGGGGACCACCAGTTGGCGTAATGGCTATGTCGCTGGACTCCCATGTAGTCGACTGCAATTCGATTCCCGAACCCGGTGGCTTAAACTCATGCAAGGCACGTGTGCATGCATGCCCAAGATTCCAAGAGGAATATGGAGAAGGGATTGCTGTGTGGCCAACTCCCTGGGGGGGTGATTTCTCACTTTTTGTCTTTGTCTCCCTGTTTTTCTGGTGAGCTCATGCACTCTATAGCAAAAACCTTTCCAATAGAAAGAAAAAGAAAGAAAATCAATAAATGTAAGCCACTGCATTAATCTAAAGAAGAAAAGTCATATGATCGATTATAGCAACTGACACAGAAAAAGCATTTGACCAAAAACACCATTGGTTCATATAAAAACAATTGCAAACTAGGAAGAAAAGGGAACATCCTTAACCTGATGAAAGGCATCTACAAAAAACCCACAGCCAGCCCCATACTTAATGGTGAAAAACAGAACGCTTTGTCCCTGAGGTCCAAAATAAATCAAAGATGTCCATTATCACTATTTCTACTCAATATCATACTGAATAGCTAGTACATTAAGGGAAGAGAAAGAAATGAAAAGTATAAACACTAGAAAGAAACTAATAAAACTGTCCCTTTTTGCAAATGACATGACTGTATGTAGAAAAATCCCATGGCAGGCCAGCCAGTAGAAGTGTGGTCATGGTTCAGGCTGCTGGATCCCACATGTCCTACAACATGGTTCAAATTCCCTGTCGTTTGAAAAACATGCTGGGTACGTGTGTGCATGCTCAAAATCCTGAAAGGAAAAGGGATTTGCAGTGTGACCAATCCCCCATGGGGACTGCTTTCTCGCTTTCCTGGTCTTTCTGTTCCACCCCAGTGAATGCCCATGTGCTCTAAAAAAATAAAAATTCCATTGAATATACAAAAATAGCTCTTATAATAAATAACTTTAGCAAGGTTGCAGGATATAAGATCAACACAAAAATGATCATATTTCCATATATTTCCAGTGAACAATTTGAAATGAAATTACCAGTAAACAGCGCCGTTTACAGTAGCACCAAAAAAGGAAAGAGAGGAGACCACTAGATGGCATAATGTTTACAATGCTGGATTCTCACATAGTCGACTGCAGTTCGAGTCCTGGGCCTAGTGGTTTAAAACTCACACCAGGCACATGTTTATGCATGCCTGAAATCCTGAGAGGAGAATGGAGAAGGGATTGCAGCATGGCCATACCCCCTGGGGGGCAATTTCTTGCTTTCTGTCTCTGTCTCTCTGGTGGGCACAAGCACCCCATAGCAAAATCTCTACCCCCAAAAAATAATAAGATAAAAGTATTGGGGCTTCTTTCCTGGCCTGGTTTACAGCAATACTGCCCTGTGGTAGCAGTGGGCCAGCAATGACTGACAACAGGGCAGGCACCTTAAAACTGAAGGAGAACTCTCAGGAGAGAGGCTGGGAACTCGAGAGCTTGGAGTGAGTTCTGCCTTTTTTACTGTGTCCTACTGCTTGGGCCTTGATGCAGTGGTTTGTGTATGGCAAAGTAGGAGAACCAAAGCCCAGGAATGCAAAGTTGTTTTATATTTGAAAATCTGTCACTGGGGACCACCAGTTGGCGTAATGGCTATGTGGCGGGACTCCCCTGTAGTCGACTGCAATTCGATTCCCGAACCCGGTGGCTTAAACTCATGCAAGGCACGTGTGCATGCATGCCCAAGATTCCAAGAGGAATATGGAGAAGGGATTGCTGTGTGGCCAACTCCCTGGGGGGGTGATTTCTCACTTTTTGTCTTTGTCTCCCTGTTTTTCTGGTGAGCTCATGCACTCTATAGCAAAAACCTTTCCAATAGAAAGAAAAAGAAAGAAAATCAATAAATGTAAGCCACTGCATTAATCTAAAGAAGAAAAGTCATATGATCGATTATAGCAACTGACACAGAAAAAGCATTTGACCAAAAACACCATTGGTTCATATAAAAACAATTGCAAACTAGGAAGAAAAGGGAACATCCTTAACCTGATGAAAGGCATCTACAAAAAACCCACAGCCAGCCCCATACTTAATGGTGAAAAACAGAACGCTTTGTCCCTGAGGTCCAAAATAAATCAAAGATGTCCATTATCACTATTTCTACTCAATATCATACTGAATAGCTAGTACATTAAGGGAAGAGAAAGAAATGAAAAGTATAAACACTAGAAAGAAACTAATAAAACTGTCCCTTTTTGCAAATGACATGACTGTATGTAGAAAAATCCCATGGCAGGCCAGCCAGTAGAAGTGTGGTCATGGTTCAGGCTGCTGGATCCCACATGTCCTACAACATGGTTCAAATTCCCTGTCGTTTGAAAAACATGCTGGGTACATGTGTGCATGCTCAAAATCCTGAAAGGAAAAGGGATTTGCAGTGTGACCAATCCCCCATGGGGACTGCTTTCTCGCTTTCCTGGTCTTTCTGTTCCACCCCAGTGAATGCCCATGTGCTCTAAAAAAATAAAAATTCCATTGAATATACAAAAATAGCTCTTATAATAAATAACTTTAGCAAGGTTGCAGGATATAAGATCAACACAAAAATGATCATATTTCCATATATTTCCAGTGAACAATTTGAAATGAAATTACCAGTAAACAGCGCCGTTTACAGTAGCACCAAAAAAGGAAAGAGAGGAGACCACTAGATGGCATAATGTTTACAATGCTGGATTCTCACATAGTCGACTGCAGTTCGAGTCCTGGGCCTAGTGGTTTAAAACTCACACCAGGCACATGTTTATGCATGCCTGAAATCCTGAGAGGAGAATGGAGAAGGGATTGCAGCATGGCCATACCCCCTGGGGGGCAATTTCTTGCTTTCTGTCTCTGTCTCTCTGGTGGGCACAAGCACCCCATAGCAAAATCTCTACCCCCAAAAAATAATAAGATAAAAGTATTGGGGCTGGCAGGTGGCATGGTGGTTAGGGGGCACTGGACTCTCACATGGCTTACCATGATTTGAGTCTAGGACCTGGTGACTTGCTTTCTCACCTTCCTTCTCTCTATGTGTCTGATCAAATTAAAATAAACTAATGAATAAATAAATGAAATACTTTTAAAAAATTTTTTTCTAAATTGGGGGCTGGCAGGTGGTGATGGTTAAGAGTGCTGGACTCCCACATGGCTGACCATGATTTGAGTCTAGGACCTGGTGGCTTGCTTTCTCTCTTTACGTCTCTCTTTCACTCTGTCCCTCTATTGTCAAATTAAAATAAATAAATATATACATTAACAAAATGACAAGAACTCCAAATATGTGTTCCTTAAAAAAAAAAAAAGAAAAGAAAAAAGAAAAGATACTTAGACTTACGTTCAGGACTGGTATGTGGAAAAACAAAATGCTGATGAAATCAAGACCTAATGGAAAGAAATACCATGTTTGTGGATTGGAATTCTTAATGTAGTCATCAGTTTTCTCCAGTTGGATTATACAGAGTTAATACAATTCTAATTGCAATCTCAGTAGGATTTTCTGTAGATACAGACTAGCTCTCTGTCTCTCTGGCGAGCACATGCGCCCTATAGCAAAAATCTCTCTAAAACAAAAAGAGTTGAGGGACTTAACGCTACCCAGTTTTAAAAACTACTGGAAAGCTATAATACTCATGACTGTAGAGATAGGTTAATGAAGCAAAATAGGAAAGTGCAGAAACAGACCTACACAAATAATGACCAACTGATTTTTGGAAAAGCTGTGAAGGCAATTCAAAAAGAAAAGATATTCGGGCCTGACAGATTAAGGGAGCTGGACTCCCACATGGCCCACCGTGGTTCGAGTCCTGGACCTGGCAGCTTGCCTTCTCTCTTTCTCTCCTTCTTTGGTCAAATTAAATACATAAAATAATTCTAAGAAAAAAACTTTTGATCTCCTTTTAAAAAAAAGTATTCAACGGAAACAGGATGGTCTTTTCTTTTTTTGCCAGAGGACACATGCCCTTGCAAGACAGAAATGGAAAGAATGAGAACAAGAGAAAGGGAAAGGGAGAAAGCACCCTCCATGGGAAATGGCCATGCCTCAATCCTTTCTCCTCCACCTCTCTCTCGCTTTATGATTCTAGGCATATGCATGTACATATTTCTCAAGAGCCGTGTCCAGGACTCTTAACTACATTGTTGGCCACGTTGGATGCAGTTACCTTAACCACCACCCATAGCCTGGCCCTTGGATAGCCTTATCAACAAATGGTGTTGAAACAATTGAACGTCTATATATAAAAAAAATGAACTTTGGGGACCAGCAGCTGGCACAATGGCTATGTTGCTGGACTCCCATGTAGTTGACCACAATTCGAGGTCTGGACCCAGTAACTTAAATTCACGCTGGGCGCATGTGCATGCACGTGCCCAAGAACCCGAGAAGAAAATGGAGGAGAAGGGACTGCTGCGTGGCCATCCCCCCAGGGGGTGATTTCTCACTTTCTGTCTCTTTGTCTTTCTGGCGAGTGCCCATGCTCTATAGCAAAAACTCAAAAAAGAAAAGAAAAGAAAAGAACTTTGACCCTAAATTCTCACCTTAAAATTAAAAAAAAAATTTTGGAGAGGTTTTTGCTATAGGGCGCGTGTGCTCGCCAGACAGAGACAGACAGAGAGACAGAGAGCAGGAAATTACCCCCCAGGGGGGATGGCCACACCGCAATCCCTTCTCCTCCATTCTCCTCTCGGGATCGTGAGCACGCATGCACACGCGCCCGGCGTGAGTTTAAGCCACCGGGTCTGAGGCTCGAACCGCGGTCGACTACATGGGAGTTCAGCAACTTAGCCATTACACTAACTGCTGGTCCCCTGGATTTTTTTTTTTTAAGAGAGATTTTTGTTGTAGGGTGCATGCGCTTACTGGAGAGACAGAAAAAGTGAAAATCACCCTCAAGGGAGATAGCCATGCCACAATCCCTTCTCCATTCTCCTGGGATTTGGGGCATATGCATGCACACACACCTGGTGTGTTTCAAGCATCTGGGTCTGGGACTTGAACCTCAGTTGGCCACGTGGGAGTCCAGCGCCTTAACCATTGTGCCACCTGCTGGCCCCTTATGGATCATAATTAAATATAAAATCCTAAAACTTTGGGACCAGCAGTTGGCCTAATGGCTATGTCACTGGACTCCCATGTAGTTGATTGCAGTTCAGGTCTTGGACCCGGTGGCTTAAACTCACGCTGGGTGTGTGTGTGTGTACATGCCCAAGATCCCAAGAGGAGAAATGGAGGAGAAGGGATTGCGAAGTGGCCACCTCCCCCCACCCTGGGGGGGGTGAGTTCTCACTTTCTGTCTCTGTCTTTCTGGCAAGTGCACGCATCCTATAGCAAAAATCTCTAAAAAATATAAATAAATAAAAAATAAAATCCTAAAACTTTTGGAAGGAAAAAAAATCAAAGAAATATTCATGTCCCAGAATTAGGCAAAACTGCTAACTTAGACTTCACCAAAATTGAAAACCTTTACTCTGAGAAAAAATACTGTTAAGAGATTGAAAAACATGGTGCTGGCAGTGGTGTGATTAAGGTGCTGGACTCCCACATGGCCGACCATGGTTCGAGTCCCAGACCTGGTGGCTTGCCTTCTCACTTTCCCTCACTCTATCTCTGTATCTCTCTCTGGTCAAATTAAAAAATAAATGAGTGGATAAATAATTTTTAAAAATGCTAACCTTTAAGAATAAATAATTAAATGAATAAGTAAAGTTAAATGAAATAATTACTTTTTTAAAAAAAGATTAAAAAACAAGCTGTGTATTGGTAGAAAATATTTGTAGGGCCAACAGGTCCATGGTGTTTAAGGTGATGTACTCCCACATGGGTAACCTCGGTTAGAGTCTTGGACCTGATGACTTTCTTTCTCACTTTCCCTTTCCCTCTCTTTGTTCTCTCTCTCTCTGGTCAAATTAGAAATAATAATAATGGTAAATAAATTAATTGAAATAATTCTTCTAAAAATTGGCAAATCACAGCTCTGACAAAGGACTTGATCCAAAATAACTGTCAAAAGAAAAATAAGCCTAAATAAATCCATTTTAAAAATTATCTTAATTTTATTTATTTATTTATTCATTTTAACTTGACCAGAGAGGGACAGAGACAGGAGGAGAGGGAAAGTGAGGAAACAAGCCATCAGGTCCAGGATTTGAACTGCAGTCAGCCATGTGGGAGTCCAGCACCCTCAACTACCATGCCACCTGCTGGTCCCATAAATCCATTTTTAAATGGACAAAAATTGCCAAAAAGAGTACAGTTGGTTAAAATACAAGAAAAGATGCTCAGCATCATTTAACTACAGGCTAACTTCAAATTAAAACCACACTGAATACTAATGCATACCAATTAGAATGGCTAAACTTAAAAAACATACTAATAGGGCTAGTTGTGTATGCTACATATGTACCATTTTTAATTGTTGATTTAATAAAAAATGATTTAGGATGTGGAACAATGGGAATGCTCATACATTGCTGATATGAATGTGAAATGACACAGCCACTCCAGAAAACTGGAAAATAACTTGGTCATTTGATTTCCCCTTGGTTTTTGCCATATGGCACATGTGCCCACTGGAGATAGACAGAGAGAAACAATGAGAAGGAGAGTGAGAAATCACCCCCAGGTGAAGATGACCATGCCACAGTCCCTTCTGCATTCTGCACCTAGGAGTTTGGGCATGCGCACACACATGCCAGACATCATTTTTAAGGTGTCAGGTCCAGGACTCAAACCATGGTTGGCCATGTGGGAGTCCAGTGCCCAGCCATTACACCATCTGTTGGCCCTGGCCATTTCTTTTTCCTTTTTCCTTTTTTTTTTTTTTTAAGAGACTTAATGCTATAGGTATGTATGCTCACTGGAGAGAGCGAGAAGGGGACAGAAAACGAGAAATCACCCCCCAGAGGGGATGGTCATGCCACAATCCCCTCTCCTTCACTCCTGTCTTGGAATTTTGGGCACACACACCTGCACATGTGCTTAGTGTGCGTTTTTAGCCACTGGGGCTGGGATTTGAACCATGGTCAACTATGTGGGAGTCCAGCAATGTAACCATTACGCCAATTGCTGGTCCCAGCCCTGGCCATTTTCTATAAAGGTAAATATATACTTTGTATGGTTCACAATAGCATAACACCAAAATCTGTAAATGACTGTTTTGGAATCTCTCTTTTTTTTTTTTTTTTTTGAGAGGTTTTGCTATAGGGCGCGTGCACTCGCCAGACAGACAGACAGAGAGACAGAAAGCGAGAAGTCACTCCCAGGGGGGATGGCCATGCCGCAATCCCTTTTCCTCCATTCTCCTTGGGATCTTGGGCATGCATGCACATGTACCCAGCGTGAGTTTAAGCCACTGGGCCCAGGACTCGAACCGTGGTCGACTACATGGGAGTTCAGCAACCTAGCCATTACACCAACTGCTGGTCCCTGGAATCTCTTCATAACCAAAAAACTGCAAACAGCTCAACTTTCCTTCAATGGGTGAACAGATAAACAAGCTATAGTACATCTGTAAATGAAATATTACTCAGTGATAAGAGAAAAAAAGTGAACTGTTGATAAGTTCATGTATCTCATAGGCATTAAACTGAAAAAAGTCAGTCTGAAGTCTGTGTCCTTAAAAAAAAAAAACCACACACCTAGTGCTACATACTGTATGACTGCACTTAGGCTATTCGTGAAACCACAAAATAGCAAAAATCTCAATGGTTCCAGGCAGTGAGGGATGGAGCAGGGTGTGGCTGCAGAGAAGCAGCACAAGGGAGATTTGTAGATCCTCATTGTGGTAGTGGTGACAGGAATCCCCTTTTGATAAAATTCAGGACACAAGTTAATTATAAGTAAAATTTTAAAACATAATGGGACATATATGATTTATAAAAAGGAACATTTATATTCTTCAAGAAGGTATCTATTATTTTAGTATAATCCTCCCTTACCCATGGGGGATATATTTCCAGACCCCCAGAGGGTGCCTGAATCCATGGATAGCACTAAACCCAATATATACTGTTTTTTTTTTTCTTATATACACATATCTTTCTTAATATTTGTAAGTTAAGTGCAGTAAGAAATTAACAAAATAGGAACTAGTAGGTGGCATGGTGGACACTCCCATATGATTGACCATGGTTTGAGCCCCGGACCTGGTGGCTTGCCTTCTGACTCTCTCTCTCTCTGTCTCTCTCTGTGTATCTTTCTTGTCAAATTTTTAAAAATGAATAAATAAATTTAAATATTTTTAAAAAAGAAATTAACAAAATAACTAGTAGAACAGTTGTAACTATGATAAAATTTGGATGAATATGGTGTCTCAAATTATTGTACTGTACATCAGGTAATTGATAGGGGGGGGAAACAAAACCACCGGATAAGGGGAACTACTCTAAGTGGTAGTTGTCATCTGTTTCTTTTTTGTTTTAAGAGGCTTTTGCCGTAGTGCACTTGGGCTTGCCAGAGAGAAAGACAGACAGTGAGAAGGAAAGTGAGAAATCACCCCCAAGGCCACACTGCAATCCCGTCTTCATTCTTCTCCCGGGGTCTTGGGCATGCATGCAGACGTACCTGGGACTCAAAACACAGTTGGCCATGTGAGAGTCCAACAATGTGACTGCTATGCCATCTGCTGGTCCCAGTTGTCATCTGATTAAGATGGAAAGACTTATTCTGTATCTTCCCTCAGCAG
Organism: Tupaia belangeri chinensis; assembly: GCF_000334495.1. NCBI lineage: Eukaryota > Metazoa > Chordata > Mammalia > Scandentia > Tupaiidae > Tupaia > Tupaia belangeri. The sequence continues at coordinate 1,683,738 of NW_006160036.1, read as the reverse complement.
CAAGACCTATGGTTGTTTGTGCTTTCTTATTCAAGAACCAGTTTCTCGCACATAACCTGTATGGCTATGTTTAGCAGGTTGAAACAGAATCACCAGAGATCAGTACTTAATGGATTTCCTTCATCTCCCTCCTTCTCTTGGTCTGTGTCTCTGTACATTTTTCCCTGTGAAGATCGTGAAAATATCTTTGGACCAGTTTTCCTTCCTTTTCTTGTGTGTGATGTTCTTTTTTTAAAAAATTGTGTTTTGACCTAGTATGTGGCGAAGTGATTAAAAGCGCTGGACTCCCACATGGCCGACCACAGTTTGTGTCCTAAACCTGACAGCTTGCTTTCTCACTTTCCCTTTCTCTTTCTCTGGTCAAATTAAAAAATATTATTAAATAAAATAAGTTTTGTTTTGTTTTTTTTTGGAGAGATTTTCACTGTAGGGCGCGTGCGCTCGCCAGACAGACAGAGAGAGACATAGAGACAGAAAGCGAGAAATCACCCCCCAGGGGTGATGGTCACGCCGCAATCCCTTCTCCTCCATTCTCCTCTCGGGATCTTGGGCACGCACGCACACGCGCCCGGCGTGAGTTTTAAGCCACCGGGTCCGGGACACGAACCACGGTCGACTACGTGGGAGTCCAGCGACATAGCCATTACGCTATAAAAAGGAACATTTATATTCTTCAAGAAGGTATCTATTATTTTAGTATAATCCTCCCTTACCCATGGGGGATATATTTCCAGACCCCCAGAGGGTGCCTGAATCCATGGATAGCACTAAACCCAATATATACTGTTTTTTTTTTTCTTATATACACATATCTTTCTTAATATTTGTAAGTTAAGTGCAGTAAGAAATTAACAAAATAGGAACTAGTAGGTGGCATGGTGGACACTCCCATATGATTGACCATGGTTTGAGCCCTGGACCTGGTGGCTTGCCTTCTGACTCTCTCTCTCTCTGTCTCTCTCTGTGTATCTTTCTTGTCAAATTTTTAAAAATGAATAAATAAATTTAAATATTTTTAAAAAAGAAATTAACAAAATAACTAGTAGAACAGTTGTAACTATGATAAAATTTGGATGAATATGGTGTCTCAAATTATTGTACTGTACATCAGGTAATTGATAGGGGGGGGAAACAAAACCACCGGATAAGGGGAACTACTCTAAGTGGTAGTTGTCATCTGTTTCTTTTTTGTTTTAAGAGGCTTTTGCCGTAGTGCACTTGGGCTTGCCAGAGAGAAAGACAGACAGTGAGAAGGAAAGTGAGAAATCACCCCCAAGGCCACACTGCAATCCCGTCTTCATTCTTCTCCCGGGGTCTTGGGCATGCATGCAGACGTACCTGGGACTCAAAACACAGTTGGCCATGTGAGAGTCCAACAATGTGACTGCTATGCCATCTGCTGGTCCCAGTTGTCATCTGATTAAGATGGAAAGACTTATTCTGTATCTTCCCTCAGCAGCAAGACCTATGGTTGTTTGTGCTTTCTTATTCAAGAACCAGTTTCTCGCACATAACCTGTATGGCTATGTTTAGCAGGTTGAAACAGAATCACCAGAGATCAGTACTTAATGGATTTCCTTCATCTCCCTCCTTCTCTTGGTCTGTGTCTCTGTACATTTTTCCCTGTGAAGATCGTGAAAATATCTTTGGACCAGTTTTCCTTCCTTTTCTTGTGTGTGATGTTCTTTTTTTAAAAAATTGTGTTTTGACCTAGTATGTGGCGAAGTGATTAAAAGCGCTGGACTCCCACATGGCCGACCACAGTTTGTGTCCTAAACCTGACAGCTTGCTTTCTCACTTTCCCTTTCTCTTTCTCTGGTCAAATTAAAAAATATTATTAAATAAAATAAGTTTTGTTTTGTTTTTTTTGGAGAGATTTTCACTGTAGGGCGCGTGCGCTCGCCAGACAGACAGAGAGAGACATAGAGACAGAAAGCGAGAAATCACCCCCCAGGGGTGATGGTCACGCCGCAATCCCTTCTCCTCCATTCTCCTCTCGGGATCTTGGGCACGCACGCACACGCGCCCGGCGTGAGTTTTAAGCCACCGGGTCCGGGACACGAACCACGGTCGACTACGTGGGAGTCCAGCGACATAGCCATAACGCTAACTGCTGGTTCCCAATAAAATAAGTTTTTAAGAAAAAAAATCTTAGGTTTCTTGGGTCAGCCAGTGGCAGCTGGATCCCACAGCCAGCTGTGTAGTTCAAGTCCTGGTCCTGGTGGCTTGAAAAACATACCAGCTCATGTACATGTGTGCCCAAAATCACAAGAGGAGAGTGAAGGAGAAGCGGTTGCAATATGGCCATCCCCCCTGAGGAGTGCTTTCTGTTTCCCTCATTCTGTCTGTCTCTCTCCAGTGAGTTATGCACCCTGTAGCAAATTTAAAAAGAAAGAAAAACAAAGAATCTGTATTTCTTTATACCTATAATTATAGGCTGTGTGCACTTGCCAGAGAGAAGGAAAGTAAGAAATCACCCAATAGGGTAGATAGCCATGCTGTAGTCCTCCTTCATTCTCCTCTTGGGATTTTCAAGCTACTGGGTTGGAGACTTGAACCATACAGTAAGCCATGTAGGATCCAGAGCCTTAACCACCATGTCACTTGCAGATCTAAGAAAGGATTTAAGGTAGCTACTTTATCGTCATATATAATTTCAATATTTCCAATTTTTTGTTGGTTTTCCTAGTCTTTTTTTTTTTTTTTTTTTGAGAGATTTTTGCTATAGGGCATGTGTGCTCAACAGAGAAACAGAAAACGAGAAATCACCTCTCGGGGGGATGGCCATACTGCAATCCCTTTTCCTTCATTCTCTCCCTGGGATTTTGGGCTTGCACTCACATGTGCTGGATGTGAGTTTAAGCTGTTGGATCTGAGACTCGAACTGCAGTCAACTGTGTAGGAGTTCAGCAATGTAACCATTATGCCATCTGCTGGTCTCAGGTTTTTCTAATTTTTAAGAGTGTTTACATGTGGGGGCTAACAAGTGGTGTGGTGGTTGTGGCTCCGGACTCTCACATGGCTAATCGTGGTTCGAGTCCCAGACCAAGTGGCTTGCTGTCTCAGTTTCTTTCTCTCCGGGCAAATCAAAAAAATAATAATATTGGGTTGTCGGAAAAGTCATGACACATTTTTACATGGCAAAACAGAAAAATACGTCATGACTTTTCTGATGATCCAATAATAACAAATACAATTAAATATTTTTAATACTTATTTTATTTATTATTATTTTTCATTTGACCAGAGAGAAAGGAAAAGTGAGGAAGCAAGCACCAGGTCTGGGACTCAAACTGTGGTCAGCTATGTGGGAATCCAACACCTCAAACCCACCACACCACCTGCTAGACCCAAAATTAAATAATTTTTAAAAATATTTACATATGTTAAAAATTTTATTTTTAATGAGACTGGCAGGTGGTGTGGAGGTTGAGGCACTAGACTACCAAATGGTTCAAGTCCTGGACCTAGTGGCTTACTTTCTCACTTTCCCTCTCTCTGTTTCTGGTCAAATTTAAAATTGATAATAATAAATAAAATAATTCTTTAAAAAAAGAAGAGTTTTTTTTTTTGTTTTTCTTTTTAATTTTCAGTCACTGTTATTTTCCCTCTATGTATATTCTCTTGTGGTTTCATTATCAAAAGACATTTTTCTGGAACCAGCGGATGGTGTAATGGTTACATTGCTGGACTCCTACGTAGTTGACCACAGTTCGAGTACAAGACCCAGGGGCTTAAAACTCACATTGGTCACATGTGTGTGCATGCCCAAAATCCTGAGAGTAGACTAGAGAACAAGGGATTGCGGTGTGCCTGTTCTCCCTGATGGTGATTTCTTGCTTTCTGTCTCTCTGTCTCTCCGGCAAGCGCATGTGCCCTATAGCAAAAATCTCTCATAAGAAAAAAAAGAAACTTCCTCTGAGGCTGACTAGATCGCATCCTACTTAGAACTTTGTCCTTTTTATTTAGTTTGTACTTTTTATTTACTACTTACGGATAAGCTGGGTCCTTTTTTTCAGTAATTTATAAACTCCACCTGGGGTTTACAGTAGTCAGTCTTGTTTATTCATTCTTTCAGAAGTAGCCTCAGGCCTTTTTCGAATGTAACTAGTACTACTCTATAGTCAGCAAATCACTTAGTCCTCCTTCCTACCCCTTTCCCCCCAAGATATCCTCCCTCCTACCTCTTCTTTTTTATTTAATTTTGCTATAGGGTGTGTATACTCACCAGAGAGAGAAAGAGAAAGTGAGAAAGCACCCCCCATAGGGATTGGCCATGTCATAGTCCCATCTCCATTCTTTTATCAGGATTTTGGGCAGAAGCATACACATGCCTGGTATGTTTTTTCTTTTCTTTCCTTTTCAATTTTTGCTGTAGGGTGAGTGCGCTTACCAGAGAGAGACAGAAAGTGAGAAATCACCTCCCAAGGGGACGGCCACACTACAGTCCCTTCTCCATTCTCCTCTTGGGATCTTGGGCATGTATACACCCGTGCCCGGAGTGAGTTTTAAGTCACTAGGCCTGGAACCCAAACCGTAGTCAACTATGGGAGTCCAGCAGTGTAACCATTACACCATCTGCTGGTCTCCCAGTATGTTTTCCAAGCTATTGGGTCTAGGACTCAAACTGCAGGGTCGGCTGTATGAGATCCAACTGCCTTAACCACCAGGCCTCCTACTGCCCCCACCCCCTCTACTTCTTAAATCAAAATTTTTGCATCCAAAAAGAACACAACCAATTGTTAGAGGAACCTGAAAATTACATGGGCCTAGAATGATTCCTGTCCACTCTGTCATTTCTTAGGTAGCCATATTAAAATTTGTTATACGGTTTTAATCCAGGGCATAAGATTTTGCTTTTGCTTGGTCAGCCATTTAAAACCCACTGTAATACTGAAAAGCTACTATCTGGGACCAGCAGCTGGCATAACGGCTATGTCATTGGACTTCCACGTAGTCGACCCCAGTTTAAGTCCTGGGCCCGGTGGCTTAAACTCACGCCAGGCACATATACATATGTGCCCAAGATCCCAAGAGGAGAATGGAGGAGAAGGGGATTGCGGCATGGCCATCCCCCTTGAGGGGTGAGTTCTCGCTTTCTGTTTCTCCGTCTCTCTCTTTCTGGCAAGCTCATGTGCTCTATAGCAAAAACCTCTCCCCCCGCCCCCCAAAAAAAAGAAAAGAAAAGTTACTATCTTTTAAAATCTCCTTTTTTTTTTTTTTTTAGAATTATTTTATTTAACTTTATTTAACCATTTATTTATTTTAATTTGACCAGAGAGTGATAGAGAGAGAGAGCATGAGAAAGCAAGCCGCCAGGTCCGGGACTCGAACCGTGGTTGGCGATGTGGGAGTCCAGCGCCCTTGACCACCATGCCACCTGCTGGTCCCAAAAGTTACTATTTTATAAGCTGGACAGGACAATTTACAGTTTCACAATACTTGAGCAATAATTGTTAGTTTTTAAGAACAGGAATATGATATAATGTGAAAAAGTCCTGGGGTATATAAGACTCAGCTTTACTTTTTAGTAGAGCTTATTCTGATAGCTGATATTCTAATTGTATGTGTCATTACAAAAGTAAAGTTCTTTTTCTTCTTTTGTAGGCTGTCATTATTTGTATCAAAAACAAAGAATTTGAAAAGGCTTCGAAAATTTTGAAGAAACATATGTCTAAGGACCCCACAACGCAGGTAAATTTGATAACCTTTTGTTCTCATGATTAAATCCATCTTACTGCTTTTTGTGGGTAATAGGGAAAGGGTTGTCAGAAATACTAACTATTCACCTTTTAAGTATGCAACACCTCTCGCATGTTGTCCACTCTAAGGTTAGTTCTTTTTTTTCTTTTGATAGGTTTTTGCTCTAGGGCACGTGTGTTCGCCAGAAAGACAGAAAGAGACAGAGACAGAAAGCGAGAAATCAGCCCCCAGGGGGGATGGCCACGCTGCAGTCCCTTCTCTTCCATTCTCCTCTTCGGATCTTGGGCACGCATGCACATGCACACAGCATGAGTTAAGCCACCAGGTCCAGGGCTCAAATCACAATTGACTACAAGGGAGTCCAGTGACATAGCCATTACACCAACTGCTGGTCCCAGCTTTTCTTTCATTTTTAAAAAAATGTGTCAGGGGAACCAGCAATTAGCGTAATGGCTATGTCGCTGGACTCCCACGTAGTCGACCGCGGTTTGTGTCCCGGACCCGGTGGCTTAAAACTCACGCCGGACGCGTGTGCATGCGTGCCCAAGATCCCGAGAGGAGAATGGAGGAGAAGGGATTGTGGCGTGACCCCCCCCCCTGGGAGGTGATTTCTGGCTTTCTGTCTCTCTGTCTCTATCTGGCGAGGGCACGCACCCTATAGGGAAAACCTCTCCAAAAAGAAAAAAAAAAAAGTGTCAGAGGGTGCTTGCTCTTACCAGGGAATGGGGAAGATAGCAGAAAAGTGAGAAAGCATCCCTAAGGGGCATGGTCACACCGCAGTCCCTTCTCTCTCTCTCCCTTCTTTTGGGATTTTGGGTATACACTCAAATACACTCAGTGTGTACAAACCATCAGGTTTGGGAACAAGTCAGCAGGTCTGGGACTTAAACTATGATCTGCTATTTGAATCCAGTTGCTTTAAACCACCAATCACAAAGTCAGCTGTGTGTTTTTAAATTTTATTTAATTAAAGAAATTTTTTTTGTATTTAAATTTTTGTTTGTTTGTTTAGGTTTTTGCCATAGGGCACATGGACTCGCAAGAAAGAGACAGAGAGAGAGGGAAAGTGAGAAATCTCCTCCATGGGGGATAGCTATGCTGCAGTCCCTTCTCCATTCTCCTTTTGGGATTTTGGGCACGCATGCAGCTTGAACTGCAGTTGGCTATGTGGGAGTCCAGTGCCTTAACCACTTACTATGCCACTTCCTGGCCCCTAAATTTTTATTTTTGAAAAGGTAATACGTGTATATGGGAACCAGCAGTTAGCATAATGGCTATGTCGCTGGACTCCCACGTAGTCAACCGCGGTTCGTGTCCCAGACCCGGTGGCTTAAAACTCACGCCAGGCACGTATGCGTGCGTGCCCAAGATCCCGAGAGGAGAATGGAGGAGAAGGGATTGCGGCGTGACCATCCCCCCTGGGGGGTGATTTCTCGCTTTCTGTCTCTATGTCTCTCTCTGTCTGTCTGGCGAGCACACGCGCCCTACAGTGAAAATCTCTCAAAAAAAAAAAAAAAAAAAAGGTAATACGTGTATATAATATGGAAGTCGAAAAGTATAACAAAAGAGGGGGCTGGCAGGTAGCATGTTGGTAAAGGCCACTGGACTTCCACATGGTCGAACATGGTTTGATTCGCAGACCTGGCGGCTTGCTTTCTCTCTTTCTCTCTCTCTCTTTGTCTCTCTTTGGTCAAATTTAAATAAATAAAGCTAAATAAAATAAACTTTTTTAAAAAAGTTCCAATTCATTTTTTAAAAAGAAGTATAACAAAAGAGTTAAGTAATTTTTTTTTTTAAAGAGATTTTTTTCGCTGTAGAGGACATGTGCTCACTGGAGAGACAGAGAGTGACAGAAAGCTAGAAGTCACCCCCCCTGGGGAGATAGCCACACCATAATCCCTTCTCTTCCTTTCTCCTCTCAGGATCTAGGACACACATGCACACGTGCTGGATGTGTTTTAAGCCACTGGGTCCAGGACTCAAACTGGTTGACTACATGGGAGTCCAGCAATATAACCATTACACCATCTGCTGGTCTCTTTATCCCTTACTGTAGCTGCACAGTAACCCACTGAGGCTGAATCTTAATTTACTGACCAGTCCTTTGTGTTGGGCTTTGCTGCTTTTCATATGTTCCAGTGATTATCATCGACAGGATTACAGAAGTTCTGATCGTGTATTGTCTCAACTATCATTGACTTTTTATTAGAGTTCTGTTCTCTCATATTACAAATATCGGTTCTTTGTGTAGAAACTGAGAAGTGATCTCTTGAACATCATCCGAGAAAAGAACTTGGCCCACCCTGTTATCCAGAACTTTTCTTACGAGATCTTCCAACAGAAAATGCTGCGCTTCCTGGAGAGCCACCTGGACGACACAGAGCCCTACCTCCTCACGGTGTGCCTTGGCTTTTCTTCCCTTCCCATAGCCTGTATTGTGTGTAGGCAATTTGAAAATTAGAAGTGAAAAGGGTTAATGTATGTATAAGACTTTGGTTTATGTGTACAAATAACTTAAAGAATTATTTAATTTTGTTTATTCATTTTTTATTTTATTTTATTTATTTTTAATTTGACCAGAGGGAGACAGAAAGAGAGAGAGAGAGAAAATGTGAGAAAGCAAGCCTGGTGGCTTACTTTTTTTTTTCTTTTTTAATTTTTAAAATTTTCTTTTTTAATTTTTTTTTAATTTTTAAAATTTTTAAAATTAATTTAATTTTTTGTTTAATTTTTAATTAAAAAAAAATAAAAAGAAGAATATAATGTAAAGAATAGAAGCAGTGAGGCTCAGGACAGCACGGGAAAGAATCAGACCCCCGGCTGTTCTAGGTGGTGGACTGTGATACATGAGCCTGGCCTAGGGTCATTTCCTTTACATTCCAGGTAACTGGAAAATACTTGTCACTGTCTGTATGTGAAAATAAAATGCTTAGCTCTTGGGACCAGCAGTTAGCATAATGGCTATGTCGCTGGACTCCCATGTAGTTGACCGCAGTTCGAGTCCCGGACCCCGGGGCTTAAACC
>NW_006160036.1:1654243-1674928 GCF_000334495.1 Tupaia belangeri chinensis | reverse complement strand
GATTTCTCACTTTCTGTCTCTCTGTCTCTGTCTGCCTGGCGAGCGCATGCACCCTATAGCAAAAACCTTTCCAAAAAAAAAAAAGAATAAAACGCTTAGCTCTTAAGACAACACATGTTACAAATACTCCTATCTGAAACTCAATAATATTAGACTGACTGGAAATGTCTAAAGTTTAAGTCAGGAAAGATACTCAGGGCTCTATGTGTGGTCTAGGAAAGGATTTTCTTTTTAAAAATATTTTGCCAATGGGGACCAGCAGGTGGCATGGTGTATAAAGTGCTGGACACTCCCACATGGCCAACCACGGTTCGAGTACTGGACCTGGTGGCTTGCTTTCTCACTTTCTGTGTGTGTGTGTGTGTGTGTGTGTGTGTCTGGTCAAATTAAAATAAATGAATGAATAAATAAAATTAAATACATAATTTAAAAAAATATTTTGCCAGAGGGGGCCGGTAGGTGATGTGGTAGTTAAGGGCACAGGACTCGCACATGGCTGACCATGGTTCAAATCCCGGACCTGGCACTTGTTTTCTCACACTCTTTGTTTTGTTTTGTTTTTGTTTTTTTGCTATAGGGCGCGTGTGCTCGCCAGACAGACAGAGAGAGACATAGAGACAGAAAGCGAGAAATCACCCCCCCAGCGGGGATGGTCACGCCGCAATCCCTTCTCTTCCAGTCTCCTCTTAGGATCTTGGGCACACACGCACACGTGCCCGGTGTGAGTTCTAAGCCACCAGGTCCGGGACTTGAACCACGGTTGACTACGTGAGAGTCCAATGACATAGCCATTACACTAACTGCTGGTTCCCCATCTCACACTCTTTTTCTTGCTCTGCTCCTCTCTGGTCAAATTAAAAAGAAAGGAAGGAAGGAAGGAATAGAGTTAAAATAATTATCTAAGAAAAGTTGTGTTTTTTGTTTTTTTCTTTTCTGCCAGAAAGTGTGTATGCTCACCAGCAAGAAACAGAGAGGGAAGCTGAGAAAGCACTTGATATGGGGGATGGTCACACCACATCTCCTTCTCCATTTTTCTATCCTGTCATGATTTTGGGCATACATGCTCCCAACATTTTTTTTTTTTTAAGAGATCTTCGCTACAGGGCGCGTGCGCTCGCCAGACAGAGACAGACACAGAGACAGAAAGCAAGAAATCACCCCCCAGGGGGAAGGTCATGCCTCAGTCCCTTCTCCTCCATTCTCCTCTCGGGATCTTGGGCACACATGCACACGCGCCCGGTGTGAGTTTTAAGCCACCAGGTCTGGGACGCGAACCGTGGTCGACCATGTGGGAGTCCAGCGACATAGCCATTACGCTAACTGCTGGTTCCTAATAAGCTTAACTTTTGTACATGACCCAGAAGTGTACTTCGGGAGTCAGATATGAGAAATAGGCTGAAATTAGATGCATGGAAGAGAAGATATAAAAGTTATGTCACTGAGTGAAAGATTTAAGAGTTATTATAATGTCAAGATGATTAGCACCACTTAAGTTGAGTTCTTTCATAGGGAAAACTTTCATAGTCATTTTTGGAGATGTTACTAATTTTTGAGGAAAGAAAAAAATAATTTTGATATGTTTCTTCTAAGATCTGTTTCATGTCCTTGTTCACATTATGCCTAGATTGGATCTGTAAGTGAACTTGTTTGCAAAATGAGTTGGTTCATGGTGAAAGAAGCAGAGAATTAATGAATTTTTGCCTTCTTATTCCGATACCCTTTCTTTCCCAGATGGCAAAAAAGGCTTTAAAATCTGAGTCTGCTGCCTCAAGTACAATGAAGGAAGATAAACAGCCAGCACCAGAGCCCGTGGAAAAGCCACTAAGAGAACCTGCCCGGTGAGAGAGTGCCCTGTTGTGGTCTTGGGGAAACACCAGGGTGGTCATTGGAATCAGTCTTCCTCTTAGAGCAGAGTCAGTTTCTCTCGGGGATTTGACCTACCAACACATTACTGGGCTACTGGTAATGGGCACTGCAGGCAGTAGAAAAGCACCTGGGAGATGAGAACACTGTAGACAGAGTGGGAAGGTCATGGAGGGCTATTCCTTAAAGGTTCTTTCTCTGTTTCTCTCTCCTTCCCTTGCCCCCATATCTACTTAGTACTTCCTATGACACCTAATCTCTTAACACACTCAGGAAGCAGTGTTATGGTCTGTGAGTCAGAATTCCAGCATCATTGCTAAAACAAGAACCACAAGTTTAGATGCCTTTGCAGGCTGGTAGGAAGTACAAAGGAGCAGAGTGGGTGTTGGAGAAGATAGTCAAAAGTATGGGACTGTGAGCCACAAAGAGCATGCTTTTCAGTTTCTTATGATTGTTGTTCTGTGGGCATGTCCAAGGATGCCCAAACTAGAATTCTTCAGATGTTTACATGAAAGGTCCATATTTTTTTTGGCCGTGAGACTTCCCAATTTGAATGTTGGCAATTAGTCCATTAAAACAAAAACAAAAACAACTTCTCATAGGTTAGGCAGCAAGACATGTCAGCCTACTAGGTTTGGCCTGCAGGCTGCCAGTTTGCTCCTCTCCTAATAGTTTTTACTTAAAGCACACTAGCTATCTCAAATGATAACTTTATGTTCCAAGATGTTTTTTCATTGTACCAAAACTTTGGCATGCTTCTTACTCAGCATTCTCAAAATCCTCTTCACAAGTGTATTATTAGACAAAGAGGCAGAGTAGAGATCAGTCTTTTAATTCTCTCACATGAGGGTTGGGCTGGGAATGCTGGAGACGAGTCTAGACTTCAGGTTGCGACTACTCAATTAGCAGTTGCTCAGGTGGATTTAGCTGTTAGGCACTACTCAGAGTTCTCACCTCATGAAAAGCACTGCTTTAGCCTCTGGAAACCAAAAGGGTTAGATAGTATACAGGCTAAGGAGGTCTCTGAAGGAAGCACCATTGACCAGAGTTCCTTTAAGGTTCTCTTACTTGGAGTTTAAATTCCATGATACAACTTGTATATCATTTAGAACCTCTATTTACACTCATTATTATAAATGGAGGATTTTATAAATTAAAGTTGTGTCAAGTCAACTTCTTTTTATTTAAATGAGCCCTCAACCTGAGGAGTACTCTATCTAATTTGAAGTTTCACTCTTTGAAAAAGTTGGACTTGTTTGGATGAGCATCAACAACAGCAAAACCAATCTTGTTTTGCTTGATTTGCAGGCAACTTCGGAATACTCCAACTACCATTGGAATTAAGACTCTGAAGGCAGCTTTCAAGGCTCTGTCCAGAGCACAGGATTCTGAGGCAGCCTTTGCAAAACTGGACCAGAAAGATCTGGTACTTCCTAATCAAGCGCCCCCACCATCACCAGCCCTAAAAAACAAGAGACCAAGAAAAGATGAAAATGAAAATTCAGCCCCCGCAGAGGGTGAGGGCAGCTCAGAACTGGAGCCCAAGAACAAGCGCATGACAATAAGCAGATTGGTTTTGGAAGAGGACAGCCAGAGTACTGAGCCAACCCCAGGCCTCAACTCCTCCCAGGAGGTCGTCCCAGCCTCACCATCCAAGCCCACCGTTCTCAATCAACCCCTTCCTGGGGAGAAGAATCTCAAGTATGAAGACCTTCTTTGTAGCAGTTTTGGGGCTGGTTGGTGGTCCTGGTTGGGCCTGGTATTACTTCTGTGAAAGAAGTAACTTTCAGCTAAGTTACTCACCACCAAGGCTTGCTCAGACTGCTAGATGTGACTTGGGAGCGGGGAGTGACGACGTAGCCAGCCCTGCCAGTTCTGAAGCCCCACATACAGGCTTCCAAGCATTGCTGTAGGGCTTGAGTGAGGTGAAAGGTTTCAGAGCCTCCTATTCATCGCTGCTTTCAGTTTTAGCCAACATCTGAGTGCTTTGACTACTAAATATCAGTCTTGTTTGTTTAAAAAAACTCATTTGAATTAGGCTATGTTATACTTTGAACTTTAAAAAGAGACTGGTGAATATTATAGTTTTGCACCTCTTATGAGCATTTGAGACTTGGCAAATTCCATAAATATTTTATAACCTCCCACATTCTGCTGGGTACTGTGGGGCAGTGGTTAGAACACATCAATTTTGCTCCCCATCCTGACTTAACTGGCTTTTGAGCTTTCCTACCCTTGCTGTCCTGTTGTGGCTCCTTCCTGCAGGCAGCCTGGTATACTCTCTGGGACACAGTTTGTTTCTACTATTGTACTGTTGCTTCCTCTCATTCCCCACTGGACTGTCATCCTTCCATCACTGCTTGTCAGGATCCTATTTGTCCTTCAAAGGGAAGAGAAGCTGTTAGTGCTTTCTGAAGGCCAAGCACGTACATGTTTTATCTCCTTTGAACCTCTACACACCTCACTCTGTGAGGTATGATGTATTGGTCCCACCGTATACAAGAGGAAGGCCCAGAAAAGTTACTAGATTGCCTGAAGTCACACAGCTATAAGTGGCAAAGCTGGGCTTTGGGATTTTTAATCCAAGTCAGTCTTGACGCAAAAAGCCCATGGCCTGAACATACACCAAGTTGCCTTTCTTAAAATCCCACCTCCTCCATGAACTCTTCCCAGATCATCTGGTCAGTGATCCACTTCACTGATCTCCCAAGGTCATTGCCATCTCTACCACTGCTCTATGTTATAGTTGTTTGGGGACCTGTGCTCCGAAATACATTGTGCTAGGTGCCCCAAAGGTCTGTGGCACCTGACAGGTGGTTTATACTTGGGCAAAAATTTGCACACTACATACCACTACTTGCATTTAGAAGTAGTGGGCAAATGGGCATAGCTGTGGGCAGCTAATGCAGCTCTGCACTGCTGTTCTAATTCAACACATGATCCCATTTCCTCCTTGCAGCAATCCTATGAAGTGTAGGTATTGCCCTCCATGAACAGATGTACTACTGTATAGAGAATGCAGGGTTAAGCGGTTTTGTAAATGGGAAGATCTGTGAAAAGTGTCAGACAAATACACCTCTCATATGACAAGGGCATGAAGTATAACAGGTACACCAAAGCAAGAGTTGGCAAACTGGCATTTGAGCCAAATTGGCCTGCTGCTCATTTTGTAAATAAAGTTTTATTGGAATACAGCCACACCCATCATTTATGTATTGTCTTTGGCTGCTTTCCAAGCTGAGTTGAGTGGAGTAGTCATGACAGAGACAGTAAAGCAAAGCCGAAAATTCTGTCTAGCCCTTTACAGAAGAAAGGGGTACAGTGACCCCTGCTCTAAAGGAACTTATGTATGAGATGCCCTGGGAGCTCCAGGGAAGAAGAGTGAGGTCTGGCCAGCTAAGTTTTAGGTAGAACAAACCTGGCCGAGGAGTGATTATACAGCTGACTTTGAAGAATGTCATCAAGTATATAGCAGGGAGTAGAGTAGGTAGTGGAGGGTTCTAGGGGTGGAAACTCCTTACATATGGGCATGAGAAAGGCTGGTGTGCTCTGAAAAGTTACCCGTAGTCTATATACAGTACACAGGAGAGGAAGAAGGGAGAAAAGGCGGAATGAACTAGATCTTGAATTTCTGTTGTCATCTATCAGGCAGAGGTTCTCAAACTGGGCTTTGTGTCACAAATATCTGTGAAGTACTTCTAAAAAAAGTACATGTTCCCAGGCTCCTGATCACTGGATCAGAGGCAGGAGGATGCTTTGTAATCTGTTTTTCTAAGTAGTCCTAGATATTTTTAATACTACTAACCAGAAAGCCTGACAAGACATTACTGAGGGCTTTGAACAGGCACTGAGAGGAGGAGGGGGGCTGGAGGCTGCTGCCAGGTGGGCAGGGAAGGTCTGAGGAAGCCAGGAGCAGTGAATCCTGGAGAATAGGACAGCAGGTTAGGAGACTTCACTTGGAGGGCAGGGCTACAATTCCTAGATTTCTGTATCTCCCACAGTACCTTGCACATAGCAAGTGCTTACTAGGTATTTGTTAACTGAATAAAATAAGGATTCTTTCATTTTAAGGGATGACATCCAAAAAGTCTGTTGCATATTTTTCTTACAACCCTTTAAGAATGTAAAATCTATTCTTACCCAAGCTTCATAGTTCAAAAACCAGCATCCACAGACTGTAGTAGTTTGCTGACCCCTGCTAGACTACTGCTTATCAAGTTCTCACTTCACTAAGAAGCAGGAGGACCAGGGTGTAGCTGACTTCCCAGGCCCACAGAGGCACCCAACAGTTCAGAGGAGGAACCAGACCCAGGCCTTTCCACAACCTGAGATGTTAGGAGAGGTAGTGAATGTAACTTGATCTGAAAGGTTTCACAAGCCTCATAAAATAAAACTACCAAAACATCTATATAGGTTGTACATAATCCTGAGAGTTCAGAGGAGGAGAGGTTACTGAAATGACCTACCAAGACTCTACAGGAAGCTAACCAGGGGAAATGACAGACCAGCAGGAGACCTGGGATTGAGTCAGTTTTATCCCTGTACTAGAGTAAATGGATAGAAAACTTACACTGTAACCCCATCTGACTTTTATTCATTAATGGTTACTAGTACAGCAATATACTGAGAAAGAAAAATAATTAAATTTTTTTCACTTTTTCTCAAATTCTCAGTATTTTGGGGATATAATTCCATTTCAAAACTAAAGAAAGTAAATAGTACACCATTTATCTTAGCCACTTGGTTAGGTGACTTCATAGAAAACTTAAAAAACTAGGAGTTTTTCCAAGCCTATGTAGTGGGTCATCGGATGTATTTTTCTGTGTTTCTATGCAAATATGCATCCTGACTTCTGATGACCCAATAATTACTGACCAAATTGCTTTCATTGCTCATTTGAAAAATACCCAGTGTTAAAAATAAGTTTCTTTTTCATAGGGGGGTGAGGAGTCAAGTTTGTTTCTACTCTCTTGATCAGCCATTTTGATCTATATAAATTCTTCAAAACTTAAATCAGACATTTCTCATGTTTGTTTTGTAAAAGATGTTATAATTCTGAAGATTTATGCTGTGCTCTGTTCCAAGAGCAGTTATATTAATAATCAAGTAAACAGCTAAAAGTTGGTTCGAAGAGACAGACTAATTTTCATTTCATAATCTGGGTTTTGGATTTTTCAGTTCAGGCTTTTTTTGGGGGTGGGGGGACTATACCCAACTACTTAACACTGCAGGGTCACAGGAAGGATTCTTGCTTATTACTATGATCTCCAATGCTGAAATTCCTTTGCAGCTCTTTGATAACCCCAGAAATAGTTTAGCTGGTGTGTCTCCAGTTTGTGTTGGGTGTGTGTGACTGTGCTACTTGTCAGGGTTAGACAATGAAGAAGTGCTCTCTGCTTTCAAGGAGCCCCTGGTTAGGGTAGGTTATGGAAAAGCTGTCTATAAAGTGGAGGCTTTCTGTGGGCACTGGGGTCTGTAATTACAGGAGGCTTTGCCTTGAATAAAGACTAGGATTTCACTTGGCAGGGAAAGAACTCCTCAGCAGAGAGAACAGGATGTGAAGACGCAGGAAAGTGTAGAGCTTACAGAGGAAGGAAGAGCACAGAAGTGGCCCTGTTCTTTGTGAAGGGTGGACATCCTGGGGCAGTTGGTAAAACTGAGTGGGGGCAGACTGGTGATCTGGACTCCCCCATTGAGGCATTTAGGCTCTACTCGTTAGGCAGTACAAAGCCATCACAGAAAAGAAGGATGTGGTATTGGGTTGTCAGAAAAGTCATGATGCATTTTTGCATAGAAAATGACTTTTCCAACAACCCAGCAGTTTTAGGACAATCTTTCCAGTGTCTTTGGAAGGGGAAGAAGCTAGTGGCAAGATTCCCATTAAGAGAATAGTGTAACATAGGTTGAATATCCCTTATCCGAGATGCTTGGGACCAGTAGTGCTTCAGATTTTGTGTTTGTTTGTTTGTTTTCAGGTTTTGGAATATTTGCCTATGTACATAATGAGACATCTTTGGTTTAGGACCCAAGTCTATGTTTCATATACACATCACCCGAAAGTCATTTTATACAATATTTTCATATTGGAGCATTGTGACTGCAACCTATCACATGAGGTCAGGTGTTGAATTTTCCACTTGTATCAACAGGTAGGCACTCAAAACATTTCAGAGTTTAAACCATTTTGGGTTTCAGATTTTCAGGTGAGTGATGCCCAGTCTGTACCAGTGAAAGTCACCATAGGCTTAAATGAGGACAGAGAGTGAAAGGAGACAAGTCTGGAGATCAGACTAAGGCATAGCTATGAAAGATAGGGAGGAGTTTGCAGCCTCCATGTTAGATGAGTGCTGAGACTTTTAAAGAGAACTAAATTGAAAAGAAAAGAAAAACAGATTTTGAGAGGGAGCATGATGGACTTGGTGCTGTTTGAGAGATGATCCCGTGGCCTGGGAGACATTCTTGTGGATGCCTGGCCAGCCTAAGGAAAAAAACCAGTGGATTTGGGAGTTGTGTGGGTAGGTGAACCTTGAATGTGATCACTGCAGCACAAGGAGGTCACAGAGCCATGAGCAAGCCGAGGACAGTGTACAGTGACCCAGGACGTTGTTTTACATCTTGTCCTCTTATTGATCTCCCCTCAGGCTATCCAAAGGCAAGTGGAACAACTCTAATGGGGTTGAAGAAAAAGAAACTTGGGTGGAAGAGGACGAACTGTTTCAAGTTCAGGGTAAGCAGGAGATTCTCCTTGGCCTTTCTGTGATGCTTACTGAGGAAGTAGAGATGCATGTTATTGTCAGATGTTAATGTTCTAAGAACTGTTTGTCTCCAAATGAACAAAAGTTTAGTAAGTTCCTAACCTCATCTTGATTCATGAGGAGTCAGTTTTGTCTTTTTCCATTAAACAGTAGAGACTGTCGAAGCAGTGCTTTATGGTTAAATAAAAGTTCTGATTCTATTTTAATAAATCCTGTAATATTTAACTATAATTTTTTTTTTTTTTTTTTTTAGTTTTAGTTTTAGTTTTTGCTATAGAGCAAATGTGCTCACCAGGAAGAGACAGAGAGAGGGAAAGTGAGAAATCATTCCCTAAGTGATGGCCATGCCTCAGTTTCTTCTCTAGTCCCCTCTCAGAATTTTAGGCACTATGCATACAAACACCCACACACCTCACATGTTTTTCCTTTTTCTTTAGAGGTTTTTGCCTTAGGGCATATGCACTCTAGAGACACAGAGACAGTGAGAGGGAAAGTGAGAAATCACCCCCCAGGAGGATGACCATACCACAATCCCTTCTCCATTCTCTTCCTAGGATCTTAGACATGCACATACACGTGCCTGGCGTGAGTTTCAAACCACTGGGTCTGGGACTTGAACTGTGGTTGACCATGTAGAAATCCACTACGCCATCTGCTGGCCCTACCCAGCATGTTTTTCAAGCTGCCAGGTCCAGGACTTGAACTGCTCAGTTGACCATAAGGGATCCAGCCACTCTAACCACAATGCCACCAGCAGGCCCACTGTAGTTAACTTTTTTTTTTTTTTTTTTTGGAGATGTTTTCGCGATAGGGCGCATGCGCTCGCCAGATAGACAGAGAGAGACATAGAGACAGACAGCGAGAAATCACCCTCCAGGGGGGATGGTCACGCCGCAATCCCTTCTCCTCCATTCATTCTCCTTTTGGGATCTTGGGCATGCACGCACACGCTCCCGGCGTGAGTTTTAAGCCACCAGGTCCAGGACACGACCCGCGGTCGACTACGTGGGAGTCCAGCAACATAGCCATTACGCCAACTGCTGGTTCCCACGTAGTTAACATTTTTTTATAAGTCCTTTACTTAGAAAAGGTAATAGAGGTCATTTCTTGCCTGTCTTTATATGTTTTTCCTAAAGTTAAAAGTAAAGAAACTTTACTTTTCCATAGTTAATACTACACTTCATAGCATCTGCATTAGAATCTCTCCCACCACATATTTTGTATTCTAATGGAAATATTTAAGTGCTAAACCTTAATTTAGGGGGTTCTAAAGATTTCTGTAACATAGCAACAGTAATCCTTTGTCGGTCTCAAAGGTTTTATCCTTAAAAAGTACCTTCATTGGTCTTATATAGCAAGATCAAGATCGCATGGAAAGTGACCAGCAGTTGGCGTATTGACTATGTCACTAGACTCCCATGTAGTCATCCGTGGTTTGAGTCCTGGACCAGATGGCTTAAACTCACGCCGGATGCGTGTGCGTGCGTGCCCAAGATCCCAAGAGAAGGGATTGTGGCATGGCCATCCCCCTCAGGGGGTAATTTCTCGTTTTCTGTCTCTCTGTCTCTCTCTGTCTTTCTGGTGAATGCATTGCCGGGGGCACCAGCAGGTAGTGTGGTGGTTAAAACGCTGGACACTCCCACATGGTCAATTGCAGTTCAAGTCCTGGACCCAGTGGATTGCTTTCTTGCTCACTGTATGTCTTGCTCTGTTCTAATTTAAAAATACATAAATTAATAAATAAAATTAAACAATTCTTTATAAAAACACTGCCAGGGGACTGGCAGTGTTAAGGGCATGGTAGTTAAGGGCACTGGACTGACACATATAGGACCGTGGCTTGAGTCCTGGACCTGGCAGTTTGCTTTCTCACTTTCCCCCTCTCTGGTCAAATTAAGATAAATAAAGCAAGTAAGTAAGTTAAAATAATTCTTTAAAAAAAAAAAAAGAAAACACGGGCAGGACAGTGGACACTCTAGTAAGTTTTATGTTTATGCAATATTGCCTTTTCTTGCAGCTTTTAACAGGCTCTCATTAACTGGAAATGGCATGTCTTTTATTCTTATAAATCCTGCTATAGCTATTTGGCCTTTTACAAAATTATCTTGATATATTTTGAAACCTGATCTCTTTCTATAGAGTGCAACCTTGAGCAGATCTGGTGTAGTCTGTAGGAGAGCAAAGCAGTAATATTTTTTTCCTCTTTTAGGTTTTTACCAAAGGGGGCATGTGTTTACCAGAGAGAGAGAGAGAGAAAGAGAGAGAAAGTCAGAAATCGGGGGGAATGATTTCTCACCACAGTCTCTTCTCCATTCTCCTCTTAGGATTTAGGCATGCATACAATGCGCCCCTCTTGATTTTTAGGCTGTCAGGTCTGGGACTTAAACTGCAGTGGGCAGTGTGGAATCCAACTGCCTTTATTACCACACCACCTGCTGGCCCCAAGGGAAGCAATAATTATTACTCTGCTTTTTCCTTTAGGGATCGGAACCAAAATGATCAAAGAGTTGGGAAAGCAAAGTACAAAACAGTGAAACTGTATTATTTCAAAGCAGTGGTTAGCAAAGGGTTATAAAGCAGCAATCACATACATGTACATACACATGTACACCTACACACACATTTATGTGTACATAGATATATAGTATATTTTCATGTGTGTATATATTATAGTTTTAAGTATGATAGTCCCTCAATAATTTTGTCAAGAACAGTTTTATTTATTTATTTTAATTTGACCAGAGTAAGAGAAAGTGAGAATGCAAGCCACCAGGGCCAGGACTTGAACCACGGTCAGCCACGTGGGATTCCAGCACCCTTAGTCACCACACCACCTCTCAGCCCCCCCCAGTAATTTTTTTTTGGAGAAGTTTTTGCTATAGGGCATGTACCCTTGCCAGAAAGACAGAGACAGACAGACAGAAAGCGAGAAATCACCCCCCAGAGGGGATGGTCATGTCGCAGTCCCTTCTTCTCCATTCTCTCAGGATCTTGGGCACGCACTCACATGTACCCGGTGTGAGTTTAAGCCACCAGGTCCAGGACTCGAACTGTGGTCTACTACATGGGAGTCCAGCGACACGTAGCCATTATACCATCTGCTGACCCTAGTTAAAAAAAACGTGGTATTTACTGGGGCCAGTAGGTGGCGTGGTGATTAAAGGTGCTGGATTCCCATGTGGCCGACCACAGTTCATGTGCTGGACCTGGCAGCTTGCTTTCTTGCTTTCCCTTTCTCGTTCTGGTCAAAAATTAAAAAATAATAACAAGTGGAATTAAATAAATAAATAAATCTCTTTTTAAAAAAAATTTTTTTGAGAGGTTTTTGCTATAGGGCGCGTGCACTCGCCAGACAGACAGAGACAGACAGAAAGCGAGAAATCACCCCCCGGGGGGATGGCCACGCTGCAATCCCTTCTCCATTCTCCTCTCAGGATCTTGGGCACGCACACAAACGTGCCCGGCGTGAGTTTTAAGCCACCGGGTCCAGGATGTGAACTGCGGTCGACTACGTGGGAGTCCAGCGACATAGCCATTATGCTAACTGCTGGTCCAATAATTCTCTTTAAAAAAACAAGTTTTAATTTTATTTATTCATTCATTTTATTTTAATTTGACCGGAGAGAGAGAAAGAGAAAAAGGGAAAGTGAGAAAGCAAGCCTCCAGGTTCAGGACTTGAACAGTGGTCAGCCACATGAAAGTGTCCAGCACCTTAACCACCACGCCACCTGTTGGTCCCCAAATAAATCTTTAAAAAATATATAAAATGGTTTTTACTGAAGTACCTAAAATCTATTATTAACCAGCATTTATTGAATGTCTTTTTGTATAAGGCATTTATTTAAAAACTTAAAGGAAAATGGTTATTATGAAAAGACTGCATGTATTTTTTTCTTTGCACCAAAATAAACTCGTACTTTAATTCCATTTTTCCATGAACTTGTTGATGTCCCCTGATTAAAGCAGTAGCTTTACAGATTCTCATGGGCTGAAATGACTATTATTGCAAAGTACAAAAATAAATTATTCTGTAATTATGTCCTTTCTTTCCTCAAAATTTGAGAAAAGTTTGAAATTTGAATGAAGTTTTCCCTTTGGGGATATTCTATGTCTTTTCTTATTGTTTATATAGAGAAAGGTAAACTCTAAAATGAGTCTATTTTTAATGTTTTCCAGCAGCACCAGATGAAGACAGTGTAACCAGTGTAGCAAGAAAACAGGTAATCTGAAATTCTGTTTTCTGATACAACTTGTGTAGGTAGAACAGAAGTAAAATAAGACCCCAGCTTATAGGCATAGCCTACCCATATACCCAATAAAAATTTTTGAGATTTTCAAATAATTCAAAGTAAGTTATAGTTATTCTCTGGAAAAAAATCTAGGAGGACAGGGCCTTAACACACCTTCTGGATCATGAAAACCACACACATGTTTGAAGTTTGAAATGAAGAAGCAATTATTAGTGGATAAGTGGCAGGACACTGAAAATCATTAAACGTCCAGATCCACAGTGTTCCCTTACTATCTATGCCGTGTTTTAGAAACCTAAACTCTGATCTTAGATTCAGATTCTTCTTCTAGCATTCTAGCAAATTTTTTTTTCAGTTGCCACAGGGCACAAGTGTTTGCCAGAGAGAGGAAGAGGGAGAAAGCACCCCCCAGTGGGGCATAGTCATGCCACAGTCCCTTCTCCATTTCTCCATCGTGTCAGGATTTTGGGCAGACATGCACACTTCTGGGGCTGGAACTTAAACCCATGCGGAATTGAGTGTCCTTAGCCACTAGGTCACAAGGGCCAGCCCCGTTCTAATATTTGGGTGTTTTTTTTTTTTTTTTTTTTTTTTTTTTCGGTTTTTACGGTTTTTGCTATAGGTTGTATGCACTTGCCAGAGATATCGCTCCCCAAGGGAGATGGCCACATCACAGTCCCTTCTGCTCCAATCTCCTCCTCGGATTTTGGACACACACACACATGCACCCACTGTGAATGCTAAGCCACCAGGGCCAGAACTCACACTATGGTCAGCACCATAACCGCCCTACCACCTGCCGGCCCCATCTCCTAGTATTCTTAAGTTTACCTTATCATAGTATTGGAGAAGATATAAGCAGGACAGATTGTGATAAGTTTTTTCATTTTCTTTTTTGCAGAAGTGGACTGTAGAAGAAAGCGAGTGGGTCAAGGCTGGAGTGCAGAAATACGGGGAAGGAAACTGGGTTGCCATTTCTAAAAATTACCCATTTGTTAACCGAACAGCTGTGATGATTAAGGATCGCTGGCGGACCATGAAAAAACTTGGCATAAACTGAAACAGGCTTTCATTTCTACAGAATTCACAGGAGCATGGTTCCTAGTAATAGCCCCTGGTAGTCTGCTGTTCCTTTCAGAAGCTGGGCTGGGATGAGAATTTTGGATAACCTCTTTCGATGTGGGGGAGGTCTCAGTTCTACTTCATCACTGTTGGAGATCATGGAGTTAAGAAACAAAGCCAAGCCCACTCCATGTCCTTGGCAAGGATGACAGGCACACATCTTGTACAGTGCCAGAATATTATTAGTGTTTCCCTTCTTTAGTGGTTTGCTTAAATTTAAATCCCCAGTAATCTGTAGAATCTTCTAGGAAATGGTGGAGTCTACTAGGAGCCATTTATGACTCCATAACCTGTTAAAACCAGCAAAATGAGCATTATTTGGAGTGAACTTGTTCTACACAAAGTTTTGGCCCTCTAATGCAAATGCCAAGAAACTTCATCAGTAATGAACACAGGGTGGGGAAAGAACAGTCCTTGTGGAATCTAGTTCCCTCTAAATACTGTTTAGCCAATTGTGACATGACCCCTAGACCTGACTGCATTCGCTCTTTTCTGCTGGGCTAAGTAGGCAGGTTTATCCTCCACTTCTCATGTGGTTGAACCAGTGTGTTTTTTGGTAAAAATGGTGATTGTAGATAAGCTTAGTGCCCCCTTCCCCAGTTCCTTTCTCAGTTCCCTTCCTTATGCTGGACTTTTAAAGCTTAAAAAAAATCTGGATTGAACATAAATGCCTAATTCCGTTCTTTGTGAAACAGTTGCTTCTGCCTGGTCCCTAATTGTGCTGTGTTAGTGTCTTGCACCAGAATTCAACATTCCCTTCTCCTTTTGTATTGTGTTGTGCTTGCTGTCTCTCTTGGAAACCCTTAAAGACTGTCTTTTTAGAAAAAAAATTCAGTAAAGTGTTTTCTGTAATCTTTTTTTAAAATATGAGAACTAATTATTGTCCATACTTGTAGCATTCTTCATTAAAGTCTTGCTTCTCTCAAATTTAAGTAGCTGTTTAATTGCAGCACAGCCCATGTCCACAGGTGGAGGCAGCAAAATGTTGAGCAACCTTTGTATGATGTTGATCAAGAAGCTTCTTGATGTTGGGACCAGCAGGTGGCGTGGTGGTTAAGGTGCTGGACACTCCCACATGACCGACCTCGGTTTGAGTCTTTCTCACTTTTCCTCTCTCTCTCCTTCTCTGTCTGTCTCTGTCTCTGTCTCTCTGGTCAAATTAAAGTAAAAATCAATGAATTAATGAATAAAATTAAATAAATAATTCTTTAAAAAAAAAAAAAAAAGCTGATGTTGAACTGCCTTGGATACTTGGAAGCCTGTCAAACAGATGATGTGAAGTCTCCTCTTCATTTGTCCATTCCTTCATGTAACATGTTTTAGGAGGACAGAAGACTTCTCCCTTTTCCAATTTTGGCTGAGTGAAATGCAAGCTTTATAAAAAGGACTAAAGTTTTTGGAACCAGCAGTTGGTATAATGACTATCTTTCCGGACTCCCATGTAGTTGACCATGCTTTGAGTCCCAGATCCGGTGGCTTAAACTCACGCCGGGTGCATGTGCGTGCATGCCCAAGATTCCGAGAGGAGAATGGAGAAGGGACTGCAGTATGGCCATCCCCCCTGGTGTGGGGGTGATTTCTCACTTTCTGTCTCTCTCTCTGTCTTTCTGGTGAGCGCACACGCCCTATAGCAAAAACCTCTCAAAAAAAAAAAAGAAAAAAAACTAAAGTTTTAAAATTCATCCTTTAGTTCCAAGTTGGAAAGTTTGTTCAAGCTTTATCACATATTTTTTAAAAGAATTTTTTTTTTATTTATTTATATTTTTAAATTTTACTGGAGAGGGGTAGAGTGAGAGAGGGAGAGAGAGAAAGTTCTCGAGAAAGCAAGCCATCAGGTCCGGGACTTGAACCGCAGTTGGCCATGTGGGAGTCCAGCACCCTTCACCATGCCACCTGCTGGCCCCTAGCTTTATTACCTATTAAGTTTGGGGTTTGGTGCTACTGTTTCTCTAGGAACCAACCACAAATAAACCATAGGGAGAAAGTGAGAACTTGAACTCTTCTAAGTCTAGCTACCTTCTGGTTCTAGCTAGTTGTGACTTTCCTCCAAACCAAATTAGAATCCAGAAGCTTTTCTCTCTTTAACCCTCATATCAGTGGATGACACTCTTCTAGGTAGAAGGAGGGAATTGTTAGGGAAGCAAATGATCCTAACCAGTTTCTCAAACTTGAGAAATCATAGTTGCATGAGGTCTTTCTTCATATAACTTCGGTATTGTTTTTATGTTTTTTTTTTTAAGTTTACTTATAGATTAATGAGATCTCATGCTGTGATCCACCCCCCAGCATTAGACAGCGCCAGCTCATGGATACATGCATGCACACTCGATGTGTTCAGAAAGACTTCTGGATATGAACTGAGAACATTCCCATCTGGATCAGCCTTACAGATCACTGTTTTACTGCTGTATCATTTGGCTCTTATTTTCAGTTTTATTATAATGTTAATGAAATGTGTACCATCATAAAAGTCTGCTTAAAGCTTCTACAGAATTGGGACCAGCAGATGGTGTAATGGTTACATTATTGGACTCCCACGTAGTTGACCACGGTTCGAGTCCCAGACACAGTGGCTTAAAAAACTCATGTCAGGCGCATGTGCATGTGTGCCTAAAATCCCAAGAGGAGACTGGAGAAGGGATTGAGGCAGGGTAGCCATCCCCATGGTAGGTGATTTCTCTCTGTCTGTTTCTCCAGCGAGCATACATGCCCTATAGCAAAAATTTCTCTTAAAAAAATAAAAAAGCTTCTATAAGACTTAAGGGAGGCCAGCAGGTAGCATGGTTGTTAAAGGCATGGGGAGGGGGCCAGCAGTTGGCATAATGGCTATGTTGCTGGACTCGCACATAGTCAACTATAGTTCCAGTCCCGGACCCGGTAGCTTAAACTCACGCCAGGCGCGTGTGCATGTGTGCCCAAGATCCCAAGAAGAGAATGGAGGAGAAGGGATTGTGGTGTGGCCATCCCCCTGGGGGGTGATTTCTCGCTTTCTCTCTCTGTCTATCTCTGTCTTTCCGGTGAGCGCACGTGCCCTATAGCAAAAACCTCTACAAAAAAATAAATAAATAAAGCACAGGAGACTCCCACATGGCCAACTATGGTTCAAGTGCTGGACCTGGTGGCTTCCTTTCTCACTTTACCCCTCTCTGTATATCTGGCAAAACTGGAAAATAATAATAATAATAATAAAGTTAAAATAATTCTTTTTTAAAAAAGAAAACATTACATAGGGTCGGCAGGTGGCATGATGGTTTAGGTGCTACATTCCCATGTGGCCAACCATGGTTCGAGTCCCAGACCTGGTGACTTGTTTTTTCACTTTCCTTCTCTCTCCCTCTTAGTCTCTTTCTGGTCAAATTAAAATAATAATAAATAAAAATTAAATATTTTTTTAAATGGCAGTGAATATATTCTTTCTAAGAGTGATGAGCTTTCCTTTTTTTTAGAATTATTTATTTATTTAATTAATTCATTCATTTTGATCTGACCAGAGAGAGAGACACACACATACAACAAGGGAGAAAGCAAGCCTCCACGTTCAGGACTCGAACCTTGGTTGGCCTTGTGGGAGGTCCAGCACCTTACCCACCATGCCACCTGCTGGTCCCCAAATTAAATAATTAAAATAAAAAACTATTTTGCTGAATCCAAGTCATTGCCATGACATGAACAGTATTAGGACATTCCTGAGGCCATGGTGGGACTCTGGAAGGGATGCCTGTGCCACTATACTGACAGATGGTCCCACTCTCCCATTTTCACCTTGAGAGACTGCTGCAGAGCCACTGTGCCCTGAGAGTACTGTGAGGACTTCTGGCCTTCATTAAAATTGAGTCACGTAGTGGGTCCGGCAAGTGTCATAGTGATTAAGGGTGCTGGACTCCCACATGGCCAACAGCAGTTTGAGTACTGGAACTGGAGACTTGCTTTCTCTCCCTCTGTCCCTCTCTGGTCACATTTAAATAAATAAATAAGGTTAAAAAAAATAATTTTTTGAGAGGTTTTTGCTATAGGGCGCATGCACTCACTGGAAAGACAGAGACAGACAGAAAGAAATCACCCTCCAGGCGGGATGGCCACGCTGCAATCCATTCTCCTCTCAGGATCTTGGGTATGCATGCGCACACGCCCAGCATGAGTTTAAGCCACCAGGTCCAGGACTTGAACCGCGGACAATTACATGGGAGTCCAGTGACATAGCCATTACGCCAACTGCTGGTCCCAATAAAATAATTCTTTAAAAAAAAAAAAATTGAGCCACTTAGGAAATCTGTTCTAAACTGAGTAGCTTATGGAGTCAACACGATGCATTCTCAAGCAAGTCTTAATTAGAAAGTGCTACTGCCAGTTTGTTTTTAAGATTATGATGGAAAAATATTTATACATTGTCAAAACCCAGACACTGGTAATTTGAGAAACACTGTCCTGGTAGTTAAGAGTGTGAACTCCTGGGCCAGCAGGTGGCATGGTGGTTAAGGCACTGGACTCCCATATAGCCCACCATGGTTTGAGTCCCAGACGTGGAGGCTTGCTCTCTTACTTTCCCTTTCTTTCTCTGTCTCTCTGTGGTCAAATTAAACAAATAGTGTGATTAGTCAGTGGCATGGTGGGTGTTAAGGCACTGGACGCTCCCGCATGGCCAACCATGATTCAAGTCCCAGACCTGGTGGCTTGCTTTCTCACTTTCTCTCTCTCTCGCTGTATGTCTCTCTCTGGTCAAATTAAAATAAAATTAATGAATAAATAAAATTAAATAATTCTAAAAAAATTAAACAAATAGTAATGATGATAATAAGTGAAATAAAATAATTCTTAAAAAAAAAAAAAAGAATGTGAGCTCCTCTAAAAGCCCCAGTTCTGCCAGCTATGTCTGATGAACCATGAGCCAGTCATTGGAATCTTTAAATGTCAGTATAATCTTTAATGCAGTGGCTAGAAGACCTTCCTTGTAGGGTTGTGGCAAGAATAACATGATTCAGGTAAATCTCTTAGCTCAGTGCTTGCCATGAAATTTGTGGGTGCTAAGTCATGAGTAAAAGGAAGATTGAAGGGGAACAGCAGTTGGTGTAATGGCTATGTTGCCAGACTCCCATGTAGTCGACCACGGTTTGAGTCCTGGACCCGGTAGCTTAAACTCACACTGGGCACGTGTGCATGCATGCCCAAGATTCTGAGAGGAGAATGGAGGGACCATCCCCCCTGGGGAGTGATTTCTCGCTTTCTGTCTCCCTGTCTCTTGTCTTTCTGGCAATCGCATGCGCCCTATAGCAAAAACCTCTCAAAAAAAAGAGAAGATTGAGGGTTTGAACACTGTAATAGTCTTTCAGTGGGTTTTGGATAGCTCTAGCTGAATGTATCAGTCAGTAGGAGGTAGCAGAGGGAAGCCTATCAGTGGAACAGTTTGACCACTGCTTTGCTGTCACTCTGTTCATCATTTAAACTTTTTTTTAGAGGTTTTTGCCTTAAGGCCATGCGCTTGCCAGGGAGCAAGAAAGAGACAGAGACAGTGAGAGGGAAGGTGAGAAATCATCCCCAAGGGGAACTAGCAGTTAGCATAATGGTTATGTCGCTGGACTCCCACATAGTCGACTGCGGTTAGCGTCCCGGATCCGGTGGCTTAAAACTCAAGCTGGGTGTGTGTGCGTTGTGTGCCCAAGATCCCGAGAAGAGAATGGAGGAGAAGGGACTGCGGCGTGACCATCTCCCCTAGGAGGTGATTTCTTGCTTTCTGTCTCTGTCTGTCTGGCGAGCGCACGCGCCCTATAGTGAAAATCTCTCCAAAAAAAAAGAAATAAATCATCCCCCAGGGGGATGGCCACTCTGCAATCCTTTCTCTTCCATTCTCCTCCTGGGATCTTGCTCATGCATGCATATATGCCTGGTATGCATCCATTTAAACTTCTGCACACCTTTACATGCTCTGCTTTGTTTTAAGCTCTAGGAATGGGGAGAAAGAAGTTTGTTGAAATAGATGTTGCTCCAGGGCCTGGCAGGTGGCGTGGTGGTTAAGAGCGCTGGATTCCCACATGACCAACCACAACTCCCAGACCTAGGGGCTTGCTTTCTCACTTTCCTCCTCTCTCTCTCTTTCTCTCTCCATCTCTCTCTGGTCAAGTTAAAATACATAAATAAAGTTAAATGAAATAATTCTTTTAAAAAGAAAAAGAGAAATAGACGTTGCTCCACGCATTTTATAAGAGCAATAGGTATCACCTAGCAATGTGACATGAAAGTGAAAACATTCCCCAACCAACTTTTGTCAGTATATTCATATGATGGTAAATAAACTTAATATTTTATCCCCAAGAAGAAAGAACTGAAAAATGAAAGCCCAAAGCATGGATAGAAATATATATATATATTTTAGCAACTATGAAATAGGTTTGGTAAGCCACTTAATTTTTGAGATGAAAGCAAATTCTTCCTGTGAGTTGAACATGGGAATATCATGGCTGTTCTGTTGTGGATTATACATGTGGCCCTAAAATTGGCCCAAATATGACTTGCAGAGTTAATGATTAACTCAATGGTTATCTAAACTACTTGGTTCCACTGGGGTGAAAGCAGTTCACCTGTAGAGGAGTCTCCAGAAAGCAATATGTCTCCTTTGTTGTTTGGGGTTGGGCTGGTGGTTCTGAATCTAGTGACTTCTGCTAGGAGCCAGAAGACCGAACCTCTAAGTGGCTCTGGGGACC
>NW_006160036.1:1645933-1654214 GCF_000334495.1 Tupaia belangeri chinensis | reverse complement strand
GCTCTTCCGTGGGGCTGATCGATATGACTTTGCCATCATGATTCCTTCAGGAGGCACAGAATGCTTTTGGCAATTCGCTCACCAGACTGGCTACTTCTATTTCAGTTATGAGGTACTTGGGTTCCTTTAGCCATAACTGGGGGCTTGCGTTTTCAATTGTTTTTTTTTAAAGCCAAGTTTTAAACCAGAACAAGGTCTGATTTTCCTTATTATACTGATTCCCTACCTGTTAATGTCATGGATCTGCAGTTAGGAGAAAATTCTTGATGAGTAATCACCAATGGGAGCTAAAACATATGGCTTCTCAAGTCAGGGACTATGGAAGTATGTTCAAAGCCAGGGGAAAAGCAAGGTGCCTCTCCGTAGTGAGGTAATAGCCACATTTATTTGAATATGGGAATGAGAGGGGGGTAAGAACACTTTTTTTTTTTTTAAGAGTGATTTTTGCTATAGGGTAGGGGCACTTGCCAGAGAGAGAGAGAAAAATAGAGACAGAAAGTGAGAAATCACTCCTCAAGGGGGATGACCATGCCACAATCCTTTCTCCTCCATTCTCCTCTTGGAATTTTGGACATGCACACATATGTACTTGGTGTTGAGTTTAAGCTGCTGGGTCCAAGACTTGAACAGTGGTTGACTATGTGGGAGTCCAGTGATATAACCCTTACCCCAACTGCTGGTCCCGAGAACACATTTTTAAAATATTAAAACAACGGGGGTGGGGAGCGGCAGCAGGTGGTGTAGTGGTTAAGGCGCTGGACACTCCACATAGCCAACCACGGTTCAAGTCCCAAACCTGGTGGCTTGCGTTCTCACTTTCTCTCTCTTTTTCACTGTGTCTCGCTCTGGTCAAATTAAAATAAAATAAGATGAATGAATAAAATTAAATAATTCTTTAAAAAAAATAAACAAAAAAAGCAGGGGCCAGCAGATGGCATGGTGATTACAGTGCTGGATTCCTACATGAGCGACCATGGTTCAAGTCAGCTTGAAGATCATGCCAAGCATGTGTGCATGCATGCCCAAAATCCCAGGAGAAAAATGGAGAAAGGGCTGCAGCATGGCCATCACTCTTAGGGGGTGATTTCTCACTTTCCCTCTCACTGTCTCTGTCTCTCTCCAGCAAGTGCACATGCCCTATTACAAACCCTTAAAAAAATTTAACCACATGGGACCAGCAGGTGGCATGGTGGTGAAGGCGCTGGGCACTCCCACATGACCACAGTTCAAGTCCTGGACCTGGAGCTTGCTTTCTCACCTTCTCTCTCTCTTTCTCTGTGTGTCTTTCTCTGGTCAAATTAAAATAGAGGAATTAATAAATAAACAAAATAATTTTTAAAAATTTAACCACAGAGATATAGTACAAAGTAAAATGAAAAACTCACATGAACTCTGGAGAATGACCTAGAGATTTCAAAGAAACCTACTTCAGTTTAGAGTTGAATGATTGACATCTGATCTCCAGCCTTTAAGGGTAATTCTGGTAAATTGGAGAATCACTGGATCAGGGGTTTTCCATTCAGTCAGACAATCTTATTTCTTTTAAAGAATTATTTAACTTTATTATTATTATTTTTTTTTAATTTGACCAGGGAGAGACCGAGAGAGAGAGAGAGAGAGAGAGAGGGAAAGTGAGAAAGCAAGCTGTCAGGTCCAGGATTTGAACTGTGGTTAGCCATGTGGGAGTCCAGCACCTTTAACCACCACACCACTTGCCAGCCCTGACAATCCTATTTCTTTCTGAAAGGAAATAGTTTTCAAGTTACCCCTTCACAGGTCAAATACTTTTATCCATACTATGGTCTGACACTACACTGTTCCAACAATGGTGAGCTCAATATTAAAGTTAGAGCCTGTTAACTTCCTTTGCGGTGGTGTTCTTGCTTTAGATAGGGTCTGGCTATGTCGCCATCCTCCTGTCTCAGCCTCCTGCACATGGCTTTTAGTGTGGACCAGGAATCAAATCCCAGCCTCCCATGTGGCCCCTGCCTGCCAAGTAGCAGCATCAACCAGTGTAAGCTACTGCAGCTGGACCTGTCCCTCTGTTATTTATCTTAGAAGCCTATTAATTTTTCTAGTTGTTGTTTGTATTGTAGTAACTATGTTGATCTTGTTCCACCATACTAGAACTTAAAACTTATTTCAGGGGCCAGCAGGTGATTAAGGTGCTGAACTCCCACATGGCCGATGACAGTTTGAGTCCTGATCCTGGAGGCTTAAGCATCATGCTGAGCAATGGGGCCAGCGAGTGGTGTGGTGGTTAAAGGCAATGGACTCCCACATGGCCAACCACAGTTTGAGTCCTGGACCTGGTGGCTTTCTCTCTTTCTCTGTCCCTCTCTGGTCTAAGTAAAATAAATAAATAATTTTTTAAAAAATATTTATTTAGCTTTATTTTATTTGACCAGAGAGGGACAGAGTGAGAGAGCACATGTGAGAGAGAGAGGAAAGTGAGAAAGCAAGACACCATGTCCAGGACTTGAACCATGGTCACCCATATGGGAGTCCAGTGCCACTAACCACCAGGCCACCTGCCGGCCCCAAGTTAAATCAGTTTTTAAAAAAATAATTAAAAAAAAAAATCATGCTGGGCATGTGTGCGTGTGTGCCCAAAATCCCAGGAGAAGAGTGGAGAAGGGATGCAGCATGGTCATCCTCCTTGGGGGCTAATTTTTCACTTTCCTTCTGTTTCTTTCTGGTGAGTGCATGTGTGCTATGGCAAAACAAACAAACATCTTATTTTAAACTAACTTAGAACTTTTCCTTATCTCTGGATTCATATGAGAACAGTAGCTACCAGTCACCTTAGTGTACCTGTGCTTTATCAAGATCCAGCTTGAGGAGTGCCCGTGAAATGCCTGATATAGGCATGGGCTGCCAAGCAGGAAATGCCCAGATCTGGGACATCAGGAAGCTCAATCACCAAGCCAGTTCAGTATGAAGTCTACAGCCAGAATGACACACATCAGCTGATCCACACCAGCTGTGAGTGGGGCATGTCTTCTTCTTCAGCAAGGGCGCTGTGGGTATTTGGAGCAGTTCTGTCTGCTGTACTGCTTCTGACACTGCAGGATGTTCAGTACTATTGTGCCCCCCACCACCACTTCCCTCTCCCACAAACCATCACTATGACAAATAAAAATCTTCCACTCAATTCCAAACCCCAGATGGGATAAAGGACAGTACCATTCCAGGTGAGAATCTCTGCACTGATGATACTGAGATACCAATCCTACATGGCTTCTTAGGAAGGAAGCAGGAGCTTCTCTTCCACCTTTTTTTTCTTTCAGATTTTTGTTATAGGATGGAAGAGTGACAGACAGAGGGAAAGTGAGAAATTACCCCCAAGGTGGATGATTGTATCATTATCCCTTCATTTCCCTCTTGGGATTCTAAGCACACATCTACATGCGCATGGTGTTTCTCTCAAGTCTCTAGGTCTGGAATTCAAACTGTGGAGTTGGCCAGGTGGGATCCAGCGCCTTAACTACCACATCACCTGCTGGCCCTACTTTCCTCCCTCTTTAATGTGTCTTGGCAGGTTCAGCGGACACTGGGGATGTCACACAACCGGCATATTGTTGCTACTGCGCATACCCCACAAGGTTTCATCATAGGGACTTCCCAGGATGTTCGGGGCCAGATTAACTTCTCTACCCAAGAGACAGGTCTGTTTTCATCACCACAGCTATTTTAATAACCACGGGTTTCAATGGAATTGGGGAAATAATGAAGAAATACAGAGAGATAGTAAAAAAAAAAAAGTAGGAAAAAATTTGGCTTTCAACAGTAAAAATCCCAGTGTCCCTGGAGACTGCTGACATCCAAAGACGTCATGTGGTAGGTCACGTGGCAGTCCACTGGAGTAAGTTTAGGGGCGGAGTCTACAAGTGACTTTTGTTTTATTTTGTTTTGTTTAGTTTTTTGTTATAGTGCACATGTACTCTTCAGAGAAAGAAAAAGAAAAAGAGGGGAAAATGAGAAATCACTGCCCGGGGGGGAAGAGGTGGGAGCAGGGGATGGCCACACCACAAGCCCTTTTCCTCCATTCTCCTCTTGGGATTTTGGGCATACACATGTATGCGACATGTGTGATTCTCAAGCTGCCAGGTCTGGGACTTGAACTGCAAAGCTGGCCAAGTGGGATCCAGTGCCTTAATTTCCAAAAGCACTTGCAGGCTTCCCTCTAGGGAACTATTCTTTTTTATTATTATTATTTAACTTTACTTTTTTAAAATGTAAATTTGTTTTTTTGGGGACAGGTTTTTGCTATAGGGCTTGTATGTTCACCAGAGACAGAGACAGAAAGTGAGAAATCCCCGCCCCCCAGAGGGGATGATCACATGGCAATTCCTTCTCCTCCATTCTCCTCTGGGGATCTTGGGCACGCCTGCACATGTGCCCAGTGTGCATTTAAAGCCACTAGGTTTGGCGCCTGCACATGCGCCCAGTGTGCGTTTAAAGCCACTAGGTTTGGCACTTGAATTGCGGTCAACTACATGGGAGTCCAGCGACATAGCCATTATGCCATCTGCTAGTCCCTTATTCATTTATATTTGGCTGGAGAGGTACAGAGAGTGAGAGAGAGAGAGTGAGAAAGCAAGCTGCCAGGCCCGGGACTCAAACTGCGGTCAGCCATGTGGGAGTCCAGTGCCCTTAACCACCATGCCACCTGATGGCCCCTTCAGGGAACTAGTCTAACTCCAGGGTCTAGAAGGTCAATTTTGGCTCATCTCCATGTGATCAGATTTTGGGAACATTACCAAACAGAGACCCATTTATGATATAAATTCTAATTAATAAATTTATTACAGGATAGCATTTCTTTCCAATTATCAGAATACTTGAGCCATTTGTTAAAGCCAGACTGATACCAAAAAAAAAAAAAGAAAAGAAAAGAAAGAAAGAAAGATGGTCAAGTGAGACAGCCACATCTCACAAAGCCCTTCTCCAGTCAGAAAATCCCCATGGCCAGTCATCCTCTTTACTAGTCAGGCTCATACCAATTAAGATATTCTCAACAAGCCTCAGACAATCCTTCCCAGGATATTAAAGTTAGAATATTTATTCAGCCTTGGGACCAGCAGGTGGCGTGGTGGTTAAGATGCTGGACACTCCCACATGGTCGATCACGGTTCGAGTCCTGGACCTAGTGACTTGCTTTCTTTCATTCTAATTTCTCTCTCTGTGTCTCTCTCTGGTCAAATTAAAAATAAATGAATGAATAAATAAAATTTTAAAAAAAGAATATTTATTCAGCCTTAAGAGGTATTTTATTTTTTGAAAGAGATTTTTGGTATAGGGTGTGTGCAGTCACTAGAGACACTGAGAGATAAAGTGAGAAATCATCCGCCAGAGGGGATATTCATGCTGAAATCCCTTCTCCTCCAATCTCCTCCAATCTCCTCTTAGAATTTTGGGCACACACACACACTTGCCCAGCGTGTTTCAAGCTGCCAGGTCCGGGACTCAAACTGTGGCTGACTATGTGGAAGTCCAGCAACGTAACCATTATGCCATCTGCTGGTCCTGGTTGTTGTTGTTGCTATTTTTAAGAATTATATATTATCATTATTTTTCAATTTTTGACCAGAGACAGAGAGAGAGAGAGAGAGAGAGAGAGTGCAAGCCATCAGGTCCAGGAAGCAAACCGCAGTCAGTCGTGTGAATCCAGCGCCTTTAACCACCATGCCACCTGCCAGCCTCTGCTGGTCTCGTTTTAACAGAGAGTTAACGTCTCTGGCCCCTACATGCCAGCAGTGCCTTCCAATCATTCTGACTTTCAGAAACAGTCACACCCTTAATCCCATCATCTGCTTTTCCATCCCCCACAACACATGCATGCACGCACGCACGCACACAGAGGCAAGCACGCATGCACACACAGAGGCAACCCCAGTTGAGAACCAGCACCAGTAGATATCCAGAACAGTCACTGTACAGACTACCTTGCATGCAATTACTCTAGCAGAGTAGTTTCTTTCATTCAAAATGCCTTTTTCCCTAGTTTTAAGTACAAGATAGTGTCCCTGGCTCTAATCTGAACTCAATCTGTCTAGTATTTCTTTAGTATGAGATGTGGGAATTTTAGGTTGGACAAGAGGGAAAAAAAAATATTTGCTACCCAGTATAGAACTGTAATTACTGTTATTTGGCAAAATATGGTAAGCTATTTCAGTAAAAATTAGTTCTGTATAAGAGCAGTGTCTTCTGTGTAAAAAATGGGACCTCTACTTCCCAAGTAAAAAAGTATACTGCACTAACAATTTTAAGCTGAAGAACACTCTTCACAAAACGTGGGAGACCAAATAACTTGGTAATGATCTTAGGATTCTTACAGGTTTTTATCAGCTTTGTCTAAAAAACCAGCAAAATCACTTTGGTTCTGTGCAAGTGTACCTCAACTTTGGTGTGTTCTATGATGGGCCAGAGATGGACCACAAACAGAATGAAAGAAAACAACTGAATGATACTCTGGATGC
Source organism: Tupaia belangeri chinensis (assembly GCF_000334495.1). Classification (NCBI taxonomy): domain Eukaryota; kingdom Metazoa; phylum Chordata; class Mammalia; order Scandentia; family Tupaiidae; genus Tupaia; species Tupaia belangeri. The sequence continues at coordinate 1,647,732 of NW_006160036.1, read as the reverse complement.
AATTGAGGTAATGGAGTGTTTTGTGGGAAACATCATGGTAACTAAATATTCATTTTGGAGGGAAGTAATACCATTTGAGTGAGGGTTCATTTGGGTAGAAATCGAACGGGCAAGAGGATTTGAATTTTTCAATATATTTCCATGACTTGGATGGAGCTCTTGAAATTCTTCACTTGTTTTACACCAAGGGTTGGTAAATGATGGCTCACAGGCCAAATCTGGCCCACTGCCTATTTTTTGTTTAACTTGAGGTACGATTCATATACCATACAATTCACCATCTTTTTTATTATTATTATTTTAATCTACCAAAGGTCATGTGTACTTGCTGGAGAGGGAAAGTGAGACAGGATTAGACACACTCCCATGGGGATGGCTATGCCACAATCCCTTCTCACCTTTCTCTCCTTTTGGAATTTTGGGCGTGTGTGTGTGTGTGCACGTGCATGTTTTTCAAGTTACCAATTCTGGGACTTGAACCATGCAATAGGATATGCAGGATCTAGCCACCTTAACAGCTATGCAACTTGCTGGCCGTAATTCACCACTGTAAGTGTACAATTCAATCGTCTTTAGTTTAGTCACACTGCAACCATTACTGCAGAAGTTTCATTGCTCCCCAAAAGAATACCCTGTACCCATTAGTCACTCTATCCCCCGTGAGCCCCAGCTCTGGCAATCATTGTTCCATGTTCTCTATAGATTTGCCTGTTCTATAAATTTCATATAAATGGAATCATACAGTATGTGGCCTTGTATGTCTGGTTTCTTTCACTTAGCATGCTTTCAAGGGTCATTCATGTTGTAGTACACTTAGGCACTTCATTTTTTTTATGACTGAATAACATTCTCATGTATGAACACACATTTTACTTATCCAATCATCAGCTAATGAACATTTGGGTTGTTTCTACTTTTTGGGTTACTGTGGTGCTGCCACAAACATTTGCATACATTTTTAATGCTCTCATCTCTACATACCTAGAGATGGAATTGTTGGCTATATGGGAACTGTTTAACTTGTGAGAAGCTACCAGAGAATATTTTTCCACAGTGGTTATATCACTTTACACTTCCACTAGCAGTAAAAGAGGGTTCTAATACCTCCACATCCTCTCCACCACTTGTTACTATTTTACTACAGCCATCTTAGTGGGTATAAAGTGGCATCTCATAGCTTTCAGTTGCACTGCCCTAATAATTAATGATGCAAAACATTTTTTTCATATCCTTAGGGGCCATTTGTATGCCATCTTAGGAGATATGTCTATTCAAATCCGTTGTCCCGCTAAAATTGAATTCTTTTATTGCTGAGTTGTAAAATTTTATTTACATATTCTAGATTCCAGTCCCTTGTCAAATAGATGATTTGCAGATATTCTCTCCTGTTCCATGAGATGTCTTTTCACTTTCTTGATTGTTACCTTGGTGCATAAAAGCTGCCTGTTTTTGTAAATAGAAGTTTTATTGGAACACAGTCATGCTTGACAATTACATATTGTCTTTGGCTGCTTTTTTACTACAGCAGCAGAATTCAGTTAGTAGAAATATTTACTATCAAGCCCTTTACTTACTTACGTTTAAGAGAGATTTTTGCTATAGAGCACATGTGCTCACCAGAAAGATAGAGAAAGAAAGAAATCATTCCCAAGGGGGGATGACCAGGCAGGCCACAATCCCTTCTTCTCCATTCTCTCAGAATCATGGGCCCACACTCACATGTACTTGGTGTGAGGGTGTTTTTTGTTTGTTTTTGCTTTTAAAACATGTTTAATCTCATTAGCTATGATTATTTTCTA
>NW_006160036.1:1631254-1645916 GCF_000334495.1 Tupaia belangeri chinensis | reverse complement strand
GGGGGGGGGGGGGGGAGAAGGCAAGCCCCCAGGGCTGAAACTCAACCCATGGTCAGCCATATGGGAATCTAGCAGCCTTAACCACCATGGCACCTGCTGGCCCTCCTGGCGTGAGTTTTAAGCTGCCAGGTCGAAGAGCCTAGGTCGACTACATGGGAGTACAGCAACATAACCATTATGCCATCTGCTGGTCCCACTATCAAGACTTTTTTTTTCCTTTGTTTGGAGAGGTTTTTTGCTATAGGGCATGTGTGCTCACCAGAAAGACAGAGACAGAGAGACAGAAAGCAAGAAATCACCCCCCAGGGGGGATGGCCATGCCGCAACCCCTTCTCCTCCATTCTCTCAGAATCTTGGGCACGCATGCACACATGCCTGGCTTGAGTTTAAGCCGCCGGGTCTGGGACCCGAACCGCGGTCGACTACATGGGAGTCCAGTGACATAGCCATTACACTAACTGCTAGTCCCACTATCAAGACTTTTAATAAAGTCTGCAGAACCTTGTCTTCTCCCATACAGAGAGAACAGCATAATCCTCTATCTGGAAGCATAATGATGTGCTGAGTACCTGCCTAAATCTAGAGATTTACAAGAGTCTTTTGTGGTTTGAATCAAAATTTTTCATCATGAAAAAAATTTTATTTTTAGGTTTTTATCAGAGGGCAAGAGACAGGAAGAACTCACACCCTTCCTCTGGGGAGGATGGCCACACTGCAATCCCTTTTCCTCCATTGTCCTCTCAGTATTTTGGGAACACAGGTTTATGTGCTCAGTGTGATTTTCTTTTCTTTTTTTTCCCTTATTTTATTTAACTTTATTTATTTTAATTTGATCAGAGAGGGAGACAGAGAAAGCGAGAAAGTCACCAGGTCTGGACTTGAACCGTGGTAGGCCATGTGGGAGTCCAGCACCCTCAACACCACACCACCTGCTGGCCCCCTCAGTGTGATTTTCAAGTCATAGGTCTGGGACTCAAACCAGTCAGAGCCTTAACCACCATGCAACCTGCTGGCCCCCTACAATTTTTTATTAAAATCCAGAGTATTTTTCAGATACAGCAAAACCAGCATTTAGCAACAACTTATCATAGCATTATATATCTTAAAAACATGAGAAAATAACTCAACTTCCATTAGATTAGTGCTAGTGAACACCCAGGTGAGGACAGATTTTTGTGTGTTGGTGGGAAAAGGATTCCTCTCTTTTCTTTCCTATAGGAGAGTACACGAAAGGTGCAGAACAATGTCTTTCACATGTGGCGATACTACACCTTTGCCCGGATGAGGAAAATGGCTGACTTTTTCCTTCTCCAATCAAATTATAACTATGTGAACTGGTGGTCAACAGCCCAAAGCCTTGTTATTGTTCTTTCTGGGATCTTGCAGCTGTATTTCTTGAAGCGTCTCTTCAATGTTCCAACTACAGATACAAAGAAGCCAAGATGCTAAGCTAGGATGACTACAGCACCTTGGCTCTTTTCTTCTGGGGCAGAAATTCTATCAAAGCTTTAGTCACATTTGCTTTATAAAGTCATTGGAAAAAAGCTGTTTCTTGTTAATGCTTTAGTTTGTTATGCTCATCTATGAGGCCAAAATGGCAATAAAATAACGTAAAAGTTCTGTGGTTGGCTATATATTTTAAAAGTTTATTTCTTCCACGAGTAAGAAAGACAGAAAAGAGAGACAGCATCTCAACAAAGTCTTTTTTTTTTTCTTTTATTGCCAGTGGGCATGTACATTTGCCAAAGAGAAAGAGAGACAGAGAGAGAAAGCACCTGTAATAGGGCATAGACACGTCGATATCCTTTTTCTTCCGTCTCTCCATCCAGTCAAGATTTTGGGCAGGTAGATACACACGTTGATGGGTTACTCAAGCTGTGAGGATTCAACTTGCAGTTGGCCATGTAGGATGGGGTTTTCTATGGTGCAGCACTTAAGGGCTGAGCTATGGGGCCAGGCCCCCAATAGGATCTGAATGCTGCGATACACCTCCAGCTTCAGCCAACGTCAGATCATGGGCGCATTCATGATTGGTGCACCGAGAGAGAGATCTCTGGATGTGAACCTGGAACTCTTCCATATAGGTCAGCCCAGTATACCACCATTTGTCCCTCTGTGGCTGCTATCATCTAAAGTATGTATTAAATGCTACTATCAAAATACTGTTCAACATGCAGCAATGCCATAACCTTCACTGAGTCCACTTAGAGATTAACAGACAAACTTAGAAGAGAGCAAAGTTTAAAGAGATAGAACAGAATCAACTTTTCACATAAAAATAAAAGTTAGCAGAGTGCTGTTGTTTTTTAATTTACACAGGAGGGCGCTTGCACTGCCACAAACAGACAGGTAGAGAGAGAGAAAGTCAAGCACCTCCCCCCGGGGAGGTGGGGGGAGGACACACCACAATTCCTTCTCCTCTGGGAGTTTGGCCATGCACACACAGGTGCCTGGCGTGTTTCTTAAGCCACTGGGTCTGATACTCAAACTGTGCGGTCAGCCATTTGGGATCCAGTCACCTTAACCACCTAGCTACCTTGCTGGCCCCAGAGTGCCTTTTTGGAGTTGAAAACATTTTTAGGGACATCACCTCTATAATTAAAAATGTGCAGTATACTCATTAAAGACATTGTTTTGCTTTATGATACAGATTATTAAAATTTTTTCTCTTAATTTTTTAAAAATGTAATAATTTAAAAATAATTTTGAGAGGCATGGGGAAGGACAAAGGATCTGAGTTTTAATTTCAGGGTCTCTGATTAGTGCTTTATGTTCAGTCTAAACAGGTAAATAAAAGTTCATAAGAGAAATTGTTTTATGAAATCAAGGTGATGGGGAAAAAACATCTCAGTCTGAAATCATCTCATCTAAGAAAAACAAAGATTGAAAAAGGATTGTTGGAAGACAAGATAATGTTATCAAATTACTCTCCTAAGACCCTACAATACGTAATCTATGCAATATAAAAATAGTTCTCACCATTTATCCAACATCTATCATTTCCAGGCACTGTGTTAGACGCAACAGCCATGCTTTTCCAACTCTTAAAAACCATTCATAAGCTAACTTTTAGTTTTGCATTTTTTTTTAAAAAGAAAGAAAACAAAGTTTATAAAGTTGAATGACTCATCCAAGGCCACACAGCTAATAGGAGGCAGAACTTGGGTCTGAATCCAAATTTTTCTTCCACATCACACAGCACTTACTACATAGAATCACAGGTGAAAAAACTAGTCTTATTATTTTAGCCAAAATTCATTTGTAAAATCCCACACGTGGCCTACTATTCTGACATCGTATTATCTACCTTTAATGATAGTTAATAAAAAACAGAAAATATACATTATGTTCTTATGGTGAGTTTAGAAAACAAAGTGTTATCACAGATAACAATAATAAGCTATTCTTGTCCTCAGTTCCAATTATTGAGAACCTGTTACTCAGAACAAGAAGCCCTCTGATTCAAATATAAAAAGGAATATTCTGATTGGTCAAAGATCTGAAACTAATTTTCTGAGCCATTTCCATGTAATAAGAATCCAGCCTGCATTTGTCAGTGATAGACAATGTTAAAAACTAAGAAGTCCCTGAAGAGGTCAGTGTTGACAAAATTCAACACAATGGCGGAGTCTATATAGACACAAGAAACAAAGCTAGGCCCTTCCACAGTGTATGTCCTCAGGATGACTTCCTTTTAAGTCAATGTTTCTTCATGTCGTACATATTCCCCAATGTCTGCTTGATGAAATACCACAATCGCCATGGGGTCTACTTTCCTGCAGTCTTGTGTAGACTTTGCTGCCACCCCAAAACCCTGGGATTCAAAAGAAGAGACACTAATTCACTCAAATAATTCCACAAACCCACATCAAAGACTGGAGATAACAAAGATGAAAAAAGAAAAATACAGTTCTTATCTTAAAGGAATTGAAAGGAACAGAGAATTTACTCCCCCAAGAGCACAGATCAAAAATACATGCTTGCTTAATAAAAACATACTTGATTTTGTAAAAGCTACCATCTCTACTCACCAAAGGGATGTCTGCCATGGAGTACACCACCACTCCCTGGTATTGAGAGGTATTTTCAGTGATTCGACCCAGTCCAGATTTCAATACGTGGTTCCCATACAGAAAGGACTGCTCTGCTCCAGGTTTTATCCATACTTTATACTATATGAAAAAAAAAATTGAATTCAATAGACACTTCACTAACAGTAATGTTGCTGCAGATAAGCTAGCTGCTAGATATGTCATCAATTACTTGAAAAAATTTTAAGGAAAGGAAAATAGATGATGAATGTTTCCCTCAAGTTGTTCATAACCTGAACAGAACTGCCAGTATGTTCTTTCTCCAACTCCCTAAGCAACTTCTCCCATGGACAGTTCAAAAGTTCTTTTTCTGGAATTCTTATCAAAGCCACTTACTGACTTTTTGACCTGCAGGAGGGCCTTCATTGTTTTTTTTTGTTTTGCTTGTTTGTTTTGAGAGGTTTGTGCTATAGGGCACGTGCACTCACCAGAAAGACAGAGAGACAGAGAAATAGACAGCGAGAAATCGCCCCCCAGGGGGGATGGCCACACTGCAATTCCTTCTCCTCCATTCTCCTCTCGGGATCTCTGGCACGCATGCACATGCGCCCCGCATGAGTTTAAGCCACCCGGTCTGGGACTCGAACTGTGGTCAACTACATGGGAGTCCAGCCACATAGCCATTGTGCCAACTGCTGGTCCCAGTTTTTATGTTTTGCAGAAGATTATAGCCGCATGGAACTCCTATCCCAGAACCCTAAACATGCTCAAGCAGCCAGACCTATAAACACTTCCATGTGCTAGCACTGACTGAAGCACTGTCAGGGACTCCATGCAAGAGAAACTGCCTGACAGTCTGCATTTTGACGTGGTCCTCATTCTTGACTTCATCCCTACAGCAGAATGGAGAACACCCCACAAACCTTGGCATAGGGTGCAAGGTAATCCAGAGCCGTGATGTGCAACCGAAACTTGTGGGTCTTGGTGAATTTTCCGAAGCAGGTCCCCAGAGACACCAGCTTGTCCCCAGAGATATTGGCGGCCAGCTTCAAAATCTTCTCACTAAATGGGAGACCAGCAGGTGGCGTGGTGGTTAAGGTACTGGGCACTCCCACATGGCCTGAACCTGGTGGCTTGTTTTTACACTTCCCTCCTCCCTTCCTCTCTTCCTCCCTCCTTCCCTCCTTCCTTCGTTCTCTCTCTCTCTCTCTCTCTCTTTCTCTCTCTCTGTGTGTGTGTGTGTGTCTGGTCAAATTAAAATAAATGACTGAGTAAATAAAATTAAATAATTCTTAAAAAAAAACTTCTCACTAAAGCGTAAGGGACAGGAAGGTTTCGCGTGAGGGAAGCTGGTGGGGGCCAAGCCCCTCCCGGTCTTCGCAGCCCGCCCGGCCTCCACTCACCTCACGTAGTACACCCGGTCGTTGTGCAGCCTGAAACAGTAGGTGCCGTCCGGCCGGTCAACTAGCAGCTGAAGATTCTCCCCGATGCTGAGGGCGAAAAGAGGGTTGGAGACTGCGCCGGAACGAACTCGGCCCTGCAGCGCGCCCCTGCTCCACCCACGCCCTGGCCCCTACAGACACACGCGCTCCCCCCGGCGCCCCCCGCGCTCCTACTATTTCGCGATCTTCTCAAACATCACACGTGTCTCCTCTTCAGTCAACGGCCGCATCTCGCCACTGGGTTGGAACACCAAACCCTCGTGCCCGAATAGCCGGAAACGGAAGTTGGCCAGCCACTCCCGGCAACCCCCAAGACTGCCTCTCTAGCCCCTCTCCACTCGTTCCTCACGAAGGCGCCCCTTAGGCTGGAGGACCGCTGGGGAAAGACAGCCGGCTAGGTAAGAAACCAGGGACAGGAAGTGTGTCCTTATTGCTTCCGGTCTTACGACAAGAGGCAACGCCCTCGCTGGTACCGGGGAAGTGACGCTGCTGCAGGAAAGATGGCAGCGGTGGTGGCGGCAGCGACGACTGTCTCAACCTCAACCACGGCCTCAGCCACGGCGACAGCCACCGCAGCGGGCCCCGGGGAGGGGCGCGGCGGCAGGAAAGATGGCAGCGGTGGTGGCGGCAGCGACGACTGTCTCAACCTCAACCACGGCCTCAGCCACGGCGACAGCCACGGCAGCGGCCCTCGGGGAGGTGGAGGATGAAGGGCTCTTGGCGTCGCTGTTCCGAGACCGGTTCCCTGAGGCCCAGTGGCGGGAGCGGCCCGACGAGCGGCTCTGGGCTGGAGCGGCTGCGGCGCGAGCCGGAGCGCCTGGCAGAGGAGCGGGCGCAGCTGCTGCAGCAGACTCGCGACTTGGCCTTCGCCAACTACAAGACCTTCATCCGCGGCGCCGAGTGCACCGAACGCATCCACCGCCTCTTTGGCGACGTGGAGGCGTCGCTCCGCCGCCTGCTTGACCGCTTGCCCAACTTCCAGCAGAGCTGCAGGTGTGGCGGGCCTGGAGCTAACGGGGCCTTTAACTGGAATGGTTGACATTTACGATGAGATAGATGACATAGTGCTTCTTACCACGTGCCAAGCTCTCCCCTGAGCTCTTTATTAATCCACTTAAGCCTCACAATAGCCTTTGAGGTGGGTACTATTATTGGAGGAAGTTGAGACTCAGGTTAGTGACCTGTCCAAGGACACACCTAGTAAATTTCAACGTCAGATTGGAACCTGAGGTCTTGTCTCTCTGAGATAAGGCTGTTGTGAGCACCAACTAAAGAGAATCCATGGGAGGCACTTATCGGGACTGACATATTTACTACTCTGTAAATGTCAGTTTAACATATGTGCATATTTATGTAATTTCATATATATAACAGCTGGCACTGAGATCATATGCTCAAAAACTTTTGCTTATAGGAAGCTGACAAGGAAATTCTTCAATTTGGGGAGCAACAGGATTATCTTAATAGACTCTCTTTTCTGAGCCATTTTCTACCTCAGACCTAGTTCTGCCTTCTAGCATTTCTTTTTTTATTGTTAAGCTATACACTTGGTTTTGAAGAAAGAATGTGTGTTTAATTTTACCTTAGCAGTTTGGTAGAATATAACGACTTATTACAGAAAAGATGAATCCTTTTAACATTTGTACATGAAAAATGCTTTACTTTTTTTCCCTTCCAGCTTTTCATAATTAAAGTTTAATTTTCCATTTGAACCTCTGGATATTCAATAACATTGTTTGTCCCTTTCAATGTCCCAGACTTCTGCACTAGAAAAGAAATGGGAAAAGTAGACTGGCAGGAATTAAAGTTAAGCAGTATCATATTTAGAGAAGATTAAGACCCGAGTCTTGCACTGTCCTCTTAAAATAACAACAACCAAAAAAACCCTGGGGTAGCTTGGGGTACATCTGTGGCTTCTAGACTAGTTAGTACTTTGTAAGAAAACAATAATTATTATTAAAGGAACATTTTCCTCTGTCTCTTTTACTCTTGACACATTTACTCTGAGACAGATTCTGTGTTAGGTGCTTTGTACCTATCATCTCATTTAATTCTCACACTTATGAGAATCCTTTTATTTTGCCAGTGAGGAAACAGTTTCAAAGAGGCTAAGTACCTTGCCATGGCAAGGAAGTAGCAGATCTGGATTCAGATCTATCAATCACTTATTAGTCACATGATCTAGACAAGTTACTTAACCTCTCTGGGATAACAGTACTAACTCATAGGTCTGGTGAAAATTAAATCTAATAAACCATCTATCTAGGGCTTAGTAACTGTGGTTAAAGTTTGGGTACAGAGCAGTGAGAGACCAACAGTCTCCTGATTATTACTAGAAACTTTGTGAAGGAAGCCGAGGAGATCAGCTCCAACCGCCGGATGAACACCCTGACTCTAAATCGGCACACGGAAATCCTGGAAATCCTGGAGATTCCTCAGCTCATGGACACTTGTGTCCGGAACAGCTATTATGAAGAGGCCCTGGAGCTTGCAGCCTATGTACACCGACTAGAAAGGAAGTACTCCTCCATCCCTGTCATCCAGGTAGCCATCTTACCCAGAGAAGACTGAAATTGATCTTTTGATAATTAATTCTGTAGTCATGATTGAATCTTTATGTAGAAATCTTTGTATATTTCACATCAGTTTCTGCCAGCAAGGCAGATGTGAGCATAAAAAATTCATTTATTCAAAGATACATATTAATTCTGTGCCAGGCACTAACTTAAATGTGAACAGTAAGGTGTGAACAGCAGGCAAGACCCTGGCTCTCGTGCTCACATTCTAGAGAGGTCCAGTAATTGACAAAATAATATGACCGTTTCAGAGCGTGGTAATTATCTGAAGAAAATAAAGGAATGGGGTAGTGGGAGACCAGAGTGGGTTACCTTAGGTAGAGTGGTCAGGGAAGGTCTTTCTGGAGAAGTGACATTTAAGCTGAGTCCTCGGTGAGAAACCAACTATGCAAAGGTCTGAGGGAAGAGCAGAGAAAAAAGTGGGAAAAACAAGAACAGGGCTGAGGTGTACTGAGAAGTTGGAGTGTTAAAAGGATAGAAAGAAAGCCAATGTGACTGGATTGTAATGAGGAAAGCAGGTGACATGGCAGGTAGGCAGGGCTTGGAGGCCATGGGAAGTGGTTGGACTTGTGACTGCATAGGAAGTCACTGGATGATTTTACACATTTTAAGCAAGAAAGTTAGTCCAACAAGATCTTTGTTAGTGGACCTATTAGCATCAGCCTTGGGAAATCTACTTCATATGTCATGAAAGCTGTGTGTTTACTAGCCTGCAATCAGGGTTAATAGAACAGATTCTAGAGAAGTCTTTGTCAGCATGCTGTTGTCTCAACTCTCTGTATTAACAGGGCATTGTGAATGAGGTGCGCCAGTCCATGCAACTGATGCTGAGCCAGCTGATCCAGCAACTGAGGACCAACATCCAGCTCCCTGCCTGCCTCCGTGTCATTGGCTACCTGCGGCGCATGGACGTCTTCACTGAGGCTGAGCTGAGGGTGAAATTTCTTCAGGCCCGGGATGCTTGGCTCCGTTCCATCCTGACGGGCATCCCTAATGATGATCCCTATTTCCATATCACAAAAACTATCGAGGCCTGCCGTGTCCATCTCTTTGATATCATCACGCAGTACCGTGCCATCTTTTCAGACGAGGACCCACTGCTGCCCCCTGCCATGGGAGAGCCCACTGTCAATGAGAGTGCCATCTTCCATGGTTGGGTGCTACAGAAAGTCTCACAGTTTCTGCAGGTGCTAGAGTCAGACCTTTATCGGGGAATAGGGGGCCGCCTGGACTCTCTGCTGGGCCAGTGCATGTACTTTGGGCTCTCCTTCAGCCGGGTGGGAGCTGATTTCCGGGGTCAGTTGGCTCCTGTTTTCCAGCGGGTGGCCATCAGCACTTTCCAGAAAGCAATTCAGGAAGCTGTGGAGAAATTCCAGGATGAAATGAACTCCTACACCCTCATCTCAGCTCCAGCCATTCTGGGCAGCAGTAACATGCCTCCTGCTGTGCCAGCTGCTCAGCCAGGGACACTGCAGCCACCAATGGTACTCTTAGACTTCCCACCCCTTGCTTGCTTCCTCAACAATATTCTGGTTGCCTTCAATGATCTGCGCCTCTGCTGCCCTGTGGCCTTGGCGCAAGATGTGACTGGGGCCTTAGAGGATGCTCTTGCCAAGGTGAGCACATTCTGTTGGCTTTTTACCACCCTGGGTCTTTGGTAACAGGCAGACAAACTATTAAATCAGTCTATCTGACAGTGGTACATGCTGACTTGGAGAGGTTTCAGAGGTTTTTCCGGCTGAGAAGCTCTGGTTCTGAAGAGACCCTAAAACAATCCATGAAGTGGCTCACCTATATTAACAATTAACTATAAGTAAATGCTTTATGTTGCTTCATAACGAATCTCCACAAACTTAGCAGCTTACTTAGCCCGGCGGCTTGCTTTCTTACCTCCTCCCACCTCTTGCTCTTTACCTCTCTGGTCAAAAGTTAAATAAATGAATAAATAAAGTTAAATCAGGGCAGCGGGACCAGCAGTTAGCATAATGGCTATGTTGCTGTAGTCGACCGTGATTTGAGTCCCGCACCCGGTGGCTTAAACTCACACCGGGCGCGTGTACACCCAAGATCCCGAGAGGGAAATGGAGGAGAAGGGATTTCAGTGTGGCCATCCCCCCATGGGGTGATTTCTCGCTTTCTGTTTCTGGGGAGCCCACGCCCTCTATTGAAAAAAATTCTTAAAAAAAAAAAAAAAAAAGCCAGCAAGAGAGCTCAAGGCTCTTTTTCGAGGTCTGATTTAGTGTTTTAAAAGGTCCATCTGACTAAATCAGACCTGTACAGAATAACCTTATCTTAAAAAAAGTATTTATTATTGTTACATTTTAATATGCTGTAGGTTACATGAGTTCGCCAGTGTGAGAAAGAGAAAGAGAGCAAGCAAGCTGCCGGGTCTGGAACTTGAACTACTGTCAACCATTTGGGAGTCCAGTGCCTTAACTACCACACCACCTGCCAGCCCCCAGAATAATCTTTTATTTCCTCAGACTTATTTATTTAATTTCATTTATTTATTAACTTAATTTGACTAGAAAGAGAGAGAGAAAGAGAGAAGTGAGAAAGTAAGCCACTAGGTACTGGTCTCGAACTGTGGTCAGCCATGTGTGGGAGCGTTCATCATCTTAACCACCATGCCACCTGCTGGTCTCATAATCTTCTAATTAATTCAAAGTCATATAAAAAATCCTTCATCTTTACTATATTGTTGGCTAGAAGCAAGTTTCAGATTCTATATGCATACAGGGAAAAATGATTACACAACGGCATGGATACTAGGCACAAGAATAATGAAAGCCATCTTATAATTCTGCCTAAAGTAGTTGTAATACTATTCTAGTATGGTGCACATTTTTACACACTGAAATCCTTAGATACTAGGATTCTTTCTTCAGAAAAATTTTTAGAACTATTCATATAATTTTATTTATTATTCTTCAACTTGACCAGAGAGAGACAACTGGGAGAGGGAGAAAGCAAGCCGCCAGGTCCAGGATGAAAACCACAGTTGGCCATGTGGGAGTCCAGCACTTTAACCACCATGCCACCTGCCAGCTCCCTAGGATGCTTCTTCAAATTAATGGCATCTTGTAAATGTCAGTCAGGTGGCACTTGTATAAAATCTTTTTTAAAAATATTTATTTAACTTTATTATTTTTATCATTTTCCAGTGTGATCAGAGAGACAGAGAAAGAAAGGGAAAGCGAGAAAACAAGCCACCAGGTCCAGGACTTGAACAATGGTCAGCCATGTGGGAGTCCAGCACCTTTAACCACCATGCCACCTGCCGGCCCTGTATAAATTTTTTTTTATTTTAAGAGCTTTTTGCCTTAGGGTGCGTGTGCTTGCCAGAGAGAGACTGAGACAGTGAGACGGAAAGTGAAAAATCACCCGCCCAGGGGGATGGCCATAGCAATCCCTTCTCCTCCATTCTACTCCTAGGAATTTGGGCACACATGCCCAGTGTGTTTCAAGTCACTGGGTCTGGGACTCAACCCACGGTCAGCCATGTGGGAGTCCAGTGGTGTAACCATACTGGCCTAAATCTCTTTTTTTCAATTTTGCCAAAGGGCACCTGTGTTTATAGAGGTTGGCAGTAGTGGTGAAAAAGCATCCCCAACAGGGAATGGTCACATCGCAATTCCTTTTTCACTCACCCATTTTTTGCGAATGTGCACACACACACCCAGTGTGTTTTTCAAGAAATTAGGTCTAAGACTCAAACTGCCCAGTCAGTCATGTGAGATTTAGTCACCGTAACTACCACATCAGGGGCTGAACCATACTATCCTTCTGCTGATGTCTCTTCTAAGAGTAAGAAAGATCTTGGGACCAGCAGTTAGTGTAATGGCTGTGTCACTGAACTCCCATGTAGTCGACTGCGGTTCGAGTCCTGGACCCGGTGGCTGAAACTTACACCTGGTACATGTGCGTGCGTGCCCAAGATCCTGAGAGGAAAATGGAGGAGAAGGGATTGTGGCATGGCCATCCCCCCTGGGGAGGGGTGATTTCTCACTTTCTGTCTCTCTGTCTCTGTCTCTCTGGTGATCACACGCGCCCTGTAGCAAAAAAAAACCTCTTTAAAAAAAAAAAAAGATCTTACTCCATGTAAAATAGTGTTCATCATAATTACAGAGATTAAGACTTTATCCTCACAACACTATGACACAGGTCCTGCTAATGGATGGATCTGATAGATGAGGGAACTAAGGTATAGTGCATAACTAATCATTTGGAAGTCATAGAACCAGGTTGTACAGTTGGGATTTGAACCAAAGAAGTTCAGAACCACAGTATGTGCTTTTTATTTGGGGAGGGGGGGTGAGAGGTTTTTTGCTATAGGGCACATGCGCTTGCCAGACAGAGACACCAGTTCGCGTGGGTGATTTCTCATTTTCTGTCTCTGGCGAGTGCATGCGCCCTATAGCAAAAACCTCTCCAAAAAAAGAAAAAAAAAAAAGAAAGAAAGAAATACATCAACGAAGTGACAGAATTGTGGAGAACGACCACAATTCTGAGTTTAAACAAGGTGGTAATAGAATGTACTGTCTGGAATGCATTTCTTCATGAACAGCTGAGTGCTGCACATTTGTAATTTGGAGAAAGACTGCCCCAGTGATTGCTAGTGTCCTTGTCTTTTAGGTAACCAAAATAATCCTGGCCTTCCATCGTGCCGAAGAAGCTGCCTTCAGCAGTGGGGAACAAGAGCTCTTCGTCCAGTTCTGCACTATCTTTCTGGAAGACCTCGTTCCTTATTTGAATCGCTGTCTCCAAGTCCTTTTCCCACCAGCTCAGATAGCACAGACTTTAGGTAAGAGGAGATTTTCAAATGTTTTACTGGTAAGTAATTTACATGCTAAATAATTTACATGCATGTATGTGTGACTAAAAGTGCAGAGGTGTGCAACTATACTGCCATCCAAAAAAAGATCCCTTATGTCCATTTGTGGTGGTTCCTCAAGTGCTCCCTTGGCTCTGGGCAACCTTTCTATTGCTGTAGATTTGCTTTTTCTGGACATTTCCTAAAAAAGGAATTAAGACATGGGTCAGCAGTTGCCATGGAGATTAAAGCACTTGATCCCACATGGCCAACTATGTGGTTTGGGTCCCTGCAGCTTGAAAATCATGCTGGGTGTATACCCAAGATCCCCAGAGAATGAAGAAGGGATTGTGGCATTCCCCCACCACAGGGTGATTTCTCACTTACCCTCTCTCTCTGTCTCTAATGAGAGCACACATTCTACAGGAAAAATGAAATTAAAAAAATATATATATTATGGCTAAATAGACCTAAATGGAAGAAGCCACATCTTTTTGATTGCCAGAGGGTATGTACACTCCATAATAGTGAGACAAGAGAGGGCGAGAGAAAGCACTTCCTGATGGGACTTGGTATCCACACAATTTGGTCTCTCCCATTTCTCCATCCTATTAGGCTTTTGGGTGTGCACACACATGCGCCCCTCATGTTTTTCACCCTGCCAGGGCCAGGATTCCATCTACATGGTTAGCTATGTGGCATCAGGCTTCCTTAACCACTAGGTCATGGACCAGCCCAGAAGGCACATATTGTATGATCCCTTTTCTATAAAACATGCAGAGGAGTTAATGTTTTTTCTAATTCGCACTCATTTCTGCGTCCTGGGATGAGGGAGATGTAGATTCCCACAAGGGAATAGGTCAGTGATCACACCGGTAAGAATGGCTGCCTTCACTTTGGCCCCAGCTTTCCCCTTGGGTCAGTAACAGGGAGGCCTGTGTTCACTGAGACCATCTGCCCGGTGCTGCCCGATTACGCTCCTAGCCTTGCTAAAGAGCAGAGCTTCCTGTCCAGTACCACAAAAGTTACCTTCTGCTGTTTGAACATGCTAGTTGTGCCTGTTCTTTTCTCTTTTCTGTGGCTTCTATCCATATTGAATTTTATTAATAGCGTTTTTTTCCTGTTTCATTTTCCCTACCGTCTGTGTCAGGCATTCCGCCCACTCAGCTATCTAAGTACGGACACCTGGGGCATGTGAACAGCAGTGCCATCCAGGAGCCTCTTGCCTTCATCCTGCCCAAGAGAGAGATGGTCTTCCCCTTAGATGAGAAGGAGCTCGTGCCTGAGCTCACAGCTCCTGCACCTGAGTGTCCAACACCCGAGTGTCCAAGTCCAGCCGAGGAACCAAGCTTGGCGCCAGTCCCTCCAGCTCACCTTGAAGATGGGCAGGAGGAGGTGCCATCGGTGGAGCCGCTGCAGGGGGAGACGCCTGGTTTGGGGCCCTAAGGTGTTCCTGCGTCTGTGGTGGAGAACCGGTGTGCGGGCGGTCTGCGGGGAAGAGCTGCTGCTGGCGGTGCGGGGCCGGGGCTCCCTCGCCCGGGAGTGCACAGGACGGACTCTGGAGCCTGGAAGATGTTCTCGGAAGGGACGCCTAGGAATTGAACAGGGAGCTTCCGGGTTCGCTCTACCTGGGTGGAAGCAAACAATAAAGCTGCTTGTTCTCACGCCTGGCTACTGTCCTCTCTCGCGGTGTTCCCATAAAGCGCGCGAACTGGGCTTCCCGGCGTCCAGCGCGTCGGGGGCGGGCGACTACGGGAGCCGAGACGACAGAGTACGGGGCTGGCTTCTCCTGGGGGCCCT
>NW_006160036.1:1615133-1631197 GCF_000334495.1 Tupaia belangeri chinensis | reverse complement strand
CCGGGGGCCTGGGGGCCTGTGTCTAGTGGCGCTCGGGCCTGCAGCTCCACGAACGGCCCGGAGGGCCCCGCGCGCCAGCGCTCCTACTGGAGCTACGTGAAGCGTCTAGTGCAGGGAGCGCCAGAGCCGCCATACTCGCACGTGTGCCAGGTTGGGGATCCGGTGCTGCGGACTGTGGCGGCCCCGGTGGAGCCAGCGCAGATTTCGGGGCCCGAGCTGCAGCGGCTGGTGCAGCGGCTGGTGCAGGTGATGCGGCGGCGGCGTTGTGTGGGCCTGAGTGCGCCGCAGCTCGGGGTGCCGCTGCAGGTTCTGGCCCTGGAACTCCCCGAGGCGCTGTGCCGCGCCTGCTCGCCGCGCCTGCGCCAGCTTCGCCAGATGGAGCCCTTTCCCCTGCGTGTGTTCGTGAACCCTAGCTTACGGGTGCTGGACAGTCGCCTGGTCACCTTTCCCGAGGGCTGCGAGAGCGTCGCCGGCTTCCTGGCCTACGTGCCCCGTTTCCAGGCCGTGCAGATATCAGGTGCGAGCGGCGGAATCCTGGGGCGGCCCTGGAGCGGATGAACACTCCAGTGAGAGTGTTGATTGTAATCAGCGGAGACTTCCACCGGGACAGAGCAGAATCTAGGCATGGATGGGACTCAAGACTGGCAGGTTGTGATGAGGGAGACTCTTGTAAACGGCTGGCTCAGATGAGATGCGAGTTGGAAGTGTGTCCCAGTTCTGCTGTTAGCCCACACACCAGACTCTGCTTTAGGCACACACCCCCACTCCCTGTCAGTCTCTGACACACATACTTTCTTCATCATTTAGATGGGTTATGGTGCCCAGCCCAAGGTGATAAGCCATTCCCGATGTCAGACTTGGTATGTTGTGCAGAAGAATGTGGTTCCTTGCTAGGGTTGGGGTAATTGTTCCTCTTGAGCAAGCCCCTTGCTTGGTCCTAGAGGGTCAAAGTCAATGGAGTCCCTTTTTCTTTTTTCCTTAAGAATTATTTTTAGTTTATTATTATTTTTCAGTTTGATCAGAGAGAGAGGGAAGGTGAGAAAGCAAGCCACCAGGTCTGGGACTTGTGGTTGTCCATGTGGACATCTAGCACCTTGAACCACCATGCCACCTTCCAGCTCCAATAAATGGGTTTGAACAGGGCAAGTAGGTTGAAAATGATGCAATTCTGTGTGTCCCCCCCTCACCCAGGCTGTGACTTCCTTTGCAGGGCTGGACCCAAGAGGAGAGCAGGTGGTATGGCAGGCCAGTGGCTGGGCATCCCGCATCATCCAGCATGAGATGGACCATTTGCAGGGGTGCCTGTTCATTGATAAAATGGACAGCAGGACATTTACAAATATCCACTGGATGGAGGTGAATGACTGAAGTTTTCTCGCTGGAATCAAGAAGCAAATACTTCGGCTTTGAGCCGGGCACACTTTCCTTGTGTCTGTATTAGCTCTGATCTGACAGACAACAGTGGACTCCCAAAGTATGCCAAACCGAGCTGGAAAAGGCGTTAGAAATGCCTGCCCCGAAATCAAGTACAGACAGACAAAATATTGTCTGCAACTCAAAGAGAAATGTAACCCCTTGAAAGTAGACTTTCCTGACAATTTTGTGTTGAGATAAGTGGGCACGTAAATTAATTCTCAGAAGAAATGATTTAAGAAAATCTGGACAATCTACTCCCAAAGTCAAGACCTGATAAATCATACTGTGGTCCTCAGTTTTCTGAGAGCTGCATTTAAAAACTTAAGGTTGTGGTTGGCCATGTTTGCTGAGTTCTTTTTACAAAGGTCTTGCATGTCCTTGGTTGTCAGAATTTGCTTGTAGAAGTAAAACACAGGACAGAATGGTCCTGGGTCAAGGAGTAGTTTATTTTTATTTAAAAAAATTTGCCAGAGGGCACATGTGCTCACTGGAAACAGAGGGAAAGGAAGAAAGCACCTTCCATGGGGAATGGTCATGCTGCAGTCTCCTCTCTGTTTCTGCCACCTTTCAGGAATTGGGGCATGCAAAATCACATACCCAGGGTGTTTGTTTTTCAAGCTATAGGTTCCAGGACTCAAGAACCTCCCAGTTTGTATGTTCTCATCTGGAAAAACCATGCCAAACTCTGACCTAAGGGAGTCTGTAAATCAGCACTCCTACCTCTCTCCTACTCTACTGAATTTAGAAGAGAAAGATCTTTTTAAGGGAGTAATAGGTGAGTTCACACAGGTCCAGATAAGAGTCAAAAATGAGACCACTCAGGTGGCTCAAGAAGGGAAAAGGATTTATTAGACCATTTCCAGGACAGGGAGCAGGAGCAGTGGCTGGCTTCAGTGTTCTCACACTCAAAGGAGGAAAAAGCAACAGTGAAAACTCTCCTGCCCGCTTTCCTCATTCCAACAAAAACGGCTTTGTGCTCACAAAAACCATCTCCTCCTCCTGCAGGAAGACGCAGGGTCCTGGATGCAAACCTGGAGGGTGGGGATGGCTAGTCTTACTCAGTCTTCACAGGCAGAGCTTGGGCTGGGACCTAGGGGGATCAGCCAATCTCTTCTCAAGAAACAAAACTTGGGCCTACAAGGAAGAGGGTCGGTGGGGCCGGGCCAGCTGTCTGGAAGTTGATGCGCCAGCCCTGCAGCACGGCTGTTTCTGTTCCTTGACACACCTCTGGAGAGTTTATCTTTACATATAAATGAGACGAAAATCCAAGCAGCATTGATTTAGGGGAACAAAACAGACTTTTAAAAAATGAAGACATGGAGGGACAGGCAAAGGAGTTGGTGAGCATCCAGGAGAGAAGAGGAGGAAGAAGGAAGAGCCAGGATCCACCATGCCACCCATGCGGCTGAGCGTCTCTGTGGCTGCAGAGGCCCTTCCAGGCCAGACAGCAGAGGGGATGCTGTAGTGACTTTAGGATGAGCCCTGGGACTCTGTAGCCACTAGCATGGGGGCTGCTGTGGATTTGCTCCAGTCAACCTCCCACCTTCACCATCATCCAAGTGAAGAAGCTTTTAGCTCTCTTGTCCAAAGTCCTCTGAGAATTTCTTCACTTTCAGGAGGTCATCTGCATTCACTGTGGGCCGAGTGGTGGCCAAAGACCGGAGCATGTCCGACTACAAAGAAGAGCACACAGCTGAGAAGGAGCCAGGCCCGAGTTCCTCAGCATCCCTTCACCATGGAACAGTGCAGAACAGGGTGGAGAGAGGCCTGCCTTCAAGGTCACCCCTCAATAATTCCCTACAGGTGTCCCCTTGAATCTGCCTATGGCAAGGACTCTCCCTCCCAAAGCAGCTCACATCATTTCCAGATCTACTTCTAGTCTGAGAGAATCTATGCTCTATCGTCTTGTAACTCCTACTAGAATTTTCCTTAACTGCACACCCACCACTCCAGCCATTAGGCAGACAACTGCCAGGACAACTGGCAAGACTAAGAGAACAAGAGGTCCTAACTATCTGGGTGATTGGCTGCCTGCACAACTGCATCAGGTCAGACTATGCCAACATACTAGTTCCTGCCATGTACCAAGTAAGCCAAACCTAAGGGATGACTAAGCCCCATTAGCTGGACTTTTTTCTTGCTGAAGAAGAGAACATGATAATGTCCCTGCCTCCCAGCCAACCTGGGCTCTGCTGAATGTAACAGCAGAAGCTCTGGCTACTCAGAGCTGCAGGGCTATTCTCCAGGAGGAGCTGCCAGTGGTCCAGGACACAATGAGAGAAGCTTATTTCTGTTTTGGACCCAAGCCCCCAAATATCTGGGCTCTGTGCAGTCCTCATTCCTAGCTGGTCACTTACCATGCAAACTACAGGTTCTAAGAGCTTGTCACCAGGGACGTCCATCCAAGTCATCTCCATGGCTCCCGGGTCCCCTGGTGAGCATGGGGTCAGGAGGTCATCAATCATAATACTAGGGTTGGTGCGGGAAGGGCCACAGACCTGAAACCAGATAGGAATATGGCTGGAGTGGCTGCCCCTCAGTGTGTGGGGTAGGGGCAGGACACTTCAGATTTCCAAGGACATTTCTTTTAAGAATGATTTTATTCAACTTTATTTATTTGTTCATTTTTAACTTGAACAGAGGGAAGGAGGGGGGGGAGTGAGAGAGAGAGAGAAAGTGAGAAAGCAAGCCACTAGGTCCAGGACTCAAACCCGGGTTGGCCATGTGGGAGTCCAGTGCCCTTAACCACCATGCCACCTGCTGGCCCCTCCAAGGATATCTTAAGGAGAAAGTAATTATAGGGTTTCTAAGACATCAGGATCTAAGAAGGGATGGGCTCCTTTGAACTGAGTAGTCAATGTGGCTTGCAGTCTGACTCCAGGGACTTGTTATCAGCATTCTGTACTAGCCACTGTTCTCCAAATCTAAAATAGTAGCTGCAAATGCCTTGATGTCTTCCTCGTACATGCCAGCAAATCTGACTCCAAGTACAGTGACATCAAAAACATTTTTATGGGGCCAAATGGAGGGACAGTGGTAAAATGTAATGCTCTGTGAGGCTGACCCATGTAGGAAGGTTCTAGGTTTGCCTCCAGAGACCTCCATGAATATGCTGGGCACACGTGCCCATGATCAGTGCAGGCTAAAGTTGGGAGTGGACCATGGTGTCAACACTGATAGAGGTGTCATCTCCCTATCTCTCACTCATGGAGAAAATAAACCTTCATATAATGTGTGTGTGTGTGTGTGTATGTGTGTAGTTGGGAAAGTCATGACACATTTTTCTGTGTAAAAATGTGTCATGACTTCCCTGACATTTTGATTCCAACTGAAGTCTGCTGCATTGTTAAAAACATTCCTCTGAATATCCCCAAGGCTCATTCCCTCACCTCCTTCAACTCTCAACTCAAATGTCACTCCAATGGGGCTTGTCCTTTAAGAGTAAAATGCCCAGTCCCTCCAAATGTCTGCAACTCCTAATCATCTTGACCCTGCTCTATCTTACCCCATCTCCTCACCCTCTAAGAAGCTAGTATTTATTCTGTTTATTGTCTGTCTCCCCCACTAGGAAACAGAAGGCAAGGGTTTCTGTATGCTGTGGTCATTACTTGTCTCCTAGCATCTAGGATAGTGTCTGGCACATAGTGGGACTGACAACAAACACTTAGCACAGATGTGCCTGAATGTTGAGACCTTACAACTGGTGATCTTTTTTTTTTTTTTTTTTCTTTTTGAGAGGGCACGTGTGCTTGCCAGAAAGACAGAGAGAGACAGAGACTCCCGGGGGGATGGCCACTCTGCAATCCCTCCTAGTCCATTCTCCTCTCGGGATCTTGGGCACGCACGCACATGAGCCCAGCATGTGTTTAAGCCACTGAGTCTGGGACTCAAACCGCGGTCAACTACATGGGAGTCCAGTGACATAGCCATTACACTAACTGCTGGTCCCACAACTGGTAATCTTAAATCTAGCACTTTCAAACATTTATTTGGTGTCCACCATGACAAGAGCACAGTGCTGATCAAGGAGGCTGCAGAGGTGTCCTGTGCTATGGTTTCAGTTTTGAGATGGTCACAATGACACAGGAACTGCAGGGTAGGGATAGCCGGTGCAACTCTGCCCCCTTGAGCCAGAGGGCCTACATGGCACTTGCCCTTGGTTCTCAAGGAGACTGAGACCTTGCCACTTGAGCAGCCAAGGAGCAAGACCAGGAAGCTAGCAAAGAAAACCACAAATCCCTCTGGCTTATGACACTTTCTAAGCCACTGCTTGCTGGCCACTCACCTTTTTGAAGTGTGTGGCTGACTGCACTTTTCGGACGGGCTGCATGAGAGAGTCCCGCACAATGATGCTGATGTCTGCACCTGAGTAGCCTTCTGTCTTCCTGGCCAGCTCGTGGATGTTGGCGTCTGTGAGGTTGTGAGGTGTGCTCCCTAGATGCAACCGGAACATCTGGGCACGCGCAGCTTCCTCTGGCAATGGGATGTAAATTCGCTTTTCAAACCTGGGGAGCCAAGTACATGGCAAGAGTTGACTATATGATGGAATGGTCTTCATGGAAGGGGCGGCATGGCCCCCTTGGAAGTGGCTTTATCATGACTACTCCACAGATGGGAAGTCTACTGAGAAATGGGGTCCAGCTGCACTCAGACCAGCAGCAGAGGTGGACCATGGCTATGGCATGACTTCAGCCCCCAGCCTTTATGGGGAAGGCTCACCTCCTTCTAATGGCTGAATCCAACACCCATGGGATGTTTGTGGCACCAAGAACAAGAGTCCCATCGTTGTTATTCCCCACCCCTGTGGAGAAAGGGAGATAAGACACTGACTCTGAAGATACCTGCAAGGCTCAGTCAGAACCTATGGGAACAAACCTCAGGGGCTTTGTGTGTCATCAACTGAAGCCATCCCTGTGCCACCACTGGCAGGGTCCCAACTGGAATCAAGCCCTATCCTGATCTGGGTTTGTTAGGGAGTGAAGAGACGCAAGCATTGCCTTCCATGGAAAGGCAGAGGTAGCTGGTGGGGCAAAGGCCTCAGAACATCCCTATAGTGAGAACCCATCAAAGGCCTGAGGAGAAGGGGCCAAGAAGTGCATCTCCCCCACTTCAAGGACAATCAGATCTAGCCACAGCCAAGTATTGGAGCTGCAGGCTTCTGGAAGGGCCTGAGATTTGCACATACCCTGCATCTGGACCAAGAACTCTGTTTTGATCCTTCGGGCAGCCTCACTCTCATTTTCATTTCGGGAGCCACAAAGGGAATCCACCTCATCAATGAAGATAATGGAGGGCTTGTGCTGCCTGGCCAGTTCAAACAAGTTCTTGACAAGTCTGTGGAGGCAAGAAATGGGGTGGGATCTGGATGCCTGCAGACATGCCGACTCAGGGTCCCAGTCGCCATGTCTCTCCTCTCACCCTTCCCATAGGGAGGCTGAGACCACAGCCATGCTTCAAGTGTAGAAAAGGGAGGTAACAAGTCCTCTGGCAGCACTGTACTAAGAGGAAAGGCAAGCCTGGATGTCAGCTTCACATCCTGGGAGCCCCATTCATTAGCTCTGCACTTATGATGAGCCATGTGCCTTCCTCTGAGCCTCAGTTCCATTGTCTGCAAAATGGGAGCCAGTGTAGCGAGTAAATGAACTGCCTAGACTGCCCTAGCAGAGGGCATCCAGCTGATACTCAGCTGTAGGCACTTCCCTTCTTGAGTAATTCCTCTCTCCAAGGTTCCCTTTCAGCTTCACCTCTTCGTCAAGACGGTGTCCCATCCAATAAGCTAAGAAGACACTGCTCTCCTGGCTACTCTCCCTGAATATCTAACAGCAGCCCCTGGCCCAGCCACTGGAGCACAGTGGTTACTCCAGTGCCCTGTAAGGCTGGAAGCTAGGTGACTGTCAGTTTGGATCCCTTGGTTGGCCTGGAAACATACCAAATATGTGCATGGAAGTCTAGGCTCCTGAGGAGCTGGAGGACTGGGGAAAGGGGACTGAGTTGTGACAAGACTCCATCAGGGTGCTCCATTCTTTCTCCTCTCTCATGTGCACACATGCTATCATTACAACCAACCAACCCAGCAGCTCCTCTGGGAGATGACACTAAGGGACAGTGAGCTGCCAGGGCTGCGAGCAGAACTGCCTGGTGGCTGACTTACTTCTCACTCTCCCCCAACCACTTAGACATCAAGTCTGAGGAAGACACAGAGAAGAAGGTGGAGTTGTTGGCTTCTGTTGCCACAGCTTTGGCCAGGTAGGATTTCCCTGTA
Organism: Tupaia belangeri chinensis; assembly: GCF_000334495.1. Lineage (NCBI taxonomy): Eukaryota > Metazoa > Chordata > Mammalia > Scandentia > Tupaiidae > Tupaia > Tupaia belangeri. The sequence continues at coordinate 1,623,519 of NW_006160036.1, read as the reverse complement.
CCAGGGGGTCCAAAGAGCAGTATCCCCCGCCAAGGGGTACGCTTGCCTACAATAAAGAATAAACCGAAGTCAGCTTCTTCCTAATCCAGGAAAGGGAACAAAAAAGAAAGTAAAAGATCTTTAATCACTGTAAATACAGCAAGAAAGGAGAAGTTCTATAAAACAATGAATTCGAGGAGCAAAGAGGTAACAAGAACCCAGTCCCTGCTAAGAGCTTACTCAGTCCCAGCCCTAGCTAAGGATCCCCACAACCTTGCAGGATGACACTGGCTGGTACTGGCTCAGACATCCTGTCCATCCACCAGGGTGGCTACTCAAAGTTGTAGTCACAAAGGTGCTTTGGCACCAGTGAGAAGCCACAGAGTAGACTACCATGGTGAGCAGGCCTTGGGCTTCTCCTGACTGAAGGTACATGGCAAGGCTCTCACCCTCTGTGGGCTGAGGGAACCTAGTCGCCACCTGCTCTGGAGACTTGGAGCTGGAGCCCCAAGTTGGTTCCAGCAGAAACTCAGCATTTTTACATCTGGGCTGAAAGTGGTTCAACTGATACCTGTGAACAAGTGTGGGAACTTAATTGGCAAGATGACAGCTTCTTTAAGGGCCTCCTTGGCCCCCTCCAACCCGGCCACATCATTCCACCGTATGTTGGGCTTCTCCATCACAACAGCACCTGTGAGAGGAAGGAGGCCCAGGGCCTGATCCATGAGCATGTTCTGACCCACAGTGCACCCAGGTCGCATCCCATCCCATTGCTTCAGGGTCTGAGCCTCTTACCCATCAGTTGTTCTTGTAGTTTCTTTTTCTCTGGATTATCCCCTTCACTGTCACTATCACTGCTGGAGAAGGAGACAGAAGATCACAGCTGGTTTTTAGCCCAGAAAGAAGTTTCTCAGCAGGGGTGAGTGAACAGCAAGCAGGGACTTCAAGGACATCAAGGCTTCACATTCTCAGCAACTCACCTCTGGATCATTCAGGAAATGCTCAAAACCTGTCCTTGTCCCTTCATTAAGGGAATAAGAATAGAAATACCTGCCTCTCCTAAAGACTGGTGAGAGACACGTACATTGGCTGGACTTCAAGAGCTGCCAGTCAAGCACAAGTGGGTGTCAGGAGCCTTCCATACAGACTCAGAACAGAAAACATGTGGCGTGACTCCACAATGATCACATGCCAGGGGATGGGAAGAGGGTAAGGTTTAAATCTAGGGCCAGCCCTATGGCCTGTGGTTAAAGCAGCTGGATCCCATATGTCCAAACTTGCAGTTAGAATCCTGGTCCCCAGGCAGCTTGAGAAACATACCAGGTGCATGTGCCCCAAATCCTGACAGAATGGAGATATGGAGAAGAGATTGTGGCATGGCCATGCCCCAGTATGGGGTATCTTCTCCCTTTTCTGGCAAGCACACAAGCCCTCTAGCAGATCAAAATGTTCTTTTTAATCTAAAGAGAACACCTGGAGAGAAGACAGTAACCACTCTCATCCAGTGTCCCGTGTCTCTCCTGACTTAATTTACTTGCCGTCCTCAGAACTCTCTCATTCCTCCTGGAGGTCCCTAGCCTCCTGTCCCTCTCTAGGTGCATGTCTTGTTCTGGAGAATTAGAACATGGATATGTACCCTTATCCGGGAGGCTGACACACTACTTGCCTCTCCCCTCTATGACCTGTCTGCTCTGCAGCCCCTCCCCTTACCCAGATGCCACCAGCATTAGTGCTCAGATGACTGGAATCACTGTGGTGGGAGAATACCAGGCCTGAGGTAGGAGGCTGTGGAGAGAATGCTGTCCTTGGAATCAAAAAGAGGCCCTGAATGTGTGTCCAGACTCCACCATGTATGGAGATATGGAGAAGAGATTGTGGCATGGCCATGCCCCAGTATGGGGTATCTTCTCCCTTTTCTGGCAAGCACACAAGCCCTCTAGCAGATCAAAATGTTCTTTTTAATCTAAAGAGAACACCTGGAGAGAAGACAGTAACCACTCTCATCCAGTGTCCCGTGTCTCTCCTGACTTAATTTACTTGCCGTCCTCAGAACTCTCTCATTCCTCCTGGAGGTCCCTAGCCTCCTGTCCCTCTCTAGGTGCATGTCTTGTTCTGGAGAATTAGAACATGGATATGTACCCTTATCCGGGAGGCTGACACACTACTTGCCTCTCCCCTCTATGACCTGTCTGCTCTGCAGCCCCTCCCCTTACCCAGATGCCACCAGCATTAGTGCTCAGATGACTGGAATCACTGTGGTGGGAGAATACCAGGCCTGAGGTAGGAGGCTGTGGAGAGAATGCTGTCCTTGGAATCAAAAAGAGGCCCTGAATGTGTGTCCAGACTCCACCATGTACTAGCCCTCTGACCTTGGCAATTCTCTTAACCTCTTAGTCTGCTGTCTCCCCAGTCAAATGAAGATGGTATTTCTTTGAGAGTCATAGCAACTCACATGCACAGAATGCTAACTTTGTGCCAAGCTCTCTATTCTAAGGGCTTTACCCACATCACCTCATTCGCTCCATACAGCAACACTGGGAGGGAAGTCTGCTGTCTTCCCTCTTCTGAGATGAGGCACAGGGGGTCATGGCACTTGTCCAAAGTCACACGGCCAAACAGTGGCAGAGCCAGGTTGATAGCCTGAAAGTCTGGCTGGAGAGTCCAAGGCTTATAACCTCCATGCGAGGCTCCCCATCTCACCTAGAGCTTTCATTGAGCAGATCCAATGAGATGATGCATGTAAGGGTATTCTACAAACTGCTTAATGAAAGCAGCTAGTGGTAGTATTACTCTTATGAGTAGATTTCCCCACGAGGAAGGCACCATCAATGACAGTGACACAGAAAGAGGGAACATGCACTTGAAGGCTCTAGTCCATCAGGGGACAGCAGTCTACTCCTGCATACTTACCCCTTGCCCTCGGTCTGATTCTCTTTAACTGGCTTCTTGCCGTGCTTCTCCTTGTTTCGTAAATAATCCTTCAGCTTCTCTGCCCGGTCTAGGTACTGCATGCACTTAGCTCGAATACTCTCCTTGGCCTTATCACTGTGTGCCTCATCTACAAAAGGCAGACCAGAGAGGGGCCCCTGTAAGCCTTGTGTACCCACTCTCTTGCAGGGTCCTGCAACCAGGAGGGCCCCAATTGCAACTCACACTTGATAGCATGGAGGAAATACTCCACCGCATGCTGGTAGAGCCGGAGCGCCTCCTCGTAATTCTTGGCTTTATCCTCTTCTGTGGCTTTCGTCACCAGATCAATGGCTTTCTGGAAAGGCAAAGCAAATAGCCCAGTGCTTCCCAGGAGACCCAGATTGGCAATAGGCAAAAGGATGAGATACGGTAAGAGATACTGCCAGGCCTATGGATTTACTGGTCACGACCATTATGTTGGCCTACTTTTCCTACTAATCCCACATAAACCAGGAAAGCCTCAAAAGAAAGCTTTGAAAGATAGCCATCACTTTTCACAGCACAGTTAAAAGCAACCTCCAAGGGGCTGGCAGGTAAATGCACTGGACTCCCACATGGCCGACCGCAGTTCAAGTCCTGGACCTGGCAACTTGTTTTCTTACTCTCTCTTTCTCTCTCTCTTGATCTTGCTCTGTCCCTCTATGGTCAAATTAAAATAAATAAGTAAATAAATAAAGTTAAATAATTATTATTTTTTAAATTACTTTATTTAGCATTTACTTATTTATTGTTAATCTGACCAGAGAGGAACAGAGTGACCGAGAGAGAGAGAGAAAGTTAAGCCACCAGGTCTGGGACTTGAACCACAGTCGGCCACGTGGGAGTCCAGCACTCTTAGCCACCACACCACCTGCTGGCCCCAAATAACAATTTTTTTTTTTTTTTTAAAGCAACTTCAAAAAAAAAGGCAATCTTCTCCTCAGTCTTCACTCTGGATTTCAAGAGGAAACCTGGACCTAGTACCTCAGGTTAAGGCTCAAAAGGCAAGTTTGCTGTACTTTTTAATTTCACTGCTACAAGGGAGTGAACTGATGGCCTGGAAGAGGAAAACACAGAAAGCAACGGATTACTGTTCTGCTCAGTAAGGCCAGAAACGGCACTTGGCCTCAGGACCTAAGGACAGCCAGCTAGCTAGGAGAGTCCTTGCTTCCACCAGAGTTTCAAGGAGGTGGACTGAAAGGCGTCTCTACTCCCATCTATGCCTCAACTTGACTTGCATGTCCAGGATGGGAAGAGAGTTTTCCTAAACTGTCTCAAGCTGACACCCAGGGAGGGGATGCTTAACACATAGCTCACTATACCAGCAGCTGCAGTAAGGAAAGTGCCTGCTTACTCCAGAGGCAAATCTGTGCTGTCGACAAGGGGAACTGTCTTCGGGAACCTTCTAAGAATTCTGTGAGAATGCCATAAATCCTGTAGGCCCATGCCCTGGGCTGCACCAAAAGCACCCACTTATCCAGTTTTGGAAACTGCATCTTCACCACCCCAGGGAATACTACCAGTATCTCCCACTCAGCCTGAAACAGCACTAGTCACTGGGCAGGAAGTCTCACTGCAGGCCCACAGTTCCAGCCACAGCAAACAATAAACCTCCTGACTGGTTCTTGGCAGGGCCAGGGTATTTGTCCGGCCCTTTCTCATCTGAAAGTAAGACTTTTACAAAAGAAAAATACACAAATAGCTCTACAAAACAAACAGACTGGGCTAAATTAGGCCAGGATGATGTTAAATGAACTCACTGGACTGAAGAAATCATGAAAGGTGTGAGGTTACTGTTTTCAAGCTCCAGCTGCTTCTACTACATTTTAAGAGGGGGGACACCAGCAGTTAGCATAATGGCTATGTCACTGAACTCCTATGTAGTAGACCATGGTTCGAGTCCTGGACCCGGTAGCTTAAACTCACGCCAGGCACGTGTGCATACATGCCCAAGATCCCAAGAGGAGAATGGAGGAAAAGGGATTACGGTGTGGCCATCCCCCCTGGGGTGTGATTTCTCGCTTTCTATCTCTCTGTCTCTCTCTGTCTCTGGTGAGCGCACACACCCTATAGCAAAAACCTCTCCAAATAAATAAATAAATAAATAAAGAGGGAATGGCTAGTAGCCCTGAACCTTCTGGGACAAAAGATTACCTTAGGGACCAAAAGATAGTATAATGGCTACGTTGCTGGCCTCCCATGTAGTTGACCACAGTTCAAGTCCTGGACCCGGTAGCTTAAACTCACGCCAGGCACGTGTGCATACATGCCCAAGATCCCAAGAGAAGAATGGAGAACGGCCCTTTCAGATGAGAAAGAGCCGGAGAAATACCCTGGCCCTGCCAAGAACCAGGAGAAGGGATTGTGGTGTGGCCATCTCCCCTGAGGGGTGATTTCTTGCTTTCTGTCTCTCCGTTTCTCTCTGTCTTTCTGGCAAGCACATACACCATATAGCAAAAACCTCTCAAAAAAAAAAAAAAAAAAGACTAGTTTAAACAACAGCTTCACCCTTCCCCTCTGACCCAGTAATGACACTTCAGGTAAGACATGCAGGCAGTGCTCCTGTCTCTGATGGATTCTCTTCTCTGGAACAAACAAAACATGGCCCAGTCCCCTGGACTACTACACAGCTTGCACCTGTCCTTATTTAAAGTAGTTTTAGAACAACAAATTTCAAGGTATGTTCTGTCTCTCATGGAGCAGACCACGTCCATCCCCTCCCTCTTTCTAGATACTCTATTAAGAGTGCATTAGATTTTTCTGGCAACCACATGGTTTTTCAATTCCAGAGGCTTTAGTCTCAATGGAGACGAACAGTTCTGCTTAACAGGACTGGAAGGTGACAAATAAAACTGCCAACATGGCAGCATCGCTAGTAACACGTACAGCAAAGGATGAGGAGGAAAGTTGAGACTAATGACCAAGTGCTAACAAAGGGGCTGACAAAGTTTTCCTGAAAAGGACCAGACAGTAAATACTCTAGGTTTTGACAGCCTTAGAATCTCCATAGCAATTACTATAATACCTCAGAGAGTAAGAATGTGTTCCAATAAAACTTTATTTTGAATCATATGACATTTGAATTTCGTGTGCTTTTTGAGTATCATGAAATATTTTTTCCAGCCAGCCATTTAGAACGTGTGAAGACCAGGCCAGATGGTATGCTCTGTGATATTTGGCCTACACAGGAGGGCCCTTGTCTTGAAGCTGACCTTACATACTGGGTGTGTTTCTATGATTTACGGCTAAGGCTAGGGGTGGATTATGGCATGAAAACCTCTTAGGTGTGCCTATCTCTCTCTCTCAACTTAAACATTATGTTAAATGAAGGAAGTTAGTCACAAAGGGACATATAGTATATGATTCCACTTATATACAATGCCGAGAATAGGCTAATCCATAGAGACAAAAAACGTTACTGGTCACCTAGGGCTGGGTCGGAGAGAGAGATTGGGTAGTGCCACCTGAAGGATGTGGAGTTTGTTTTAGAGCGTGATGATGATATTCTAAAATGTGACTGTGGTGATAGTCCCACCACTCCGCATATAAAGCACTGAACTGTACAGCTTAAGTAGGTGGCTTATACTAAGTTGCCAGAAAACTCATGATACATTTTTGCATAGAAAAACATGTCATGGGGGCCAGCAGGTGGCATGGTGGTTAAAGGCGTTGGATTCCCACATGGCCAACAGCAGTTTGAGTCCCGGACCTGGCGACTTGCTTTCTTGCTTTCCCTAACTCTCTGTTTCTGTCTGATCAAATTTAAAATATAACAATAACGGGGCAGGCAGGTGGCATAGCAGTTAAAGGCACTGGATTCCCACGTGGCTCACTATGGTTAAAGTCCCAGACCTGGCAGCTTGCTTTCTCCTTTTTCCTTTCTCTCTCTAGTCAAATTTAAAAATAACAACAAATGGAATTAAATAAATAACTCTTAAAAATAATTAACAACAGGGACCAGCAGTTAGCATAATGGCTATGTCGCCAAACTCCCATGGAGCCGACCACAGTTCGAGTCGTGGACCCGGTGGCTTAAAACTCACGCCGGGCACGTGTGCATGTGTGCCCAAGATCATGAGAGGAGAAGGGATTGTAGTGTGGCCACCCCCCCAGGGGAGGATTTCTCACTTTCTGTCTCTCTACCTGTCTCTGTCTGTCTGGCGAGTACACATGCCCTATAGCAGAAACCTCTCCAAAAAAATAATAACAACAACAACAACAAACGGAACTAAATAAAGTTCTTTTGTTTGTTTGTTCTTGGAGAGGTTTCTGCTATAGGGCATGTGTACTCGCCAGACAGACAGAGACAGGTAGAGAGACAGAAAGTGAGAAATCCTCCCCTGGGGGGGTGGCCACACTACAATCCCTTCTCCTCTCATGATCTTGGGCACACACACAGAGCAACACAGCCATCATGCTAACTGCTGTTGCCAAAATAAATAGTTCTTTAAAAAAAAAAAAGAAAAACACGCCACGAACTTTCCAACAACCCAATATTTTGTGAGTAATACCTTTAAAAAAGAAAAAAAGAAAACTCAACAGTCTATACACATGGACCACACAAAAACTGGACAGATGGGATGTGCAGCCAAAATTTGCCTACCACTGTGATTAATTGGTCAGAGCTTCTGCTGGTGGACAGTGGAGTCTAGCTTTGGACTAATCTAATTCCCAGCCTAGTAGCCCAATTAATTCCACACTGGTTCCCACTTTTTCCTTCTTCTGAAGAAACCATTCCTATTCCACCTCTGAGTATCTGCAGGCGACCATCCTTGCTGCTCTGGCCAAATGCCCCTTGTTCCATGAAGTCTTGCCTAACTCCCCCAAACACTTTCATCTGCCCTTACTTAGTCTGTACCAGACTCTGTGTTAAGATGCTTTACCTGAATTATTACATCTGGAGACGTTCCCACAACTCTAGGAGGGTATTACCCCATTTTACAGACGAGGAAACCTGAGATTCCAAGATCAAATATATAGCCCAAGGTCACAGGCTAGTGAGTGGCAGAGTTTGGGATTCAAACCTTGCTTTGAGGCCTGGGCATGTTTATTTTCTGGCCCTGCAGGACAGGCAGCACCTGGAGGATGGGTCAGTCGTGAACCCGGGTGGCACCACCCTGCACATCTAGGGAATGAATGAAAGGTTGCTGGCCGAGAACAGGAAGTCAGAGACTGGGGAAGGCCCCGGGCCTGGAGGACCGAGTGAGCATCACTCCCTGGGCGACCAGCTGGACGCCGGGCAGAGCCTCCCCAAGCGGCGCCCGTGAGGCCGGGCTAAGGCTACCGCGCGGCGGTTCGGAGGCGCCGGTTGCACGTAGCGAGCGGCCTCCGGGCTCCGCCAGCCGGCGAGCGCCGGGGAGCTGGGGGTGGACGCGGATCTCGCCTCCGGGCGCGTGAAAACAAACGGGCGGAGGCTAGGACGGGGTGGCTGGGGCGGGGGCCGCGAGGCCGGGACTCC
>NW_006160036.1:1597230-1614890 GCF_000334495.1 Tupaia belangeri chinensis | reverse complement strand
AGCGCAGAGGGCGAGGAGAGGGGCGTGTTGGGGCGGGGCGGGGGCGGGACCTGGCTCGAGCGGCGACAGAAAGCGAGACCCGCTGGGTGGGGGGATCCATAAGTCCGTTCTCCGCTTGGGATGAAACGTCGCTGCAGCGCAGTTTTACCCCCACAGTAAAGCTGATGTCTAACAGGGTATCATTAGCTACTTTGTCTGACGTTTGGGAGAAATGAATGAGCTAGCTAATGTAAACAGTGTGTCCCACGTGGGGGCCCAGTTCCTCCTGTTATTATGCTGGTGACTGGCTAAAGACCTCTTTTTTTTTTTTTTTTTTTTTAAGTTTATTTCTTACGTGAGAGTGAGAAGAAGACAAACACTCTTTTATTTATTTATTTATTTTGGAGAGGTTTTTGCTATAGGGTGCGTTCGCTGGCCAGACAGAGAGACAGAAAAGATTTTTGCTATAGGGTGCATGCGCTCGCCAGAGAGACAGAGACAGACAGAAAGCGAGAAATCACGCCCAGGGGGGATGACCACGCGGCAATCCCTTCTCCTCCATTCTCCTCTTGGGCACTCATGCACACGCGCCCGGCGTGAGTTTAAGCCGCGACTTGAACCACGGTCGACTACATGGGAGTCCAGCATCATAGCCATTACGCTAATTGCTGGTCCCAAGATAAGTACTGTTAACAGGGTCCCATGTGTGATCTCCTCAGCCTTCCCAGCTAGTGAGGATCATGGGGCCTGGATGTTCATCAACTGGGGGACCCAAGCCAGATCTTCTTATGGGTCCAGCTTCACTTGAGCAGTATCTAACCAGTGCACCATCCAGCCAGGTGTTTAGTTTTTTAAAATACTAACACCCCTACTTTTCTTCTTACAAAAGTGGTTTTCTGGGACTAGCAGATGGCATAATGATTATGTGGCTGGACTCCCACATAGTCAACCATAGCTTGAGTCCCAGATCCAGCGGCTTAAAACTCAGAGGGGGAGGGGGAGGACCAGCAGTTGGTGTAATAGCTACGTCACTGGGCTCCCATGTAGTCAACCATGGTTCGAGTCCTGGACATTCGGTGGACACCGGGTGCGTGTGCGTGCGTGCCCAAGATTCCGAAAGGAGATGGGATTGCTGTGTGGCCTCCCCCCCAGGGGGTGATTTCTCACTTTCTGTCTTTCTTTCTGTCTTTCTGGCAAGCCCATGCACCCTATAGTAAAAACCTCTCATAAACAAACTCAAAGAGTGGGAGGGCTGGGGGGGAACACCAACAGGTGGTATGGTGGTTAAGGCACTGGACTCCCACATGACTGACCACGGTTCAAGTCTCAGACGTGATGGCTTCCTTTCTCACATTCCCTCCCTCTTTCTCTGATTAAATTTTAAAATAATAAATTCAAAATAATGCTTAAAAAAATAAATAAACTCACCCCAGTTGCGTGTGCATGCCTGCCAAAGACCCTGAAAGCAGAATGGAGAAGGGATTGTGGCATGGTCATACTCTCCCCCCCAAGGAGGGGGGTGATATCTTGCTTTCTGTCTCTTTCTTTCTGGCGAGCACATGTGTCCTATAACAAAAATCTCTCTCTCTCTCTAGAAATTTTTTTTTCTTTTTAGTTGTTTACTATAGAGCACTGCAATGGCTGGGAGAAAATGATAAATCATCTCCTGGGGGAAGGGTCAGGTCACAATCCTTTCTCTCTTTTCTCCTCTTGGGATCCTGGGCACGCATGTGCAAAAGCTCAGCATGTTTTTTAAGCTGCCATGTCTAGGACTTGAACATGCAGTTGGTCATGTGGGATCCAGCTGCCTTAACCACCAGGCATGGCTGATCCACAAAAGTGGCTTTGTTAAACCACTGAATCTAGAGACCTAACCCAGGTGAGCTTCGGCAGAGGAGATGGGTTATTCACATTTGTTCATTCCATGTCTGGTAGGGATTTACTATGTGTGGGCCTCTGTGGCTAATTCAAGTGAACCAAAAGTGAGCAGTGTCGAGGGGAGAGGTTAGCAACTTCCATAAATGTATCAAGGCATCAATTTGCCTTGGATTTTTCTCCCTGGTAGCCAGCTAGGGTCCGTGGGAAGACAGTTGGGTTCCTCCAGTTGGCTGCTATGAAGAGAAAGAGAAACAAAGCACTTCGCAGGCTTGGCAAGTGCATTGAAAGGGTGGGCTACAGAACTGAAGCCAGATGAGATGGCAAGTGAATAGAGAGAAGGCAAAAGACCAGTGGACAAACTGAGGACCCAAAGGTTGATGGACAGCCACAGGAGTGGCAAACTGGAGGGGCATGCTTCAGTTACCGATGTCAGAAACGCTCAGTCCAAGCAGCAGTCCAAGGGGGCACTGCGGGAGCCAGACAAGTGAAGGGCTGTCATTACACAGGGAAGCAGAGGGCCAGGTTGCTGGAGCGTCCTATGGACACTGGAGCCAGGGCAATGCAGGTGCAGCAGGACAAGGCCTTTCAAGTATACGCCTGAGAGACAGGAGGAACACCTTCCATGAGTCATGGCTTCTAGCTTCTACTGAACATCCTGCTTTCCTAGACACAGTGAACTGAGGCAGAAGTTTATTTTTTATTTTTTGAGAGGTTTTTGCTACAGGGCACGTGTGCTCACCAGGGAAACAGAGAGAGACAGACAGAAAGCGAGAAATCACCCCCCCCGGAGTGAGGCCCAGGCCACAATCCCTTGTCCACCGTTCTTCTCTCGCCATCTTGGGCACACACACACACACACACACGCCCGGCGTGAGTTTAAGCCACCTGGTCTGGGACTTGAACACGGTCAACTACATGGGAGTCCAGAGACATAGCCATTACACTAACTGCTGGTCCCAGCACTTTACTTTATTTGCTGTTTGGGCACTCAGAATAGTCTCTCCTTTTGTATCACTGAAAGGGCAGGGTTTTTTGTATGTTTTTTTCCTAGGAACCTAGCACAAAGTAGGTACTCAATATTTGTTGGAAGAATTAATAATTAACTTACTAAGACTAAATGAGAGGGAACCAGCAGTTAGCGTAATGGCTATGTCACTGGACTCCCGCGTAGTCAGCCGCAGTTCGCGTCCCGGACCTGGTGGCTTAAAACTCACGCTGGGCGAGTGTGCGTGCGTGCCCAGGATCCCGAGAGGAGAATGGAGAAGGGACTGAGGCGTGACCATCTCCCCTGGGGGGTGATTTCTCGCTTTCTGTCTCTATGTCTCTATCTGTCTGGCGAGCACACGCACCCTATAGCGAAAACTTCTCCAAAAAAAAAAAGCGCACTGGATTCTCACATGGCTGACCATGGTTTGAGTCCTGGAACTGGCTTTCTCACTTTCTTTTTTTTTTTTTAAATAATTATTTATTTTATTTTATTTATTCATTCTTTTTTTTTTTTAGTTTGAGCAGAGAGAGACAAAGGGTGAGAATGAGAGAGAGAGGAAGCGAGAAAGCAAGCCACCAGATTCAGGACTTGAACCCTGGTCGGCCATGTGGGAGTGTCCAGCGCCTTAACCACCATGCCACCTGCTGGTCCTGGCTTTTTCACTTTCTCTCTCTTCCTTCTCTGGTAAAATTAAAATAAATAAGTAAACTTGAAAATAAATAAAGTTAAATAAAAAATAATTCTTCAAAAAAAAAGACTAAATGAGAGCCATCATGGTGGTTTAGGTGCTGGATTCCCACAGAGCTAAGTGTGGTTCGAGTCCTGGACCCGGTGGCTTGAAGATCATGCTGGACATGTGGGCACGTGCCCAAAATCCTGAGATAAAAATGGAGACGGGATTGTGGCATGACCTTCCTCGTGGGGGGTAATTTCTCACTTTCCTTTTTCTCTTTCTGTGGTGAGTACATGTGCCCTATGGCAAAAACCTAAAACAAAAAAAAAAAAAGGAAAGGAAAGGAAAGGAAAGGAAAGGAAAGGAAAGGAAAGGAAAAAGAAAAAAAAAGAAAAGGAAGGGAAGGGAAGGGAAGGGAAGGGAAGGGAAGGGAAGGGGAGGGAAGAGGAGGGAAGAAGGGGAAGGGAAGAAGGGAAGGGAAGAAGGGAAGGGAAGAATAAATGAGCTGGGCCAGCTAGTGGAAGAATGGTTCAGGTGGCTAGATCCCACATGGCTGACTACACGATTTGAGTCCCAGACCTGGCAGCCTGAAAAACCACCCAGGTGTGTGTTCATGTGTGTCTAAATCCTGAAAGGAGGGAGAAGTGGAGAAGTGGGGGAGAACTGTAGTGCAAACCTCCCCTATGGGGCAGTGTGAGGTGCTTTCTCGCTTTCTCTCTCTCTCCCATCTCTTTCTGGCAAGAGCATACACCCTCAGGCACATTTTAAAAAAAAGCTATTTATGGATTGGCACATGTGATGTGTCTAGGCTTGATGATTCTGAATCAGATCAATAACTTCATGTTCTAACTTTCTCCCTCCATCAGAAATCAGATTCTCATCTCCCACATTTTAGGTAGAAAGTCATTGACTTTCAAATGTACAATTACATTTGTTCTTACTTTTTATTTAAAAAAATTTTTGTTTAGAGATTTTTTTCCTATAGGGCATGCATGCTCTCTAGAAAGACAGAGACAGAAAGACAGAAAGTGAGACATCACCCCCTAGGGGGATGGCCATGCCTCAATCCTTTCTCCTCCATTATCCTCTGGGGATCTTGGGCATGCATGCACACATGCCTGGTGTGAATTTAAGCCACCAGATCCAGGACTCGAACTGCTGTCGACTACATGGGCGTTCAGTGACATAGTCATCACGCCAACTGCTGGTCCCACTTTTTTTTTTTAATTTTGCCAGAAAATGTGTGCACTCACCAGAGAGAAAAAGGGAGTGGAAGGGAGAGAAAGAGAGAAAGCCCCTCCCCCCATAGGGGATGGTCATATTGCAATCTGCTCCTCTTTCTCTTTTTGGGATTTTGACCATGCATATACATATGTCTGGGATGACTCCAAAGCCACTGGGTCCAGGACTGAACTTGTAATTGGCCATGTGGGATCTAGCTGCCCCACCCACCATACCAGGCCTGTTTGCACTTTCTATCTTTTAAGAATTTTTTTTACGGGCCCGCAGAGAGCTTAATGGATAAGGGCATTGGATTCCCACATGGCCAACTGTGGTTCAAGTCTCAGACCTGGCAGCTTCCTTTCTTGCTTTCTCTTTCTCTCTCCCTCTCTGTCTATTCAAATTTAAAAATAATAGTAATGAATGGAATTAAATAATTCCTCAAACATTTTAAAAAATTTAACATTATTTATTTATTCATCTATTTCAATTTGACCAGAGAGGGGCAGAGTGAGGGGCAGAGAGAGAGATGGAGAGAGAGAGGGATAGAGAGCGAGCGAGGAAGCAAGCTTCCAGGTACGGGAGTCAAACCATGGTTAACCATGTGACAGTCTAGCAACTCAGCCCCCTTGCTACCTGCTGGTCTCATATTGTTCCTAGTTTTTAGACTGCTATAGGGCACATATGTTTACAAGAGAGAGAGAGAGAGAAATAAAGCAGGCCACCAGGTCTGGAACTGAAATCGCTATCGGCCATGTAGGAATCCAGTGCCTCCACCATCACACTGATCATTTGCTGGCCCCAGAGCAACCCCACCCAGAAAAAACTAGTTTTAGCTCTGATTCCACCTCTGACTGTGAGACATGAGTTTAATTGCTCATCAGTCCAACTTCCCCATCCTTTGAGTCACACAGAGGAGGGGAGCCGCAGAGTAGTTGGTTTCCCAGGGATCATATTAGGAATCATCAACTGCGTATCGGTCGCTGCGTGCTACCTCAGCACAAGTTTTCCTGGGCCCTGCCTATTCATTTCATTCCCCTGGATCGTTTTTGTTCCCTCTCTCATTGCTCTTGGTCGCCACCCAGTTGTTCCTTAATAAATAAGAGCCTATTCTTGACACCAGTCTCAGAGCCCTCGAGTGTGTATAGTCTGATTTTACTAGGCTGTCTTTGCTACCAAGAGCTGACTCACTGGTCTAAGCTTGGGTTTCCAGTCAGTGCCACATTGTCAGCAACAGGAGAACCCACTGTAGAGAAGAGCTATGTAAGAAAGGGCAAACAGGATGCCGGCAGGTGGAAAGCAGCTTGCTTTCTCACTCTCTGTCTCTGGTGAGCATTTCTCCGGTGAGCACGCATGCCCTGTAGCAAGTTAAGAAAAAAGAAAAAAGTAATGATAAGTAAAATGAAATAAATAATTCTTTAAAAAATACTAATAAATAAATTTTTTAAATTTAATTTATTCATTCATTTATTTTAATTTGATTGGAGAAAGGCATGGGGGAAGGGAGTGAGAAAGCAAACCACCAGGTCTGGGACCTGAACTGTAGTTGGCCATGTGGGAATGTCCAGCACCTAAACCACCACACCACCTGCTGATCCCATACAAAATTTTTTCTTCAAATAATTATTTATTTAATTTTATTTATTCATTCATTTATTTTCATTTGACCAGAGAGAGATACACAGAGGGGGGGGGAGTGAGAAAGCAAACCACCAGGTCTGGGACCTGAACTGTAGTTGGCCATGTGGGAGTGTCCAGCACCTTAACCACCACACCAGCTGCTGGTCCCCACAAAATTCTTAAAAAAATAAAAAAGAGTAAGGTTGCTTTAAATCTGCTTCAAAACAGCAGCAGAAGCAGGCAATCCACTTGCCCACAAGTCTCTCCTATGAGAGAAAAAAAAATGGAGGGCAAAAAGTGGCTTCTGTTCCCACTTTCCCTTCCTTTCTCTACCCTCCCCCACTCCCATTTAGTCCTGAGATGTCAGTTTCCAAAGAAAAGAGGTGAAAGGAAGGGATGCCAAGCAGAGGCAGCTGTGCTCAGTCACGTGGGAGTGTCCAGCACCTTAACCACCATGCCACCTGTTGGTCCCCTGCAAAACGATTCTTACAAAATAGGGCCAGCAGGTGGCGTGGTGGTTAGTGCTGCTGGACTCCCACATGGCCAACCACGGTTTGAATCCTGGACCTGGTGGCTTGCTTTCTCACTTTCCTCTCTCTCGCTCTGTCCCTCTTTGATCAAATAATAAATAAATACAGCTAAAAAAATAGTTTAAAATAAAGGGAACCAGCAGTTAGTGTAATGGCTATGTCACTGGACTCCCATGTAGTTGACCACAGTTCGCGTCCCGGACCCGGTGGCTTAAAACTCACGCCGGGTGCATGTGTGTGCGTGCCCAAGATCCCGAGAGGAGACTGGAAGAGAAGGGATTGTGGCGTGACCATCCCCCCTGGGGGGTGATTTCTCGCTTTATGTCTCTATGTCTCTCTCTGTCTGGCGAGTGCACGTGCCCTATAGTGAAAACCTCTCCCCCCCCCCCAAAAAGGGAAAAAAGTTTAAAATAAACAAACAAACAAACAAAATGAATAGGGACCAGCAAGTGGCATGGTAGTTAGGGGTGCTGGACTTATACATGGCTGATTGTGGTTTGAGTCCCAGACCTGGCATCTTGCTTTCTCACTTTCCCTCTCTCTCTCTTTCACTCTGTCCCTCTCTGGTCAAATTAAAATAAATTAATTAATTAATAAGGTAAATATGTTAAATAAATCTATAAAGCAAGCAGGAATTTGGGCCAGAAAGTGGCATGGTGGTTAAGGCGGCAGAATTTCACTTGGCTGACTGCACAGCTGGAGCTCTGGACCTAGTGGCTTGAGAAACATACTCATCATACATCTGTGTAAGTACCTAACACCCTGAAAGGGAGAAATGCAGAAGGGATTATTGCACAATTTCTCACCTTCTCTCTGTGTCTCTCCAGTGAGTGCACGCATCTTCTGGAAAATTAAAAACAAACAAAAATAGCAATCAATGAACCCCCCCCTCCCCCGTTTATCCATTTATTTTTCCACAAGTATTTGCCTGTGAGAAACAGCAGCTCCAACAGGATCCTGATGCCAGTCTCTCCCAGCCAGCCCAGATCATGGGCACATGTATGCCCAGTGTATTCAAGGAGGTCTCTGGACTTGAACCAGGAACCTACCCGACGTGGGATTGCCAAACAGTGTTGTATTTGACCACTGTACCACCATCTGCCCCCAAATTCTTGTGTCCTTAATATCAGTGTCCTTAATATCAATCAATCAATCCACAGAGAAAAGGTAGATTTTGCTTATTATGCAAAAGGACTGATAGATAATCATCTTTGGCCATCATTATAGTGGTAGATTAAACAGGCAGGGGTTATCAATGGATGTTAGGGCTGGTGGGAGTGGTTTGATAAACAGGATACTGGGCATATCTGACTATCTCCCTGCAAAATGCTTATGAAATACGAAGGAGAAAATGGTAGAAACACTGACTTCATTAGCTGATCCAAGGTAACGTCGCCAATGGTGGGATGGGTGGACGTCATGTGTCTCCTGATGGGAGACTCTGAGAACACAGCATTCCTCCTGTGGTATTCCTGCCAAGATGCATGACCTGACCTGGTCCTGAGGCAACAGTGGATGAGCCAGGTTGAGGGTCATCCTGCAGAACAAAAGATCTGTGCTTTTTTTTTTTAAGAGAGATTTTTGCTATAGGGTGTGTGCGCTCACTGCGGAGACAGAGAAAGACAGAGAGAAAGTGAGAAATCATCCCCCAAGGATGGCCATGCTGCAATCCCTTCTCCTCAGGATTTTGGGCATGCATACACACACTCCCAGCATAAGTTTTAAGCTTCCAGGTCTGGGACTCAAACCAAGATGGACTACATGGGAGTCCAGTGACGTAACCATTACATGATCTGCTGGTCCCAAGACTTGCGCTCTTTAAGACTCCCATGCACATGAGGGTGAGACTAAGGAACTCTGCAGAAGAGAATGATGAGACATGGACACCCAAGGACAACACGAGATACTGGATGCTGGGTAGGACCCTGAGCCAGAAAGGGAAAGGAGACTTTGCTGGGAGATTGGCAGCATTTGAGTGGAGCCTGTGGAGTGGGTGCTAGCATGGTACCAATGCTGATTTCCTGATTGGTAGGATTGTACAGTGGTAATGCAGGGAATGACCTTGTGTTTCAAAGATAAACCAGAAAATATAAGAGTGAAAGAGGTTCCTGTCAGAAACAGTCAAGACAGGGTAATAAAACAAATACAGTAAAACGTCAACAACTGGGAATTGGGTGAAGGAGGCATAGGAGTTCTCTGTACTGGTTTTGAAATGTTCCTGAGGGTTTGAAATTATTTCAACATCAAAAAAAGAAAGACCGAAAAAAAAAAAAAGAATACCCCAAAAGAAAAAAAAAAGTCTATAAGCAGTTTTTCTTTTATTTACAGTAAAAAGGTTACAAAGGTACATATGTATTTATATATATAATACCCTTAAGTTACTACACTTTTTCATTGTAATGTACAATGCTATATGTTGATGTGCAACCCAAGGGAAAGTGTTGTCTATGCATCTATATTTATAAAGTATACATAAAGCGTTTCATTTTTCATGAAGAATACAAATACTGCCCTGTTTTATGCTTTGGGTTTTTGATTTGGTAGCCAGAAGACTGAGACTTAGAATATCACATATTTTAAAATTAAAATTATTTGTAGATTATTCTAGCTTTCAAAATCTTTATAATTAACATCAAATGAAAGAAGTGTGGGAGACAATACAAACAAATATCAATACTATCAGAATTTGAAGAAATTAGCCACAATAGACCTCTAATAAGCAGTGGGTACTATCAGAATTTGCAGAAATTAGCCAAAATAGGCCTCTAATAAATAGTGGTTTCTCACATTATCTTCTAAAAGACTTAAGGTCTGGTACCAAAAAGGAAACAGGTTCTTTGGGCACCAAAGTCATATAAAGCTGAACTCATCCAACAGATTGTAAACATAACACTGGTGTCCTATACTGAAGGGAAAAATTCTGAAAAAATGAAAATAAAAATTTTACCAGAGGGCATGTGTGCTTGTCAGAGAGAGACATAAAGAGACAGAAAAAGGGTTAGGGAGAGGGAGAAAGCAGTCCCCACCAGGCATGGTCATACCACAATCCCTTCTCTTCCATTTCTCTCTCCTGTTGGGATTTTGGGGCATGTATGCATGTGTACCTGGCATGTTTTTCAAGCTGCCAGATCTGGCACCTGAATCAGTCAGCCATGTGGGAGCTGCCTCCTAAAACTGGTTCTTTAAAGGGCGTATTTGCTTAAATGGGCAGATAAGATTACCATCTAAACTGGTAGTTGTGCCACACCTAAAACTTGGTTTAAATAATCTTCTCTCCCCCCAAATTCTATTAATTCCCAAAACAGAGGTGAAAAGATATAATACACATTCATTTGAACAGGAGAGACAGAAAGCACTTCCTCCAACCTGGGAGAAACAGACACTTACACAATACCTATGTGCTGGTTTCAGAAACACACAATCATTAGCACCTGATTGTCGAAGAGTATGTTTAAAGTAAGTACCAAGACACTGAAGGCGTGACCTAATTTCTGTGCACAACTCCAGGGAATTTGAAGAGGAAGGGCAAGGAGTCCACGTCACTGTGCTCTCTGTGACATTCCAACGATAGAAAGCTCAGGTATATTTTGGGAGTGACTTTTTAAAGGGAAAAAATCAACAACTTCTCTTACTTTCTTTATGTGCCCTTTTTCTGAGTTTGGATGCCGGGGTTCTAGAACAAGTGAGATTTTTTTTGGGGGGGGGAAAGGTTTTTGCTATAGGGCGCATGCGCTCACCAGAAAGAGAGAGACAGAAAGTGAGAAATCACCCCCCAGGGGGGATGGCCACTCCGCAATCCCTCCTCCTCCATTCTCCTCTGGGGATCTTGGGCATGCACATACACCAAGTCAGGAGTGTGTTTAAGCCACTGGGTCCAGGACTCAAACCGCGGTCAACTACATGGGAGTCCAGTGACATAGCCATTAATATGGTCCCGAGTGATAGGTTTTAATATCGTATTTTTGATCTACCATTAATTGAGAAATACTCCATCTACCACATGTATAAGGACTTTCAGCAAATGAGATGCTTACATGGTAAGTACTGAAACGAGTCAGCAAATCTTAGAAACAGGGAATTGATTAGGCCTTTAGCTTTATTGTTCATAATTAAAAGAGGCATTAAAAAAATTCCAGGACTGGCTGATGGCGTAATGGTTATGTCACTGGATTCCCACATAGCTCAAGTCCTGGACTCAGTGACTTAAAACTCACACCAGGGGGCATGTGTGTGAGTGCCCCAGATCCTGAGAGGAGAATGAAGAGATTGTGGTGTGGCCATCCCGAGGGGTGATCTCTCATTTTCTATCTGTTTCTCAGGCGACTACATGTGCCCTACAGCAAAAATCTCTCAAAAACAGAAACAAAACATTTTCCAATTAATCTCTGTTGTAATTTATCTTACTAAGGCAACTATATGCTGTTCTCTTTTCCTAACTAACCTGTAATTTTGTAGTTAAAAAAAAATGTATGTGCCACCTGGTGGTATGGATAGATTTAGGCAGCTGGATCCCACATGGCTGACTGCACAGTTCAAGTTCCGGACCCAGCAGCTTGAAAATCACATCGGGCACATGTGCCTTTGTGCCCCAAATTCTGAGAGAATGGAGAAGATGGGAGTACAGTGTAGCCACTTCTGGGGGCGATTTTTCATTTCCCCCTCTCTCACTCTGTTCATCTCTCTCTAGTGAGTGCATGAGCCCTATAGTTAAAAAAAAAATCATATCTGATGGGGGTCAGGCCTGTAGCCACATGGCCTACTACAAGGTTTGAGTGCTGGGCTTGGTGGCTTAAAAACATACTAGGTGGGGGGAAGCAGGTGGTGTGGTGGTTAAGGTGCTAGAGAAGAATTGAGAAGGGATTATGGCATGGCCATCCACTCTGGGGGGTGATTTCTCACTTTCTGTCTCTCTATATCTCTCCAGTGAGAGTATGTGCCCTGTTAAAGAAAATCTCGCAAAGAAAAAAAAAAAATGCCAGGCACAGGTGTACATCTGCCCAAAATCCCAAAAGGAGAAGCAATTGTGGTAATGACCATCCACTTTGGAGGTGCTTTCTCACTTTCCTTCTCTATCTCTGGTGATCACACACACTCTATAGCAAATGAATAAAATCAAAAACCAAAAACACACTGTATGGGCACGTGTGTGTGAGTATCCCAAATCCCAATGGAGGAATGAAAAAAGGTCTAGTGTGGGTGTGTGTCCTCTGTTAATTAAAAAAACAAAGTGTGAGGAAAGACCAACCTATTTAAATGTGCTTAAAGTGAGTGCTTGGCATTGGCAGGGATTCAAGTGCAAGCATCCCTTTAAGAATTTCTCATTTGCCAGATCCAGACAAGCAGAACTGTGTATTTTGGTGAAAATATGAAGTGGTTAATTAACCAAATGTTGATTGGCAAATAGATGGCATAGTGTGACTAAGAAACAATGAACTACGTGCCACTTGAGGGCAGAACTTCCTTTTGGACCCTTCAGAATACCTGGTGCAGAACATTAACAAATGCAGATTTGACTTAAAATGACGATCAGGTTCCAATGGTATACAAGTGACTAGGATAAAGAGGGACTTAAAAACGAAAAAGCATTGTGTCAATGGCTTGGAGGCAGGATTACTGCAAAATGGAGAAAGGTAACTTAGAGGACTCAAAAATTAGAAAGCTAACGAGGATTCCAAATCTTACAACAGAATGAAGTGTCATTTCTCTACTGTAGGTTTTTAGTTTTAATTAATCTATTTCGAAAGAGGCAATTCATGGATTATGATTTATATGGTAGACTTTTGTCAAATATAATCAAATGTTCACTGGAGAGCAAGTGATCATTTGCAAAAGGCCTATTTATGCGTTATATTAAGTGGATATTCCCTTCTAAAGCTAGAATATGCTTCGGTTCAGCTACACCTGTGGGAAGGAAAACTAGAGGTGGCAAGAAATTAAACTCAAGTATATGTTCTGAAACAAAAAATAGAAATCTTGTTAAAATGTTCATTCAAGTTAGTATGTAATAAATGTTCTTCTACTTGGTAGTTTAGCTAGTGTCAAAAGGAGACAAAAACCCAGACATATTCCATTTGCCTATTTATTGTATCTGGTTCTTACCTTAAAATTCTAACTTGTATCACTGATCTGTCGATGTTTTTGTGTTCTTAGAGAAAGGATTTCAAATCAGCCACTCAAGCAGTCTATCACTAGAGTAAAATAAATTCCACTTACACACCATTATAGCATAGGAATGACTATATTGTTCAAAAATATATAATCTGATATACAGCGTAATTATTTTAGAACTGTCTATCACCACACAGTTATTGTCCATGTACCCAATACAATGAAAGGTATAGCTTAAAAAAGGTGGTGGGGGTGGGATGGGTACTGCTGCTGTCAGTTTTTAAAGACAGAATGTGGAAAGTCAAAATAGTGCTGCTAGATTAACAAGCAATTAAAATAAGGGCACAGAAAGAGAAGTGTAAGAGATGGCAGATTCCTCTACTTTCATAGTCAGTGGGAAAAAAGAAAAGTCACAAGAATAAAGGAAGTCCTATCAACAATAAAAATTTAACTGAAAAAGATGTCCAAACTCAAAGAATACAGAAATACCTGGCACATAATACCATACCTGAAGGAGATATATGAAAAGAGTGAATAGAACTATAAGTCAAATTCAACTTAAAGTTTAAGCAGAATCCCAAATTTAAATAAGCAAGCCTCTTTTCATCACATAGATTCTCCAATTTGACCAGAGCAAGTTGCTTTGAGACCACAGAGATCTGGCATTTTAATTTTGCATTAGAAATCGAAAAAAAAAAAAAAATACCTTTGGCTTTCTTACCAGCCATTTCATTCATGACATTGACGGCCGATGGCAGCGACATGGAAATGTATGCTGGATATTTGAATAATTTCAATATTACATACAATCAATAGCTTATAACCAGTGAAAATAACAAGAACACAATTAAGCCTATGTGTCCAAGATAAGATACGAGAGAGTAGAGAAAGTGCTTGAGTCTACAGGTCTTCCCTGAAAGTTTAAAAAATGTTTACTTCTTTAAGTAGGTAGGACTTTTAATAGAATTTGCATAGCAGCTTACAAGGTAATTCGCATCAAAAAACATGGAGAGATTCTTCCAGGGTTTTAAAAACAAATATATCCACATGCATATAAATTAAATGAGAAGACCTGGAGTTTCTCATAAATTTTTTTTTTAAAAATCTATCATAACCTTTTCTCTTACTTTTGCTTATCAAAACCATTTACAGTGAAAGCTGTTTCTGGGAGAAACATAATCTTGTCCAGATTCCACACAGCTTTTTTTTTTTTTTTTAAATAAGTTTTGGTTTATCAGCTAAGTGCATTTAATCAGCTGAAAAAAGTTTGTTAATATTTTGCTTAGTAGGACAAGCTAGGAAGACAAATAATAACAAAGCTAGCTATCTGTTCATTAGGTGTATTTTTCTACATATATATATATAAAAAGAAATAATCTCTCCTGTCATGAAAAATTTTCAGTAAGTTTGTTAGAGTACAGATGATACTAACAGGCACTATCAGACTTTCTGTAGTCTAAAAAGTGCTAAAACATGGCTTTAAAATGGTGGCTAACATTAAAGTAACACTTTTGACTGCCTGTACACGTCCCGATATTTGACATGAAACTCTTGTCTACTAGGTAGGTGAGTTTACAGTTACAACTGTCTAATAAATACTGCATAAACATACATTTAAGTATTTCTTCATATAAAATGATCGGATACTAATTTCCAGGTAAGGTTCATTTGATGAGTTCAGGAAAGGATTTGCCTCCCTCCCTTTTTTTGTTCCTTTCCTTTCCTTTATATGGAAAGTTTTCAAGAAAGAAGAGAAAGATTTTTCACACACCAATTGGCTGCTTATAGGCGTGTCTGTGTGGAATGTGGAGAAGATGCCTAAGCCCCAGGGCTCAGGGGACATAGGAAGCGGTTCATCTGAATGGGGGCATTACTTTGCAGTTTCCTTTCCATTCTATGTAAGAGGAGAACATATCTCAATAAGTTTCCTAATTCGAAGTGAGAGAGAAATGAAAAGTTGGAACTATAAAAGAGGCAGTATATCAAAAATGCCCATTTTAAGTTACAATTTGAAAAGAATTTGCCGTATTTTGGCATCTAAATACAAAATACATACTTATCAAGGCGTCCTACTCATTAAAAAGCACTTCATATGTGATTTTAAAAATCCCGCGAACACACTTAATGGAAGAACCACCTTGGTCACACAAGACTGGAAAGCTGTGGAAGTCTGGAAAACAAGCAACTTAGGAGCTCCAGCTCTTGGTGCTGTCAGTAGAGAAAGGAAATCTCCCCTACACTTTCGTTTTGCAGCAAGACCTAAAGATTATTAAAAACCCTACGAGCTCAAGGCTATACCTGATGGTTGAAATGTGAGCAAAAGGAGCCAACACGCACACATCTTGCCTCTCCTGCTCACATCTTCATCACTCTTAGAGATCTTCAAATCATGGACCGAGTGACTTACAAGTTCCCCTGCAAATCTTCTCAGCGGCTTAGCCTTTCATAGTAGCAAAACATCAACCACGTGGCTCTGCTGCCGAAGCCTACGAACAATTCATTCCACTCTTCATACTAATAATATTGTCAGAGTGTCCAACGTCTCTGGCCTGAGGGTAGTTGGTGTTGAAATTCTGCTTCCAGAAATCATAGCTGGACCTTAAAGACTTTTCATCCTTCAATTTACTGGAAATTTCCCTCAAGTGGACCCAATTTCAGGTTTATTAATGTTCAAAACAAGTAAAGCTCTTAAAGACATAGTCCTACCTAGATTTTAATTTCCAGTTTTAAGTGGATCATATCATTCACTTGGGGAACTTCAACAAGTATTTGAAGCTGGAAGGAGAAGAGACATCTCTTCCCAACCTTTCCATATCATCAGTCTCACTGGACATGGGGACAGAAGTCTGCCTAACTGGTGGAGAGAAGACGATGGGATCACAATGTAGGGTGAAGATGAACTCGGCTCCTGCTCCTACTCTTCCGCATGTCCCCCCGTCGGCCAGTCTGCACTCAAACCAAATGGCTCATGCTCTGCATATACAGTTGTCTTTTCTTTTCTTCCCTCTGACTCCTCCCATTTGGAGTGCCATCTCCTTCGCTCTCTGTAAGGGTCACATCCTCTTATGGCACTCCTGATCAATCTAGGAAACGAGAACTATTCCTAGTCCTTTCTTCGGAGAGCACAGAGAATATCCAAGTCAATAAACCCTTTCTTTCAGATCCAGAAACTATGCTAATCTTGACATTCTATTTATTTTTGGATATACATTTCCTTGATAATTAGGAAAAATAAGCTGAGTGTGATTCTCCAAAGCTACAAAACCAGCAATCTTATTGCTACAGCATCCTAATGACAACATCTGGCAATGCTTAACAAAATGCAGGTGGCTGTTTCAGGGTCTCTTTGCCCTGCCCCCTACTGGACATTATTATGAATCTTGAATTAGTAGCTGCATGTCCATGCCACTCTGCCGCCACAAAGAGAGTCAGGACCAGGATCTCGCATGGGTTCACGTAGTCCACAGCAACTCGACTGGACATCTATGCTGAAGAGCTGGCTTCACCCACACGGTCTACGCTTTAGACAAGCTAGGTCCTCAGGATTGATCCTCCTTTAACCAATTTGCCCACTAGAAAAGATGCCATTAAGGAAACCCACCTCAAAGACTATTTCTCAAAACTAGGCTAGATGATCTCCCTAGAATGGCAGTGATGTCCAGTTATTCAAATAGTGACTAATAAAGCTCCACTAACCCTAACCAAAGGCACACTTGGTAAGCAATAAAAAATGGCTTAGCTTAAAATGAGGGTTTTTTTTTTTGTTTGTTTAATTTAAACAATAACTCTTGCAACATCCCCTGGCTCCTACCAATGATAAAAATCAGAAAAAAAACCTAAAACTTTTCTTTCAAAGCAGTGGTTTCCAACTTTCGTTTTCAACTTGGTCACCACTAGAAAGGGAGTGGCAGGCAAGGCAAATTAAATTTTGTAAGTTCTAAGCCCTAAAGTTAGCACTTATGAATGGCCAAGTTTAATTAAAAATGGGGGTTTTTTTTTTGTTTGTTTAATTTAAACAATAACTCTTGCAACATCCCCTGGCTCCTACCAATGATAAAAATCAGAAAAAAAACCTAAAACTTTTCTTTCAAAGCAGTGGTTTCCAACTTTCGTTTTCAACTTGGTCACCACTAGAAAGGGAGTGGCAGGCAAGGCAAATTAAATTTTGTAAGTTCTAAGCCCTAAAGTTAGCACTTATGAATGGCCAAGTTTAAGGCCCACTATAAAGTGAGAAGCAATGGCTGAGGGTATGTAAGGGAGAGCTGGAACAGATTGAAAGAACCCTTTGGTGATGCAATTTAAGGACTGGGTGGAAGGAACAAAGTGAGAACAGTGAACTCGAACAAGACATCCAACCTATCTGGAATGACCAAGGCTGCGACAAGCTAGCGCCTGGGAAGGGGTAGTCGTCTCAAATGAGATATCAAGGCTAAGCTGGAAACAAATCCTACAGGAAGAAGAAAAAGAAAACAACTCTTGGCTATTTGATTACATCCAAAATAAAAAATAAAGCGCCACCCTTTTCAACAGGGGAAGTAAGCCTAATTACCTAAAAGTTGTATTATGAAACAAGACAATACATCAAAAGCTTCATTTTGGAGCTTAGGAGTCCAAGAGTGTCTGGCCAAGGTAGCTTGTGAAAGGTAGGCTCTTCTTTAAACAG
>NW_006160036.1:1593149-1597209 GCF_000334495.1 Tupaia belangeri chinensis | reverse complement strand
GTCCTTGGGAAGGCACTGTGCTGGAGGAGAGAGCGAAGAGCTTTCTTTCTTGTGCTTTTTATTCCTTTTTATTTATTTATTTATTTTTTTGAGGTGGAAATAATTCTTCTGACAGTCAAGGCTCTTTTCTGATTTTTTTGGTGCTCATACAAGAAGACCCATGCGAGTGACTTTGGCTGACAAGAATGTGTGCAACACAAATACAATTGGCTTCGGACAAGAGTGCAGATCCATGGTCTGTGGAGAAAGGACATTTATTACCACTACCGTAGAGACACTTCTATAAATGAAGATGTAAAATAAACAAATTTAAATGTATGTTTTTAAAAAATTTGGTATGGGCCCAGTAGGTGTGTGGTGGTTAAGGGTACTAAACTCCCACATAACGGACCATGGTTCGAGTCCTAGACCTGGCAGCTTACTTTCTCGCTTTCCCTTTCCCTCCCCACACCCCTCATGCTGGTCAAATTAAAATTTAAAAAATTGACATAGGGCACTGTGCACTTGTCAGAGAGAGGGGGTGAGGATGAGAAAGCACCCCAGGAAGGATGACCATAGTGCAAGCCCTTCTTCTCCAATCTCCTCTTGGGATTTTGAGCATGCACATACATGTGCCCAATGTATTTTTCGAGCTGCTGGGTCCAGAACTTGAACCACGCAGTTGGGCCATGTGGGATCTCGTTATCTTAATCACCGTATCACCTGGCTGGCACTGTTCTTTTTTTGGGGGGGGCAGGGGAGAGGTTTTTGTTATAGAGCGCATGCACTTGCCAGAAAGACAGAGAGGGACAGAGAGACAGAAAGCAAGAAATCACCCCCCAGGGGGGATGGCCATGCTTCAATCCCTTCTCCTTTCAGCTCTTGGGATCTTGGGCACGCATGCACACGCGCCTGGAGTGAGTTAAAGCCACTGGGTCCGGGACTCATGCAGCTTGACCCAAGGTCTCCTTATTCATCTGAGGCAGTTGTTTAAATCAGAAGCCTGTGGGAATGGCAAGTGCCGTGGTGGTTAAGCACTGGGCTCCCACATGACTAACTGTGGTTTGACTCTTGGACCTGGTGGCTTGTTTTGTCTCTCTCTTGCTCTCTCTCTCTCTGTGTATCTCTCCCTGGTCAAACTAAAGAACAATAAAAGAATAAATAATTCTTTTAAAAAATAATCAGAAGGCTGTGCTTAATAAGGTGTAGCTAGTAACTAACCTTGCGGCTGGCAGGTGGCTTGGTGGTTAAAGGTCCTGGACTCCCATATGGCTGACCATGGTTCAAGTCCTGGAGCTCAGGGCTTGCTTTCTCACTTTCTCTTTTTATCTTTCTCCGGTCAAATTGGAAAAATAAATAAATAAAGATAAAATAATTTTTTTAAGGTGTAACTAGCCTCACATGTTGTCATTCCCATCATAAACTTAATCAGACTTGTAGATGGTCATGTTTCAGCTGAGGTCACTACTGCTCCCTCTGGGAAATATACTGTAATTATAATCAGTTGTCTCCATATAGATGTTCCTCTTTATTTTAAATCCTCTACTTTTTTAGTACTGCCTACCAGGCGTGGTGGAATCCAATGAATTACACCACCAATTGTCTCCTCATTGTGGATGTGAAACCTCACACCAGTGTCAAATTATGACATGAATGGGACCAGCAGTTAGCGTAATAGCTATGTCGCTGAACTCCCATATAGCCGACTGTGGTTTGAGTCCAGGACCCGGTGGCTTAAACTCACGCTAGGCGTGTGTGCATGTGTGCCAGAGAGAATGGAGAAGTGATTGTGGCATGGCCATCCCCACTGGGGGGTGTCTCTTTCTGTCTGTCTTTCTGGGCGACCCCGCACCCCCAAAACCCCCCCCCCCCAAAAAAAATATGACATGAAATAACCTTAGCACACTTGCCTTTCTTTTTTTCTTTTTCTTTTTTAGTATTTGCTATAGGGCATGTTCCCCACTGGATGGCCACCCTACAATCCCTTCTCCTCCATTCTCCTCTCAGATTTTGGGCAACATGCACACATGCTTAGCATGAATTTCTTTTTCTTTCCTTTTTTTTTTTTTTTTCCAAGAATTGTTTGTTTGCTTGTTTGTTTGTTTAATTTGACCAGAGAGGGTCAGAGTCAGAGAGAAAGAGAGAAAGTGAGAAAGCAAGCCTCCAGGTCTGAGACTTGAACCACAATCAGCAATGTGAGAGTCCAGCATCTTTAACCACCATGCCATCTGCCAGCCCTACTCAGCACAATTTCAAACCGCCGGGTGCAGGACTTGAACCCCAGAGCTGGTTGTGTTAGATCCAGCACCTCAACCTCCATGCTACCCGCTGATCCCTTCATACTGAGAGAGAAGGAGATCTAGCTCCCATACAGGGTCCTAAGGCCACAATCCACCCACCAGCCTCAGCCAGCCTCGATCTTAGGCACATACATGCCTAGCATACTCAGAGACATCTCTGGACAGGACATGAACCAGCAACATTTCCATGTAGCTCTGCCTCATGGAGCATTACATTTTACTGCTGTGCCACCATTTATCCTCTATGGTACACTTTTGTTTATGGCTTATAAGTTCCTGTGAATTTCTGTAGCTCTGGCACATTGTTTATCCAGTTCTTTTTAAAAGAATAACAGTGGGACCAGCAGTTGGCATAATGGCTATGTTGCTGAACTCCTATGTAGTCGACCACGGTTCGAGTCCCAGACCTGGTGGCTTAAACTGGTGGCTTGCTTTCTCAGTTTTCTTCTCGTTCTCTTTTTGTCTGCCTCTCTCTGGTGAATGCATGTGTACTACACTAAACAAAATAATAATATAAAAAATTAAATAATTTTTTTAAAAAAGAAAAAAAACATGTGTGGGTCAACAGGTGGTGAAGGTGGAGCCGCACATGGCTGACTCTGAAGTTTGAGTCCTGGAAATGAAGGCTTGAAAACATGCTGGGCACATGTGCATGTAGGCTCAAAATTCCTTTTTTTTTTTGGAGAGGTTTTTTCATAGGGCGTGTGCGCTCGCCAGACAGACAGAGAGACAGAAAGCAAGAAATCACCCCCCAGGGGGGATGGTCACTCCGCAATTCCTTCTTCTACATTCTCCTCTCAGGATCTTGGGCACGCACGTACACGCACCCGGTGTGAGTTTTAAGCCACCGGGTCTGGGATATGAACCGCGGTCGACTACATGGGAGTCCAGTGACATAGCCATTACGCTAACTGCTGGTCCAAAGGCCCCATATTCTGAGAAGAGAATGGAGAAGGGACTGTGGTATGGCCATCCCCTGGAGGCCGGGGGAGTATTTCTCACTCCGCCTCCATATACATATAGCCAGAAATAATAAACATCTTGCTTGCTAAATGGCAACTGATATGACTTGGTTAACTTGGCCCAGCTACAGTAGCGCTGGTGGTAGGGCATCACTACACAATCCTGGGGCCACTTGGGAGATTCTGGTGCAGCTTCTGGGTCAAACTGAACATGCTGGGTTTGCCTACGTGTACCTAAGATCCTGAATAGCTGAGAGGATAGAGAACTAACTGTGGTGTGTCCAGACTCTGTCAAAAGTAACCAACCCCATTTTTTTCCTCTCTCTTTTTCCCTAAGAATTTTTGCTATAGGATGCATGCACTCATTAGAGAGAAAGACAGAGAGACAGAAAGTGAGAAATCACCCCCCCCAGGGGATATGGCCACACTGCAATCCCTTTCTTCCCATCTCCTTTCAGGATCTTCAGCGCACGCGCACATACACACACACACACACACACACACACACACGCCAGGATTTTAAAGCCACTGAGTCCAAGACTTGAACCATGGTCAGCCATATGGGAGCTCAGCAACATACCTATTAAGCCATCTGTTGGTCCCTCTCTCCCTCTTAAAAAAAAAAAAAAGAAAGAAAAGAAAAAAAAGCTAGCTCATTTAATAGAGGGAAGGATTTAACTCTTACTAATGTCTCAGACTTTTTTCTTTTTTCTTTTTTTTTTGGAGAGATTTTCACTGTAGGGCGCGTGCGCTCTCCAGACAGACAGAGAGAGACATAGAGACAGAAAGCAAGAAATCACCCCCCCAGGGGGGATGGTC
>NW_006160036.1:1591564-1591939 GCF_000334495.1 Tupaia belangeri chinensis | reverse complement strand
ACACACACACACACACACACACACACACACACGGCATGAGTTTGAAGCCACTGAGTCCAAGACTTGAACCATGGTCAGCCATATGGGAGCTCAGCAACATACCTATTAAGCCATCTGTTGGTCCCTCTCTCCCTCTTAAAAAAAAAAAAAAGAAAGAAAAGAAAAAAAAGCTAGCTCATTTAATAGAGGGAAGGATTTAACTCTTACTAATGTCTCAGACTTTTTTCTTTTTTCTTTTTTTTTTGGAGAGATTTTCACTGTAGGGCGCGTGCGCTCTCCAGACAGACAGAGAGAGACATAGAGACAGAAAGCGAGAAATCACCCCCCCAGGGGGGATGGTCACGCCGCAATCCCTTCTCCTCCATTCTCCTCTCG
>NW_006160036.1:1573229-1591420 GCF_000334495.1 Tupaia belangeri chinensis | reverse complement strand
ACACGCACACACACGCGCCCGGCGTGAGTTTTTTTAAGCCACCGGGTCCAGGACACGAACCACGGTCGACTACGTGGGAGTCCAGCGACATAGCCATTACGCTAACTGCTGGTTCCCACTAATGTCTCAGACTTTTGAAAAGTGTTGGTTCATGGTCTACCCATAAGTCTACTAAGGGGTCATCATTTTTTAATTTTTCTTCCAAGTTATAAAGTACATGCACTAGCTGGAGGGAAGGAGAGAGAGAGAAAGTGAGTAATCACTTCCCCAAGGGAGAGGGCCACACTGCAATCCCTTCTCTTACATTCACCCCTCAAGATTTTAGGCATATGTGCCTGTGGGAGTGATTTGTTTTTCAAGCCACCTGGCCATGTGGGATTCAGCTATCCCAAGCACTACGCTATTGGTAGGGCCAAGGTTCATCATTTAAATAAGATTTCTTGTCAAGGTTTTCTCACTTGGACGCTGAACATTAACTCTAAGCTCTCTTTCAGTTTTGAATTGTCAGTATTGAAGGTTTCCAAATTTACACCTCCTGTGACTGTGCCAGTGGACAATACGATTCCATGCATGCATGGTAAGACCTGAACTAAGAGATAAAAAGACACTACTTTAATCCTTTATCATGATTTACAGTTTCTGGAATACACCTGACATACTTCTCTAGTCTCTTCAAGAGGAATCATGAATTCTTGATGACGCTTCCTTTAAAGGACAGGTCAAAGAAAGGATGATACTGAGTAGCTGTATCTATTTCTTTTTTCCTGATCAGCAGTTTCTGTAGCAATCTTGTCACCCTATTACTTATGATCCTCATCCCAACAAAGCTGATAATAGCAATGGATAGAATTTATTTATTAAAGTTTGCCAGCTACAGGGAACTGCAGATGGTGTGGTGGTTAAGGGTGCTGAACTCCCACATGGCTGATTACGGTTTGTGTCACCAGCCCTGGCAGCTTGTTTTCTCACTTTCTCTCTCTCTCGCTCTCTCTGGTCAAATTTAAATAAATAAATAATTAAATAAAGTTAAGTAAAATAATTCTTTCAAAAACCAAAAAAGTCTGGGAACCATCAGTTAGCGTAATGGCTATGTCGCTGGACTCCCACGTAGTCAACCGCGGTTCATGTCCCGGACCTGGTGGCTTAAAACTCACACTGGGCATGTGTGTGTGCATGCCCAAGATCCCGAGAGGAGAATGGAGGAGAAGGGACTGCGGCGTGACCATCCCCCCTGGGGGGTGATTTCTCGCTTTCTGTCTCAATGTCTCTCTCTGTCTGGCGAGCGCACGTGCCCTATAGCAAAAACCTCTCTAAAAAAAAAAAAAAAAAAAGTTTGTCAGCTATGGTACTCTATATCTACTTTTGGATAAAAACCTTTTTTTTTTTTAACATGGTTATCTATTTTTTCATTCTATCATTCAAACAAAGTTTTTAAAAGGAAACATTTTCCTAATGTGGGAAAAAGAAAGTGACAAGAAAATTCAAACCCAATGCTATCTTTTTTTCTCTTTTTTTAAATTTATTTTATTTTACTTTATTTAATTTGAGCAGAGAGGGACAGAGTGAGAGAGAGAGAGGGGAAGTGAGAAAGCAGGCCACCAGGTCCGAGACTCGAACTGTGGTTGGTCATGCGGGAGTCTAGTGTCCTTAACCACCACGCCACCTGCTGGTCCCCCCAACCCAATGCTATCTTGAAAACTGAAGTACAACGTCCTGGCTCCAAATGGATTGTCAACCCATAATTTTCTATATAAGAGGTAAACAGTGGGGAGAGGAAAAAAAAAAAAAAGAGAATACCAATTAGTTTGAAGCATGTTTTTCAGAAACACTCTTACCAGTTCTCCCTCAGGACCACCAAAATCCAGATACAGATTTCTAATGCCGTCATCCGCAGACATTTTCAGCTTTTCAAAGGGGTAGCGATACAATATGCTGCCGGAACTTCCATTCTCCCTGGAGATAGTGAACCCATTTTCATAGTGAACAGTGAGTCTCACCTCCTGGCCATTCAGTGTGCAGCCTGTTAATGACAAGCAAAAAACATGATTGGTAAAGTTCCTACTTCAGTTACCAAGTGGAACAAGATTCTCTGGCTTCAAGAAAGGAAAAAGGGAGGGACCAGCAGTTAGCGTAATGGCTATGTCGCTGGACTCTCATATAGTCGACCACGGTTCGAGTCTCGGACCCGGTGGCTTAAACTCATGCTGGGTGCGTGTGTGTGTGCGTGCGTGCCCAAGATCCCAAGAGGAGAATGGAGGAGAAGGGATTGCAGCGTGGCTATCCCTCCTGGGGGGTGATTTCTCACTTTCTGTCTGTCTTTCTGGCGAGCACATGCGCTCTATAGCAAAAACCTCTCCAAAAGAGAAAAAGAAAAAAAAAAAAAAAGAAAGGTAAAAGAACCTTTCCTTGAGTATGTGTGAAGTCTAATGTGCATCAAAGGTACAGGCTATACTGAGCAAAAGTCACAAAAGACAAAATGCAAAGGATACACCTGAATTGACAGGGCACAAAAAGCTTTAATCAGCAAAACTGGCAAATGACTCCTGTCAAGACCGGTATAGCCTGTGTTTCATTAAAAATTGAACACAAATTTGTCAGTAAAGGGGTGACAAGTGAGAGACCCTATGAGACCTGGAAATCAACACAGCCTTTTGAGAGCTGAACTTAAAATCACCTAAGGATTAGAGCTGGGCCATGCTTGGTCACATTAAACAAAAAGAATGGTCCCTGAACAAGCAACTCAATATACCAGACCAATGTACTCTTTCACTGGCTATGCTAAACCATTCAATTAGTCAAGGCAGCTAAATTTTTTTTTTTTTGAGAGATTTTTGCTATAGGGCGCGTGCGCCCACCAGACAGAGACAGACAGAGACAGAAAACGAGAAATCACTCCCCAGGGGAATGATCACGCTGCAATTCCTTCTCCTCCATTTTCTTTTCGGGATCTTGGGCACATACGCACACACACCCGGCGTGAGTTTTAAGCTACCGGGTCCGGGACGCGAACCGCGGTCGACTACGTGGGAGTCCAGCGATATATAGCCATTACGCTAACTGCCGGTTCCCAAGGCAGCTAATGTTTAGGAAACAGGTAAGAAGAGTAACATAAATATTGGCAATGTACCTCTCAGCACTGCTCAAAGAAGAGAGTTTTGGACAATGAACTCTGAATAGTAGTTATCCTCAGCAAAGGAACCTTATGAGGTAAATATAGATCAAACAAACTACCTGAAGAAGTAACCAATGTAATAACCTCTAAATGAATGGGCCCAGTCCCACTGGGGGAAGGAACAGCCAGACCTCAATCAAAGCAAGCAGGATACAATTTTCAAGAGAATTTAAGTCAATTAACATCCCTAAAGCTATGTATAGTCAGGGTATTTAGGGCTAAAGAGAAGAGAGGGATCAATTCCAGTCTAGAAAAGGGAAGCTCAAAAAGCAATGATCTCAAGTCCTTGCAGCACTGACTGCAGAGGACATCGTGCAGGTGGACACCTCTCCTTGCAGGTGCTCCAACAGTGGAGTGAGATTAGGTGACCACAGCTAATGAAGGCAAGTCATTAACCCTCCAAAACGCTTATTTAAAAGGGTTCTTAAATGTTCTTTTTCTGATTGTTTACCTCTCAGGATTGAATAAAAAGAAAGCCAATGTCAGTTGTGTAAATGTGACTTTAAAAAACAAGAATTCTGGGGACTAGCAAATGGTGTAATGGTTACATCGCGGAAATCCCACATCATCAACTGCAGTTCGAGTCCCAGACCTTGCAGCTTAAAACTCACACGGGGAGGGATCAGCAGTTAGTGTAATGGCTATGCCGCTGGACTCCCATGTAGTTGATCATGGTTCGCATCCTGGACCCGGTGGCTTAAAACTCACGCAGGGCACGTGTGCGTGTGTGCCCAAGATCCGAGAGGAGCACGGAGGAGAAGGGATTGCGGCGTGGCCATGCCCCCTGGGGGGTGATTTTTCCCTTTCTGTCTCTCTGTCACAGTCTGTCTGGCAAGCACACGCGCCCTATACCAAAAATCTCTCAAAAAACAAACAACTCACACGGGGAGCACATGTGACCGTGCCCAAGATCCTAAGAGGAGAATGGAGTAGGGATTGCAGTGTGGCCATCCTCCCCTAGGGGGTGATTTCTTGCTTTCTCTCTGTCTCTCCAGCAAGCACAAGTATCCTATAGCAAAAATCTCTCAAAATACTCCCAGAATCTGGGGGCCAGCAGGTAGCATAGTGGTTAAGGTATTAGACTCCCACATGGCCAACTGCAGTTTAAGTCCTTGACTTGGCAGCTTGAAATTCACACTGGGCACATGTGTGTGCATGGCCAAAATCCTAAGAGGGGAATGGAGGGGAAAGGATTAAACTACAGGCATCCCCCCTAGGGGGGTGATTTCTCACTTTCTCTCTCTCTAGTGAACACACATACCCTATAGCAAAGTTCTCTCAAAACAAGAAACAAAAAACAAAACAACAGAATATGGGGCCAGAGGGTGGTGCCAGAGGTTGGGGCGCTAGACTCCCATATGGCTGACCTGGTAGCTTGCTTTCTCTTCCTTTCTCTTTGGTGAGTAAACATGGCCTATAGCCAATTAAAAAAAAAAATCATAATAATACAATTAAATAATTTTTTTTAAAGACGTTTCTGGGGACCAGCAGTTGGTGTAATGGCTGTCACTGGACTCCCATGTAGTCAATCGCGGGTCTTCGACCTGGTGGGTTAAACTCATGCCAGGTGCGTGTGTGTGCGTGCCCAAGATCCCAAGAGGAGAATGGAGGAGAAGGGATTTCAGCATGGCTATTCCCATCCCCCAGATTTTTTGTCTTCTGTCTGGCGTGTGTATATGCCCTATAACAGAAACCTCGCCAAAAAAAAAAAAGAAATGTTTTTGTCTTTGAGTATGTGCACTCACTGGAGAGAAAGAGACAGAGACAGTGAGAAGGAAAGTGAGAAATCATCCTCTGGGGGTTGGCCACACCACAATCACAATCCCTTTTCTTCTAGGGATCTGGGTATGCATACGCACATGCCTGGCATGGATTTCAAGCCACCAGTTCCAGTACTCAAAACACAGTCAGCCATGTGGGCGTCTAGCAACATAAGTGCTATGCCACCTGCTGGCTTCAATAAATAATTCTTTAGAAAAACAAACAAAAAAACAGAATTTGGGGGGCCAGCAGGTGGTGGTGTGGTTAAGCTTCTGAATCACACATGGCTGATTCCGCAGTTCAAGTCTCTTGTGTGTACGCATACCCAAAATCCTAAGAATGGAGGAGAAGGTATTGTAGCGTTGCCATCCACTTTGGAGTGTGTGGGTGTGTATGTTTGTGTTGATTTCTCACTTTCCTCCTCTCCCCCAGCAAGTACATGTGCCCTACTGAAAAAAAAAAAAAAAAAAACACAAAAAAACCACAAAAACCCAAAAATCTTGTTTATGATGACCTTAGCTTGAAACCAAGTAAAGATCATACTGAATTATGTTTAGGTCTAGGTATTGAGCTTGTTTTAGTTTAAAACATAATTATTGCTAGATATTTTTGAACGACAGTATAACCTGGTCATAAAACTTTAGGGGCAGGCCCCATGGACCAGATGGTTAGGGGAAGCTGGATCACACATGGTCGACTGCAGTTCGATCCTGGCCCCAGCGACTCGAAAAAACATGCCCAGGCATATATGCATGTTTTTGAGGCCAAAATCCTGACAGGATGGAGGACAGGAGGTGAAGGAACTGTGAAATGACCATGTCTCATTGCGGGGTGCTTTCTCTTTCTTTAGGAAGCTAATGTATCCCTTGACAATTAAAAAAAAAAAAATTCAAACGTGAAAGTGGCCTATAATTGCACTTGGGTTTGGGGATGGAGTGAAAGCTGAGGATTATCTAAGGCACGAATTACTCAGGAGTAAAAGGCAATATCCATTTCCACAGCTAAGATGGGACTGTATCTCAACTCATCCTCCCTCTCTCTTATCAGTCCCTCTTCTAGACTAGGAAAATCCCTTCACCTGTGCTTTGGATGGCTTCAAATCCTACCTTCCTAGAAACTGCCAAGATTGATTATTCCTTCTTCCTCTTGTATTTTCAAGATCTTCCTATAAATCAGATCTTGTTCATTAGATTTTAAAAATGCTCAAGTCTCTCTCATTATTAAAGGAAATGCCATGATGGGGCCAGGAGGTGGCATGGCAGTTAAGGCACTGGATCTCATATAGCTGACTCTGCAGCTGGAGTCCCAGACCCCGCAACTTGAAAATCACGTGGGGGTACATGTGCATGCATGCCCAAAATTCCAAGAGGAGACTGGAGAAGGAATTGTGGCGTGGCCATTCCCCATGGGGTGATTTCTTATCTTCTTTCTCTCTCTCGTGAGCACACGTGCTCAGTAACAAAAATTGAAGGGGGGGGGGAGAAGAAGGAAAGAAATGCCTTGAACCCCCAAGTAGTCTGGTGGTTAAAGAAGAGAGATTCCACATGGTTGACTATGATTGGAATCTAAGTCCTGATGGCTTGAAAAACACCAAGCTCATGTGCACTTGTGTCCCAAATCCTAATAGGATGGAGGAATGCTGGAGAAGAGATTGAGGCATGACCATGCCCCACTGGAAGTTGCTTTTTCCCTATTCCTCTCTCTGGTGAACTCTCAGACCCTATGGCAATTAATAAAAAATTAAAAAAAAAAAAAAAAAACCTAGAAAACAATCAATCAGTGCCACTCCCCTCTCTCCTCTTCATACCAAAACTTCTTGAATGAACTATCTGCACTCAGTGTGTTGCTTCACCTCCCATTCCTTCCCTCGCCTTCTACAATCTGTCACTGGCATCACACCAGAAACAACCCTTTCCCTGGGCACCATTTATCTACTTGTTGCTAAATCCAACCTGCTTCTTTGGCCTTGGTTGTGTACATAGTTTCTATCCGCCATACTTTCGTTATGGCTGAAGCCCCATTTTATTCGGGTTTCTACTCTGTCCTAGTGTGCTTCAGTAAAGGGTTACCTCAACTTAAGGGAAGATGGCATCTGAGCCAATCAGAGCATGGCTTTCTCCTGATGTTTTGTGTGTACACTGGGGGTTGGGAGAGGGTCAGCATGTGAAACGAACTGGCTCAAACAGATTAAAAGACTATGATTGGGACTGAGAGGCCCACTCTTCTCTTACTCTTGTTCTCTCTTGATTATGTATTTCTTTAATATCAAATGTAGTTTTTTGTTTTTGAGAGGTTTTTGCTATAGGGTGCGTGCGCTCGCCAGATAGACAGAGAGAGACAAAGAGACAGAAAGCGAGAAATCACCCCCCAGGGGGGATGGTCACGCCGCAATCCCTTCTCCTCCATTCTCCTCTTCGGATCTTGGGAACGCACGCACACATGCCCTACGTGAGTTCTAAGCCACCGGGTCCGGGACATGAACCGTGGTCGACCACGTGGGAGTCCAGTGACATAGCCATTATGCTACTGGTTCCCTCAAATTTAGTTTTAATAGGCATCCGCTTAAACCATGCCAATGAGACATTTAACCTTACTAAACATTCCTTTCCTGAAATACTCTTCTTTTTTGGCTTCCATGAAACTTTCCATTCCCACCAACCCTATTTTTTTTTTTAAATTGCTCTAGCTACTACTTTTCAAACTCTTAAATGGAGGGGACATTGGCTTTTCTTTTTTTTAATTCAGATTTTTTTAAAAAAAGAATGATTTTATTTAACTTTATTTATTTATTTATTTAAATGTGGTCAGAGAGGGACAGAGTGAAAAAGAGAGAGATAGAAAGCAAGCCGCCAGCTCTGGGACTCGAACCACGGTCAACCATGTGGGAGTCCAGTACCCTTACCATCACACCACCTGCTGGCCCTGCCATTGGCTTTTTCATACAGTGGGGACGTTGGTGAGTGTAATAACATACATTAAAAGACAACTTTCTCTTTTCTTCTTTTTTTTAGACTTTTGCCATAGGGCACATGCAATTGTGAAAGGCAGTGAGAGCGAAAGTGAGAAATCACCTCCTAAGGGAGATGGCCACACTGCAATCCCTTCTTCTCCATTCTCTTCCTGGAATTTTGGGCACACACGCATGCACGTGCACCCAACGTTGCATTTCAAGCCATCAGGTCCAGGATTTGAGCCATGGTCGGCCATGTAGGAGTCAAGCACCTTAACCACCATGCCATCTGCTGTCCCCTAAAAGACAGCTTTCTTTTTTTTTTTTTGAGAGGTTTTTCGCTATAGGGCATGTGCGCTCGCCAGACAGACAGAGAGAGACATAGAGACAGAAAGCGAGAAATCACCCCCCAGGGGGATGGTCACGCCGCAGTCCCTTCTCCTCCATTCTCCTATCGGGATCTTGGGCACACATGCACATGCGCCCGGCTTGAGTTTTAAGCAACCGGGTCCGGGACGCGAACCGCGGTTGACTACGTGGGAGTCCAGCGACATAGCCATTATGCTAACTGCTGGTTCCCAAGACAGCTTTCTAAGAAGCTAATAGTAACAAAATTTAATAAAGCTAGGAGGGAAAAGGCTCACTAATAAATCACTAATAAATGTTTACAAGGTACACACTGATAAATAAAACCTATGTTATCTACTTTGTATCTCTCCAATGAAGAGACTGCTGGTGATTATTTCTGTATCATGAAGGACAAAGACCTTATGAAAAAGGTTCTATGGGGAAAATCCTGTTTCTGCTGTGACCATTTCCTTAGTAGGAGGGCTACGGGGCAGGGGGAGGAGGGTTTCAGTGTTTCCAGCAAGCCTCCTGGCCCATCTTTGCAGCAGCCATAGGGAGGCTCATATATGTGTGTTGCCCAGGACTCCTCTGGACTTTGCAGGATAATCTGGAATGGAGATCTTATAGATGTGACCTGACCTGAATGCCCAGGACTGCCTCAGAGAAAAGCTGGGGCACCATTCAGTGACTGCACATAGAAAGAGCTAGCCCATCATATATAATCAATGGGCTAATCATGACAGGTTACAAAGAAGAACGTGATACTGTGTTCTTCTCTTATTGCCATTTGGTCAAAGTCATGAAGTACATCTTAATTATTTTTATTTTTCTAATTATTCTTTTTTAAAAATAATTATTTTAACTTAATTTATTTATTCATTTATTTTATTTTAATTTGACCAGTGAGGGACAGAGAGAGAGAGTGAGTGAAAGGGAGAAAGAGAGAGGGAAAGTGAGAAAGCAAGCAGCCAGGACCGGGATTCAAACTGCAGTCAGCCATGTGGAAGTCCAGCGCCCTTAACCACCACACCACCTGCCAGCCCCATTTTTCTAATTATTCTTCTTTTGGGGAGAGGTTTTTGCTATAGGGCGCATGCGCTTGCCAGAAAGTAAGAGAGAGACAGAGAGACAGAAAGTGAGTAAATCAACCCCCCAGGGTGGATGGCCACGCCGCAATCCCTTCTCCTCCGTTCTCCTTTTAGGATCTTGGGCACGTATGCACATGCGTCCGGTGTGAGTTTAAGCCACCGGGTCCGGGACTCAAACCATCGACTACATGGGAATCCTGCAATGTAGCCATTACACCATCTGCTAGTCCCTCTAATTATTCTTAATAAGACAACTTTCTCTTTTTTTCTTCTTTTTTTAGACTTTTGCCATAGGGCACATGAAATCGTGAAAGGCAGTGAGAGGGAAAGTGAGAAATCACCTCCCAAGGGAGATGGCCACACTGCAATTCCTTCTTCTCCATTCTTTTCCTGGGATTTTGGGCACACACACATATGTGTACCCGGTGTTGAATTTCAAGCCATCAGGGCTTAATATAGTATATTAGATGAACTGTGGAAATGAAAATTATTACTAAGGTAATAATAGAATACAGCTGTAAATGAGAAAAAAAAGTTTAAAATTACCAAAAAATATATTTCTTTTGTTTATCTATAAATATAAGGAACCCGACAGCCCTCATTCTCCATCTCCTCAGGCCATCGTATCTAAATTACTGGGCCTGGTGACCACAGGTGCTGGTGAAGAGCCTGATGAGCATGCTGGCCCATCCTTGACTGCCCACAGGAGCACAGAGCACCACAGACCTTCACAGGGAGGATTCGCCCATCCTGGAAAACACAATCAGTGGTCACGACAAAAACTAGAGTCCCACAGCCCTAATACCAAACACACTATAGAGATAATGGGGAAAGTCATGAAACTGAGAAAGACAGTGTGGACATGGTAGCTTGACTGCCATCCACGGTAGGATCTTGACAGTCATCAGCATCACTGCTTGCTAGTTCATTGTGCTTGTGAGGAAAATACCCACTGGGTCCTGAATAACTAAAGACTTTTGTCAGCTTTATAACATTAAGAATAAGTAGGGGCCAGCAGGTCGCACAGAGGTTAAGATGACTGGATCCCATGTGGCTGACTGCGCAGTCCCAGTCCCAGACCTGGTGGCCTGATAATCATGCTGGGCATATATGCATGGGTGCCCAAAATTCCAGGAGGAAAATGGAGGAGAACGGACTGTGGCATGGCCACCCCCCAGAAGGGTGATTTCTTACTTTCTCTATCTCTTTCTGGTGAGTGCAAGTGCCGAATAGCAAAGACTTAAAAAAAATAAAATCTGTCTCTGTGCCTGTACTAGACGTAAACAGCAGGACCGGCAGGTGGCATGGTGGTTAAGGGCACTGGACTCCCAAATGGCCTACCACGGTACAAATCCTGGACCTAGCGGCTTACTTTCTCAGCACCCCCCGCCACACACACACACAGACACACTCTTGACTCTCACTCTGTCCCTCTCTGGTCAAATTAAAATA
Organism: Tupaia belangeri chinensis; assembly: GCF_000334495.1. Classification (NCBI taxonomy): domain Eukaryota; kingdom Metazoa; phylum Chordata; class Mammalia; order Scandentia; family Tupaiidae; genus Tupaia; species Tupaia belangeri. The sequence continues at coordinate 1,580,649 of NW_006160036.1, read as the reverse complement.
AATAAATAAACTTCAATAAAATAATTATATATAAAAAAAGAAGTAAACATCAGTTAGAAATAAGCAGTAGACGGGCCGCAGGTGGCATGGTAGTTAAGGGCGGTGGACTCCCCTATGGCTGACTGTGGTTTGAGCCCATGGCAGCTTGCTTTCTCACTTTCTCTCTCTCTCTCAAATTAAAATAAATAAATAAATAAATAATAAAGTTCAATAAAATAATTCTTAAAAAAAATAAAAAGGAAAGAAAAAACTAGCAGAAACTCTTGTATTTCTACAGCCATGGAGATCCCTCATCTTCCAAAGCCACACAAAGATAATTCACAGGAGTTGCTGCTCTTGAAATATTTTCTATTTTTATGTGTATTTTATAAAACTAGGTTTATTAGATAAAATACACAGAAAATAAAGGATCAAAATCAAACAAATCTGTAACCAAGACAATCAAGGTAAATCAAACCATATTAGAAACTGTAATTGTGGCTTCACTTAAAAAACTTATTCTTGTTAAATGAAAAGTAATTTGGAAACATCTATACGTATACATACACACATGAACGCACGCACACACGCACGTGCACACATAAATGATAACCCAAATTTATAGGCTAGCCACAAGAGGGCGCTTTCACAACGGAAAGAGACCATAAGCTCATTATTTCCTTGACGTGCTTATTTGAGTTCAGTATTGAACACACATTTTCAAGATTTTGAAGATTTGTTATAAATCCTTTTTTTTTTTTCTATATCCTTTAGTGGCAGCAAGCCATAAGCTTGTCATATGCTCATAATTTTAAGGGTGTTTTTCCCTAACTTAGATTTTAAATCTTAACTATAGTCAATGCACCTATTACTCAGTAAATAAAAATGAGTCCTTATAAACTCAAATTAAAATGATAAATAGTAGGGACTGGCAGGTGGTGTGGTGGTTGGTTCTTTCTGGACCTGATGGCTTGCTTTCAAACTTTCTCTTTCTTGCTCTCTCTCACTCTGCCCCTCTCTGGTCAAATTAAAATAAATAAGTAAATAAATAAATAAAATAATAATTTTTTTTTTTCGGGGGGAGAGGTTTTTGCTATAGGGCACGTGTGCTCTCCAGACAGACAGAGAGAGACAGAGAGACAGAAAGTGAGAAATCACCCCCCAGGGGGGATGGCCACGCCACAATCCCTTCTCCTCCATTCTCCTCTCAGGATCCTGGGCACGCACACACACGCCTGCACGCCTGGTGTGAGTTTAAGCCATCAGGTCCAGGACTTGAACAGCAGTCGGCTACATGGGAGTTCAGCGACATAGCCATTACTCTAACTGCTGGTTCCAATAAAATAATTCTTTAAAAAAATTTTTTTTATAAAAATTGATGAACAGTAACAATGCTATATTGTATGCAGGATGTTATGAATGTGGTTAAAGCCATGTAGTAGGTTTAGGAACTTTGTGCAAGAAAAACCAGGCTTCCTTCCATTGTCACCACTCTGAGCTGCCATGTTAGCATATGTTACAGCACAAAAGTGCCATTTAATGGCTATTCAAAATGAAAGGTCAGAATCTCTACCTAGAGAGACTTCCTTGATCAGCTCAGCAGCAGCATGACAACCCTGAACAAGTATCCTGGTCCAGGTTGACAGATCCCGATGTGTTTCCACCCTGAAGAGATGCATCTCAATGCCCTGCCGAGAGCCTGTCCTTGTAGCAAACGTCAGGTCAGATCCAAGTGAGGGCGACCGACATCCGGAGCCAGAATGTACCAACCTAAACCACAACAGAGCAGAAATCAAAAGTAATTATTGTGATATCAGGGGAAAATGGCAGGAATTTAGGTTCATTAATAAACAGAAATCATAGATTAAGTACATTAAAAAGCACAATTAGAGGCTGGCAGGTGGTGTGGTGGCTAAGGGCGCTGGACCCCCACATGGCCAACCATGGTTGAGTCCCAGACCTGGTGGCTTGCTTTCTCACTTTCTCTCTCTCTGTCCCTCTCTGGTCAAATTAAAATAAGTTAAATAAAATAATTCTTTAACAACAACAAAAAAAGCACGATTATAGGACCGGCATGGTGGTTTGGGGCAGCTGGATTCCACATGTCTGACTGTGCAGTTCGAAAAGCATGCTAGGCACATGTACACATGTGTTCAAAATCTCTAGAGGAAAATGGAAGGGATTGTATTAAAAGGGATTGAGGCGTGGCCATCCCCTGTGGGGATGCTTTCTCACGTTCTCTCTCTTTCACCTCTTTCTCTCTGGCTAGTGCATGAGAACATTTTTTTCTAAAAAACCACAATCAGGGACCAGTAGTTAGCGTAATGGCTATGGTGCTGGACTCCCATGTGCTGATTTCTCTCTTTCTGTCTCTCTGTCTCTCTCTGTCTTTCTGGCGAGCACACATGCCCTATAGCAAAAACAAAACAAAAAAAACATAGTCACAGTGTTTGAATGACACCTGGTGTCATAGTCAGATAGAATACTGGACTGGATGAACCATGGCTATGACCTTGAAGCCAGGAACTAATAGCAGCTGCTTACAAATACACATACATGTCTTTATTTGTCTAATTCCTGCTTGACTAAGGCAGAGCTTCTGATAAATGTTGTGCCTGGGGACTTTGCTAGCCCAAACTGTTCTAAAATCCTCTGAGGCTGTGAACATTAGAATGAGAATGAAAGTTTTATAATGAGATAATTTCCATTCCAAAAGTAAATAGCTAAGGAAAACCAATTTCCTAAACTCTGAAACTTTCCTTACTCTTCAGATACTACTCATGACGCCCTTTCCTTTGAAATGTGATATTACCATTTTTTAATTCCACTACATTTTTTTTTTTTTTGAGAGAGATTTTTGCTGGGGTCAGTAGGTGGTGTTTAAGGGCGCTGGACTCCCACATGGCCGACTGGGGCTCGAATTCTGGACCGGGTGGCTTGCTTTCTCACTCTCTCTCTCTTTCTCTGGTCAAATTAAAATAAACAAAGTTAAAATAAAAAATAATTCTTTACCAAAAAAGAGGGAGATTTTTGCTATAAGGCTTGTGATTGCCCGAAACAGAAAGTGTGAAGTCATTCCCCAGCAGGATGGCCACACCACAATCCCTTCTCCTCCATTCTCCTCTTAGGACTTTACGGCATGTATGCACATCTACCCAGCGTTAGTTTAGGCTGCCAGGTCTGATACTAGAACCGTGGTTAACTATATGGGAGTCCGTTGACATAACCAATATGCTTTCTGTTGGCCCCTCCACTACATTTTTTAAAATGTATGATCATTATTTTATTTTGGTCATAAGGTAAGTGGGCTCACCAGAGAAGCAGGTAGAGAAGGGGAGAGAAAACACCTCCCAACAGAGCGGTCATACCATGATCCCTTCCCCTCTATTTCTCCATGCTGTCAGGATTTGGGGCACGCAGACATGTCTGGAATGTTTTTCTAGCTGCCAGAGTTGGGATTCAAACCTCATGGTCTGCCATGTAGTATCTGGATGTCTTAACCTCTAGGCCCACTATTATTTTATTTGAAAATGTGAGTTCCAGGGACTGAGTGAGGGTGAGGTGGTAAAACTTGACACGTCATGAGGATGACCCATGAGAGAAGGTTCTGGGTCCACATTCAGAAACCTCCCTGAGTACACCATGCACATGGGTTCTCATAATCAGTAACTTGCTGAGGCTAGAGGTCAATCATAGCATCTTGAAAGGAGAATGGAGGAGAAGGGATTGTGGCGTGGCCATCCCCCCTGGGGGGTGATTTCTCGCTTTTTGTCTCTGTCTCTCTCTGTCTGTCTGGTGAGCGCACGTGCCCTATAGCAAAAACCTCTCAAAAAACATATATATATATATATAATATGAGTTTATTCTAGTGCAAAAAAACCTTGAAATCCACGCTTCTAAAAAATTTTGCCAGGAGACACATGTGCTCACAGGAGATAAAGTGAGAAAGCATGTCACAATCCCTTCTTCTCAATGTCCCTTCCTTTCAGGATTAGGGCATGTATATACATACATCTGGCATGTTTTTTTAGGCCACCAGGTCTGGGAATCACTCCAATGGCCATGTGGGATCCAGCCATCTTAACTACTGTGACACCACATGGCCCTACAATTTAAAAAACAATTTTTGGGGGGAGGTTTTTGCTATAGGGCACATGTGCTCACCAGAAAGGCAGAGAGCAGCAGAGAGACAGAAAGTGAGAAATCACCCCCTGGGGGGATGGCCATTTCCCAATCCCTTCTCCATTCTCTTATCAGGATCTTGGGCATGCACACACAGGTGCCTGGTTTGAGTTTAAGCCACTGAGTCTGGGACTCGAACCACAGTCAACTATATAGGAGTCCAACAACACAGCCATTACACCATCCGTTGGTCCCACAATTTAAAATTTTTTAACTGACAGAGGGCACATCTGTCTCTTGCTAGAGAGAGAGAGAGAGAGAGAGACAGAGAGAGAGAACCATCTCAGTGGCTTGGTTATGCTACAATCCCTTCTCATCCATCTCTTTACTCTTTTGGGATTTTGGGCACATACATATACATGCCCAGTATGTTTTTCAAGTCACTAGGCTAGGACTTGAACCACAGTTAGCCCTTTGAAATTCAGCTCTCTTAACTACCAGTTCACAGGGCTGGTCCTACAGTTTTTTCATTATATACATTTTCGTGAACTTTTTGAATACCATTTCAGTCATATGGTGAACACATATACCCTATAGCAAAAAAAATTTCAAAAATAAAAAATAAATAAAATATATAATTCTTTAAAAAATAATTATTCATTCCATTCTACTTATTATTGTTGTTTTTAAACTTACTACAGTCCTCAGAGAGAGAGAAAGGAAGCAAGTTGCCTGGTCTGGGACTCGAACTGTGCTGGCCGCATTAGAGTCCAGCACCCTAACTACCATATTACCTGTGGACCTAACCCTTCCATACATTAAAAAAAATCTATTGGCTGGTTGGAATCCCAGACACGGAGGCTTGCCTTCTCACTTTTCTTCTCTCTCTGTCTCTCTGGTGAGTGGGTGCAGGTCCCTTACAGCAAAATAAAATAAATTAATTAAATAATATAGTTGGGAAAAAATCCACTGCTCTCTCCAGCACTTTGAATCAATCTTTTTTATCCATTTATGATTTTGAAACATCACATATTGGTCATTTGGAAAGTATTTGTTCACTGAGTTATACGGATTTTCCAAATGACATAAATACCTATCTCTCTCTTCACCCCGTAACCCTGGTCACTCACTCTCATGTATTTAAAAAAAAAAAAAGAAGAAGAAGAAGTACGGGGAAGTTGTCCAGCTCACAGCTGTACATGAAAGTTTTCCAGAGTTCTAATTTCTGCCTGAAAGCTAAAATCTTATGAGGAGCAGTGATTTCCTTAAAGTGACAGATTCATTTGCTCATATTGGAGAAAAAGACCGACTAATACGCAAGTCTGACTACAGTTCATCAATCAGTTATTCCAACAAGTCAAAATGGTGTTTAGTGAGGAAAAAAAATACAGTTCAGCTAGCAATTTAATCACACACATGCCATTCCCTGAGACAACAATCATATTTCAGTTTTCAGCAGAAGTCCTCTGTGTACTTCCCATTTCACTGCACCGAATATTCAAAAGATGAATGGTCAAGGGTCAAGATGAAATAAAAATCATTATTTTCACTACTTCAATAAAGACATTTTGAAGCTAAGCTGGCAGCGTTTCCCTCTACAAGTCTGTGGGTAAGAATACAGATATAATATCTACTAATACAGTTTGCTTCCAACTGCCTGGATTCATACTATGGCACTAGCAGCTCTATCTACCCTCAGTGCAAATGTCAACACAGTGAAAAAAGCAAACAACATTTTAGTATTACTATGACAACAGCTTTGGGACCGGCAGGTGGAGTGGTGGTTAAAGGTGCTGGATTCCCACATGGCTGACCACAGTTCAGGTCCCAGGCCTGGCAGCTTGCTTTCTCCCTTTCCTTTTCTGGATCTGGTAAAATTAAAAAATAATTACAAATGGAATTAAGTAAATAAATAATTCTTTAAAAAAACAAAAACAAAAAAATAGCTTTGAACTAACAGACCCCCAAAAGGGGAATAACAGAAGGTCCACAATGTATACTTTCTTTTTTTTTTTTTTTTTTTTGAGAGGTTTTTACTATCGGGCGCGTGCGCTCGCCAGACAGAGAGACAGAGAGACAGAAAGCGAGAAATCACCCCCCAGGAGGGATGGTCACGCCGCAATCCCTTCTCCTCCATTCTCCTCTCAGGATCTTGGGCACGCACGCACACGCGCCCAGCGTGAGTTTTAAGCCACCGGGTCCGGGACGTGAACTGCGGTCGACTACGTGGGAGTCCAGCGACATAGCCATTACACTAACTGCTGGTTCCCCACAATGTATACTTTGAGGATTACTTTACTGAGTTGGTTCCTACTGAACCAACATGACAATTAAACATCAGCTATGTTAGAAAGAGTTAAGTAAGTTTGAAAATTATTCTGCATATGCTCCAACCATGCAAGATAGAATACTGAGGAAGGTGATAGGGTATTCTACCATATTGAATTTGATTGCTAATCCTGAGTTAGAAATTAAAAAATATAGTCTAGGCAAATTTTTTCCTGCAGATTTTATTGTGAAATATTTGGCAGAGGGAATCTAATTCAAACCAGCTGCTGAGCAGCAGTTGGATAAGACACACGGCTAAAAGGCTCCCCCTTTGTGGAGAGGCCAGATGAGCTCATGCAAAGGCGTTTAGCAGCTTTTGCCCCGTAAGTCCTATAAGCACACCATTCAATTTTCCACACTGTAAACTGGCCACACTTGGTTTGGCTTCTTTATTTCTTTCAGTCAAGGAAAGCTCATAGGAAAAGACTACAAAATCAAATTCTGGAAAATCCACAGAACCTATAAAACCGCATCTTTTTTTCTTTTTTTAAGGAAATTATGCGGTTTTGAAATTTTCTCTATTGCTTCTTAAACCACTGAAAATAATTTCATAATCCAACACTTTAGAACAGCTTCCTTTTCACTTTCTTCATTTCCTACCTCTTTAGGTAACAATGGATTGACCTTTAGTAATAAACCTTCACCTGTTGAACTATGAAGGAAAGTGCGTACCACAAAGGAACCCGAACTCAGTAGTCTGTGCCTTCAAATTTCATTAATAACTGCTCGCAGATGGGCAGCTATCCGATCACTTGACATATCCAATGTTGCTATTTCGGTCTCGAGAAAGTTCTCCCTTTCTTCATCAACTTTAATTTCATGTCCAGTTTTAAATAATCCAAGCATTTTGGGGATGTCATGGCTGATGGAATTTCAAATAAGCTTTGGGAGAAGAAGCCGCGGGCCTTCAGAACAAGGTTCCACATGGCTACTGTGAACTAGATTTTTAAGGGAATGAAGATTTTCTACTAATAATTCAGCCTCCAACAAA
>NW_006160036.1:1563048-1571023 GCF_000334495.1 Tupaia belangeri chinensis | reverse complement strand
GAAAAAGCAAAACATACAGAAAACAAGAAATGGAAGATCATTTGCTAATAATAACATGTTTGTTGATGTGCTTGATTGAGACAATATACAGTGTACTCTGGATGGAAAATCTCATTTTGTATGCTGTAATGATGTACAGTGAATGAACGCAAATAAATAAATTGGGAAAAAAATAATAAAATAAAATTTTTATTATTAATAAAAAAAAAATCTTTATGTTCCTTTACTGGAGACATTACTTCTGGAACAACTCCATGAAAGTCTGTTGAACTTCATCATCCAAAATCTTCTGAATCAGATTAGTTCCTCCTGCAAATGCAGCTCCATTTTCTTCTGCTATTTCAATTTCTGATGCATTCCTTGTAAATACTGCAACTTTATTCATTTCTGAAGTAAACAGTTATGGAAGACTAAGAACACTGGAAAATGGCTTCACTTTTTTCTTCTTTACCAGTGCTATATCCAATGTGAAATCAAGATTAAACACTTTGCAGGACCAGCAGTTAGCATAATGATTGTGTTGCTGGACTCCCATGTAGTTGACCGCGGTTCAAGTCCTGGACCCGGTGGTTTAAACTCACGCCAGGTGCATGTGCGTGCGTTCCCAAGAAGAGAATGGAGGAGAGGGGATTGAGGCATGGTCATCTCCCCTGGGGAGCGATTTCTTGCTTTCTGTTTCTCTGTCTCTCTGTCTTTCTGGGGAGCACATACGCCCTCTAGCAAAAACCTCTCCAAGAAAAAAATAAAGATAAATACTTTGCTTCAGATTAGTAAAGTCCAGAACTTGAAATTTCTTGAGTAGGTGAATAACTTTCTCCACTTCATATATCTGCCTTGGGTACAAGTGTTTTAGATAGATATCATCCTCAACTTGACCTTCCATGTAGGGATATTTTTTCTATCTCATCTTTTTTTTTTTTTTTTTTTTTTATCTGATGCCCTTTCACACTTTTGTTTTCTTTTCTTTTTTTTTTTTTTTGGGTGGGGGAGTTTTGAAGCGGCAGTAAAATGTCTATTGGTTATCTGAATGTTTACTGGACAAGGATAAAGAGATGTCTGATAAACCGTCTTGGAAAAACTATGCTTTTGATGACATATCAGCACTCTACCAAGACATCTTATGGTCAACACCATATTCAAAACCATGTCTTTCTATGTCTATATATTTGGCTTTAATCTCAAGAAATGTGTAAAATAAAATTCGTGTTTATTTATCACTTTCATGTGTTACTTAAGTTTTCACCAGCCTGAAAAATCAGCTATTAAGAGAAAACACACACACACACACACACACACACACAAAGCTTTAGTTCCCAAGAATGTATGCATGTGCAACCCAGTATTATGGTAACTTAGATTAATTTACATTACAGTGACAATGTCATCTGATTTGGAAATACAACAAATACTTAATTTATCAGGCACTATCTACTTTCATGGCTACGCAATGTCTTTCATTACTTTTTGTTCCCCTTTTTTTTTTCCCTTTGGAGAGATTTTCGCTATAGGGCACGTGCGCTCACCAGACAGACCCCCAGGGGGATGGTCATGACGCAGGCCCTTCTCCTCCATTCTCCTGTCGGGATCTTGGGCACGTACGCACACGTGCCCGGCGTGATTTTAAAGCCATTGGGTCCAGGACACGACCCGCGGTCGTCTATGTGGGAGTCCAGTGACTAGCCATTACGCTAACTGCTGGTCCCACTTTTCTTTCCTTTTTGTGTTTATGCTTTTTTTTTTCTTTCTTGTTTCATACACTCAAAAGCAAATGTCCCAAAGTCTTAGAAACAGATTTAGGGAAACTAAACAATCAGTTCTTTCTCATTACTCACATAAATCTCAAACCCTGCCTTTTTTTTCTAAAAAGGCACAAGAAAACCATTTTCTGGCTTTGCCTCCCTCTGTGGGATACCTCCTGGTCTGGTTTCACCCTCTGGTTTCTTTCAGTGGCTATCCTCTACCCCCTGTTGGTACAGCGTGTTTAAGCTGCATTTATTTCCATCATGCAGAGCCTTCAACCAATTCGACCTGGCCAATGTGGCCACATGGATAAACAAGACCTCTTGTCTGCCTGTCATCTTTGATCCTAATCCATCAATACTTTCCAAACAAGAAGAATCCCTGCTGTTACATTAATTATGCTATTAAGAAACAACATGTTTAGAGAGCTACGAGACCCACCTATTTAATTAGTGGACAGTTTAATTTGCATATCTAGGTTGATCCAAATAATAGACTTAAATTTTTTCATATTTAACATGAAACATGTACTACTTTTTTTTAAAGAAGTATTTTATTTAACTTTTTTTATTTATTATTATCATTATTATTTTCCAGTTTGATCAGAGAGAGACAGAGAGAGAGAGAGAGAAAGAGAGGAAGTGAGAAAGTAAGCCACCAGTTCTGAGACTTGAACCGTGGTCAGCCATGTGGGAGTCCAGTGCCTTTAACCACCATGCCACTCGCTGGCCCCGAAACATGTACTTCTTTTAAAAAGCAGTAACAGGAGCTCCTCTCTTACCGATGGCCAGACTAAACCAGCTATTAAACTTTTTACCTAGAATTCTTCATTGACAGAATTTTTACCTTTTGGGTCAGCCAGTGGGTGTAGTGATTAAGGCAGTCGGATCCCACATGGCATACTGCAGTCCAAATCCCGGCCTTGGTGGCTTAAAAAAACCACACCAGGCACATGTGTGTGCATGCCCCAAAACCCTAGACTAAAGAAGGACTGTGGTGTGGCCATCCCTTGTGTTTTCTTTCCAGTGAGTGCACATGCCCTATAGCAAAAAATAAAAAAATAAAAAATAAAGAAATTTTCACATATTAAATAATTATTAAAATTACAGCAGCTGGGACCAGCAGATGACATAGTGGTTACGTCGCTGGATTTCCACATGGCTGACCATGGTTTGAGTCCCAGACCTGATAGCTTGAAACACTCAAGGTACGTGTGTGCACCCAAAATCCTGAGAGGAGACTGGAAGAGAAGGGACTGTGGTGTGGTCATCACCCCTGGGTGGTGATTTCTCACTTTCTGAAGTCCAATTTATCAATCTTTTCTCTTGTTACTTGTGCTTAGTGTCATACCTAAGGCTCTATTCAGCCCAAATTCATGAAGGTCTACTCTTCATTTTCTTCTAGGAGTTTTACTTCTAAAATCCTGTCTATATTTTTCCCTTAGCTACAAACTGATGCCACGCTGATAGTACATACGCAATCACCTCGTTTCCTTCTTTAGTACCATAGTGCTTTGGTGGTTTAAGCGTGGTCTAGCCTATGACTGAAAACTGTGAGATTAAGATTTCTAGTACGCAGGGCCGGCAAATGGCAGGTGGTTAAGGTGGCTGGACTCTCATACGGCTGACTGTAGTTTGAATTCTGTATCTGGCAGCTTGCTTTCTCACCTTCCTTCTCTCTTTCTGTCTCTCTCTGGTCAACTTCAAATAAATAAACAAATAAACAAACAAATAAATGACAATTAATAACACAACCAAGGCTCATATATGGGAATACTAAAATTCTGCCCCATCCCTCCAATGATACATAAGTTTTAAAATGTCTAATCATAAAACTACTTTCCTTGTACTTTATGATCAGAACTCGAGTTAAGCTTTTTCCACCAAATTTAAACTGAGTAGACCTTCATGGTCATATTCCTAAACTAAATGTTCTTTGGAAAATAAAATTTTTTTCAATTTAAAAAACATATGTTAATGGGTCCAGCAGATGGCATAACAGTCAACTCACTGGACTCCCACATGGTTGACAGTGGTTACAAAATCCGGTAGCATAAACTCACGCTGGTCACGGGTGTGTGCATGCCAAATATCTCAGGAGGAGACCAGAGGAGAAGGAATGTGGCATTGCCATCTCCCCAAGGGGTGATTTCTCACTTACCCTTTCACTGTCTCTGTCTCTCTCTCCAGCGAGTGCATGTGCCCTAAGCCAAAAACCTCTAAAAAACCAAAAACATTTTTTTAATTACCAGAGGGCACATTCCCACACCAAACAGAGGGAAAGAGAAAGAGAGAGAGAAAGGGTAAGTGAGCAAGAGAGAGAGAAAAGCACCCCCACAAGGGGTATGATCACACTGTAATCTTTTTTCCTTCACTTCTTCATCCTGTCAGGATTTAGGGCATACATGCACACATGCCTAGAATATTTTTCAAGCCACTAGGGCCAGAATTTGAATCCATGGTTGGCCATATGAGATACAGATCTCTATGACATGGTTTAACTACTAGTTACAAGGTTGACCCTGGAAAATTTAAATCTAATTGTTCAAATTATAATTACGGAGACATGTCTGCATGTTTTTGTAGGATTCATGTCATAGTCTCATGTTACTGTGACAGAGAAACTATAACTTAAGTAATTTTACTCAACCAAGATTTATTGGGAGTCTACTATGTGCAAAACATTGTTGGAAGTTTAGAATTGAGATAACTAAATGATAGTTTCTGACTTCAAGGTGGTATGGGAAAATAAGAACTCCAGAGAAACGTATGGTTTAATTCAGTATTTCCTGACTGGCTCCATGGTGTAGAGTCGTGCACTGGTCAAGAGAAGTCAGACCATACTGTGGTGAACACAGTATGAATCCATGGCCTACTCAGCCTGGAGCACATTGGGCAAGTGCCCAAGATCCAACGGGCTGAGGAGTGGAGGAAGGGGACCACAGTGTGACTAGGCCCTGTGGCTGGTGGTGCTCATCTCTCTCTCTCTCTTTCTCTATTATTCTCATGAGCATGTGCACATGCTCAATCATGAATAAAGAAAAAAAAAATTCAGTCTTTCTGTAAGACTCTTCCATCTTGAAAGAATTAATGAAGGCACAGCTAATCCTGAGGCTCAACAAATCCTTTATCTGTATTCTGTGATCTACCAGATCCATATCTAAATTATAGACATAATCCATGAGGTAGGTCAAAATTATATTATTAATTATGAGAAGAATGATAAATGTAAGGGAACTTAGAAAGCTGAAGGAATTCCTATATAAAGTGAAAGTCTTCCTATACTACAAAGAATATTCTTTCTGGAGCTGGCAGATGGTGTGGTGGTTAAAGGCACTGGACTCCCACATGGTCGACCATGGTTTGAGTCCTGGACTGGTGGCTTGCTAACTCACTTTCTCTCTCTCTCTCTTATCAAATTGGAAAATAGTAATAATAATAATAATAAACTTAAATAAAATAATTATTATTTTAAAAAGAATATCTTTCTTACACTAATCTTTTTTGTAGAGGTTTTTGCCTTAAGGCATGTGCACTTGCTAGAGAGAGACAGAGACCATAGTGGGAAAGTGAAAAATCACCCCCCAGGGAAGATGGTCATGCCGCAGTCCCTTCTCCTGGGATCTTGGACACACACGCACATCTGCCCGGCATGTTTCAAGCCCCTGGGTCCAGGCCTCAAACCACTGTCAGTCATGTGGGAGTCCAGTGACAACCGCTATGCCATCTGCAGGCACCACTAATCTTTGCTCAAAACAAGAAACCTCCACATTATTCCTAATGTGACATACAAGATGGCTCCATCATTTAGTTCTTATGAATACCAAATACTTTTCTGTGGGGCTCCATTTTAATGTGCTGTTTCTTAGTTACATCAACAACTGGTTCCTTTTTAAGCCTAAATAAAATTGAATTTGGATATATTTCCTAGTTTCAGAGTTATTGTCCCATAAGGTACACTGGCCTACAAATCTAAATTTCTCCATTGTTTTCCCTGCCAACTCCCTACATCTGGCATGCTGGAAACATTTTATCACTTCAGGTCAAATCAAAGTTTATTTGATAGAACCAAAACTATGTGCTCATATGTTAGAAAGAGAAATTGAGAATACTGTGTGCAAGTTGTGTGGTACAGCCACAGTACCACATTCTGGTTTAAATGATTTCATCACTCAGTCAAAAGTTGCCACAATTTCAGTGACTTTCTAGTCACAGTCAATAAAGTAAAGAAAGTCTATTATTTTCATGACTAAGCAAGTCTTGAAGGAAGCAATTAGGAAGCTGCTTCAACAAAGTTAAAGAGTATACACAACATTTAGTGACAGAAACAATTTATACTGAGCTAGATGCTGCGAAATGATGAATAAGATTTTGAAAGCAAAGTTTCTATCTATATCAACTACATCAGCTACTTAAGTGCTATTTTAGGCACTTAGGATAATAAAATTCCCTTGAAAAATTCTGTAGTAGACCTAAGGGCGGATAAATGTTTTATGTGTTTGTCTTTAGTCTTACCTTGTGGCAACAAGAGGGTAGCTATGACACGGTGATGCCCAGGCATCTCTTGTCCATGGCATACAGTCATATAGCAGCAAATCTTTTTCCGTCACAGCCATGAGGACCGGTCTCCACTGTTGTCTTCCACCATCTAGTTTTGCCTATTAATAATGGTGAAATTCACAAATCAGAGGTAATTATAGTATAATGACAGCTATTGTCGAAGTTTTTGCTCCCTCATCCTAAAGAAGTTGAGATACAAGAACACCCCCACTGGGAGTGTATGGTGTGGGCGTGTGTTAAAATTAGAAGTGTCTTAACAACGTTACCCAGACTGGCCTCGATCTCTCAATCCTCTTGCTCAGCCTCCTGAGTGGCTGGGACTATAGGTGTACACTACCAAATCTAACTTCCTTATTATATTTTAGGAAGCCTATGTTTCAGCTTCCAAGGAACCACTGGCATTTACTTGAATAGAGCTCACCTACCTCCGTAAAGCCTTAAAAATGTAAGAAAACAACCACTATTTATCCATATTGTCAAGGATCCAAGGCCAAAAGGCAAAAGACTATGATCAAGAAAAGCCTATCATCATCAGAACTTTTGGCCTCTTTAGATGAGACTTTTGAGCAGGGAGTGCTTAACACTATAATTTTTTTTAAAGCTTTGCTATAGGGTGTGTATACTCACCAGACAGAGACAGACACAGAGAGGGACAGAGAGAGACAGGGAAAGTAAGAAGAAATCACCCCCCTCGCCTCCAGGGAGGAGGGTTATGCCACAGTCCCTTCTCCATTCTCCTCTTGAGATTTTGGGCATGCATGCACATGTCTGGCATGTTTTTTTCAAGCCCCTGGATCCAAGGACTTGAACCACACTATTGGTCATGTGGGATCCAGCTGCCTTAACCATACACATGTATATACATATTATATATAATATATATGCATTATATTATACATACATATATATTTTTAACTTTATTTATCCATTTATTTATTTATCCCACAACACGGTTTGTAATTTTTTTAATTGCTGTTTTATTTAACTTTATGTATTTATTTTCATTTGACCAGAGGGACAGAGTGAGAGAGAGAGGGAAAATGAGAAAGCAAGCCACGAGGTCCAGGAACTGAACCATGCCCAGCCATGTGGGAGTCCAGTGCTCTTAAATACCACGCCATCTGCCGGCTCTCCAAAACACTGTATATATATAGATATATATATATATATATATATTTTTTTTTTTTACACCATGGACTAAATGGACTAGAATTGTCTTTTCTTAATCTACCTTTCCTGTGAGGAAGATTGAGCAATTTCCAAAGTCGGGTTTATAAATTAGTTAACTAACTGTTTTAATCTATTTTCTGATAGCCATCAGTGATTTCCAGTCAAATACTGCCATGGGTTGAAATCCATAGTGTCAATCACTTGAACATATTTAGGCAGAAATCTATATTATTGTGGTTACCACAAGAATTGTGGTGAGGTAAGGAAGTATTCTGAGCATGTTCAAGGAAACAATTCCCTGTTCCCTTGGTGTGATCCTGATATATATATATATATCCTTTAAATTAATCATTGATTAAAAGTCAGAGATGTACTCTGAAAATTTTACATGATTTTTAGTATTCTCTTCTCCAGAATGGACACAGAACTGCAGACTAGGTAAAAATGTAATTATATTAAAAGAATAGGCATTTCTATTCCCTCTGTGTCTCAAGCTATATATATAT
>NW_006160036.1:1553306-1559981 GCF_000334495.1 Tupaia belangeri chinensis | reverse complement strand
ACTGTATATATATAGATAGATATATATATATATATATTTTTTTTTTTGAGAGGTTTTTGCTATAGGGTACATGCACTCACCAGAAAGACAAAAGAGAGACAGAGAGACAGAAAGCGAGAAATCACCCCCCGGGGGGATGGCCAAGCCGCAACTCTTTCTCCTCCATGCTCCTCTCAGAATCTTGGATACATACACAAATGCGCCCAGTGTGAGTTTAAGCCACTGGGTCTGGGAATTGAACTGCAGTCAATTACATGGGAGTCCAGCGACACAGCCATTATGCCAACTGCTGGTCTCCACAACACTGTATTTTAACACTGATTCTTAAGTTTAGTATCACTGATGGCCTCAAGAAGAATTCAAACAGAAGAATCACTTCTCTCTCTCTCTCTCTCTCTCTCTCTCTCTCCCTCTCTCTTGAAAGATATTTTGTTTGCCGTAGGGCACATATGCTCACAGGAAAGATAGAGAGGGACAGAGAGATAGAAAGCGAGGGGGATGGCCATGCCACAAACCCTTCTTCTCCGTTCTCCTCTTGGGATTTTGGGCATGCACAGGCAGCTGACATGTGCTGGGTACTAGGACTTGAATTGCACAGTTGGCTGTGGGGGATCCTGCTCTACGGCCTGTTTTTTTGTTTTGTTTTAATTATTTTATCTAACTTTATTTTTTCATCATTTAATTTAATTTGACAAGAAAGCAAGCTAGCCATCAGGTCCGAGATTCGAACCATGGTTGGCCATGTGGGAGCACCTTACCACCATGCCAACTGCTGGTCCCCAGGCCTGGCAGTTTTTTAAATGATTTTTTTTTCTCCTAGTTACAAAAAAGATTTTGAAGGCTAGACCAGAATATATGTACTTGGAAACCTAAATGTATTTCTTCTCAAAGAAGATATTTCAGGCCCTAATGGAAAAATGCTAATGCCACTGGAAGCCATGTCCAATTTTAAGATAGAAAACATTTTGTGTGACTAATGATTTTTAAAAAAGTGTTTAGTCTGGGCCAGCCCATAGTCTGGTGGTTAAGATGACTGAGTTCCACACGACCAAATGTGTGGTTGAAGTCTTGGACCCCGTGGCTTAAAAAATATGCCAGATATGTACACATGCATGCCCAAAATTCCCAAAGGAGGGAGAAATGTAGTATAAGGGGTTGCAGCATGACCATGCCCCATTTAGGGTGCTCTCTTGCTTTCTC
The DNA here is from genome assembly GCF_000334495.1 of Tupaia belangeri chinensis. Taxonomy (NCBI): domain Eukaryota; kingdom Metazoa; phylum Chordata; class Mammalia; order Scandentia; family Tupaiidae; genus Tupaia; species Tupaia belangeri. The sequence goes on along the minus strand of NW_006160036.1, from coordinate 1,558,781 downwards.
TGCCAAAAAAAAATTTTAAGTGCTTATTTATTTTATTTTTTAATTCCTTGGGTTTTTTGTTTGTTTTTTTATAAAATATCTTTTCTGTCTTCTCACCGCTGGAGAAAAAAACTTCATTTTATCTATTTGCCTTGACTAATATTTATTTATTTATTTATTTATTTTTTGGAGAGGTGTTTGCTATAGGGCGCATGCGCTTGCCAGAAAGACAGAGAGAGACAGAGAGACAGAAAGAGAGAAATCATCCCCAGGGGGGGATGGCCACGCTGCAATCCCTTCTCCTCCATTCTCCTCTCGGGATCTTGGGCATGCACACACATGCGCCTGGCTTGAGTTTAAGCCACCGGGTCCGGGACTTGAACCACGGTAAGCTACATGGGAGTTCAGTGACATAGCCATTACACTAACTGCTGGTCCCAATTTATTATTGTTATTTTTTTTTGGAGAGGTTTTTGCCATAGGAGAAGTTTTCTTGCCAGAAAGACAGAGAGACAGAAAGTACGAAATCACACACACACACACACACACACACACACACACACACACACCCAGGGGAATGGCCACACTGCAATCCCTTTTCCTCCATTCTCCTCTAGGGATCCTTGGTGTGCACGCACATGTTCCTGGCATGAGTTTAAGCCACCGGGTCCAGGGTTCGAACTGCAGTTGACCACATGGGAGTTCAGTGACAGCCACTATGTCAACCTCTAGTCTGCTATTTGTTTTTTAAGAAAGAGATTTTTGCTATAGGGCACGTGTGCTCATCAGAGATACAGAAACCAAGAAATCACCCCCAGGGGGAATGGCCATGCCACAATCCCTTCCCCTCCATTCTCCTCTTGGGATCTTGGGCACACACACCACACACACATGCCAGTTTTGAGTTTTAAGTCACTGGGTCCAGGACTCGAACTATGGTCAACTACATACAAGTCTAGCAACGTAACCATTACACCATTTGCTAGTCCCTATTTGCCTTAACTTTAAAGAAATGCAGCTCACTTTCACTGGAGAAAAAATGTTGCCTGCTATATATGGCACATGTTTTTAGTTGTGAAATCATCACAACTGCTTTGGGGTTCCACTATTGAGTTTTTGGCTGGAGAAAAAAAGGGATACTGATGTTAGGTTTAAGTTTGCTTGTGTTTCCAAACCACAACCTTATACAAATTTGATTTTCTAACAGAGAGTCAGATAGCACTAAAGATGGAAAAATAACTAATAGTTATCATTCAATTCACTAAATCTCTTAATTCTATAATTCTTTGACAAATGATGCATTTGTTCCTTATTTATTATTAAGACAAAAAGAGAGCAAAAATTAAATAAACCATCTCGCTAATCCTGACTGAGTGTATATAATACTAATTTGAGTCTTACTGCAATTTTGAATTTACTAGGCACAAAGAAGGAACTATTAAAAATTTTTCTTTGTGATGGCTTTTATCCTCAACAACCAAATGCTCAAGAAAATGGGTTTTACAGGTAACACAATCTTCTAATTAGCAGATTAAAAATTTTTTTCTTTTAAAAAATATAATCAGACCTAGAGACCAGCAGATGGAGTAATGGTTATGTCACTGGACTCCCACGTAGTCAACCATGGTTTGAGTCCTGGAACCAGTGGCTTAAAACTCACACAAAGTGTGTGTGCGTGTGTATCCACAATCCCAAGAGGAGAATGGAGGAGAAAGCATGGCAGTGCGGTAATCCCCCCTGGGGTGTGAAGTCTCGCTTTCTGCACATACACCCTATAGCAAAAACCTCTCTTTCTTTAAAAAAAAAACCAAAAAACAAATTATATATGTGTGTGTGTGTGTGTATATATATATATATAATAAATAAAATCAGACCTCTAGGCAATAAAAGCAAAAATAGACAAATGGAATTACACTAAACAGCCTCTGTATAGTAAAGAAAACAACACATGAAGAGAAATCCCACAGATTAGGAAGAAGTATTTGTGGGACCAGCAGTTAGCATAAGGCTATGTCGCTGGACTCCCATGTAGTCGACCACAGTTCGAGTCCTGAACCTGGTGGCTTAAACTCACGCCGGGCGCGTATGCGTGTGTGCCCAAGATCCCGAGAGGAGAATGGAGGAGAAGGGATTGTGGTGTGGCCATCCCCCCGGGGGGTGATTTCTTGCTTTCTGTCTCTCTGTCTTTCTGGTGAGCACATGTGCCCTATAGCAAAACTCTCTACAAACAAACAAACAAAACTACAATGTAGGCCAGCCCCATAGGGCAGTGGTTAAGTACAGTGAGGAGGAAGCCAGAACCCACATGGCCAACTGTGGTTCAAATCTTGGCTTGAAAAACAAACCAGGTGCATGTGCCTACATGCCTAGGATTGTGACTTGATGCAGAAATGGAGGAAAGGGGATTGTGATATGACCAGACCCCAGTGAGAGATAAGTACATACGTGCTCTTGCTCACTCTCACATATGCACATGCCTTTTGGTATTAAAAAAATAATAAAGCCAGCAGATGGCATTGTGGTTAAGGCACTGGATTCCCACATGACTGACTGTGATTGAGTCCTGGATCTGTTGGTTTCCTTTCTCATTTTCCCTTTCTCTCAGGTCTTAAAAAAGAAATCAAATATCACTACACACCTGTTAGTTTGCCTACTATCAAAAAGATGAAAGGGCTAGCTCTATTGCCTGGTGGATCCCACATGACTAACACTGTGGTTCAAATCCTCATCCCAGCAGCTTGAGAAACACACCAGGCACACGTGTGTTCATGCCCCAAATCCTGACAGGATGAAGAAATGAAGGAGAAGGGACTGTGGTGTGCCCTCTGGGGGGACTGTTTCTCCCTCCTCCTCTCTTTCTCTTGTGAGCACATACATCCTCTGGCAAAATTTTAAAAATAAATCACAAGTGAGGATTTGGAGAAAAGGGAGCCCTTGTACAGTTTGTGGTGATGTAAATTAGCACAGCCATGACAGAACTAAAAACAGAATTGAGATCAGTGTGTCAAAGAGATGTCTGTACTCCATGTTCATCAGAGCATTACACCTAATAGCTAAGATGTGGAAACAACTTAAGTGCTAATCAACAGACAAATGGATTTAAAAATATGGTACAGAGTCAGTAAGTGGGATGTGAAGTTTAAGAAGCTGGGTCCTAGAGATGGGTACTGACCTTGGACTGTGAAATATTGCTTTCATTGACTAAAAATTAAGATTTTCTGCTGAGACTTCTCCCTCCAGGTTCATTTCTAGTGGCCTCCAAGCACTGAGTATCTAGACAGGTCGAAGTGAACAGGATCCAAACATCTGAATATGATTAGGGCCAGAATATACCTCAATTCCCACTGAATTTGATGCACAAAGAGTGAAAAACGGAATGGAAGAGAGATTGCAGATCACCTCCTCCTGCATGCCTCTGAAGGCTCAGATTGAACTTCAAGAATTAGGAAGATGGGAACCAGCAGTTAGCGTAATGGCTATGTCGCTGGACTCCCACGTAGTCGACCGCGGTTCGTGTCCCGGACCCAGTGGCTTAAAACTCACGCCGGGCACGTGTGTGTGCGTGCCCAAGATCCCGAGAGGAGAATGGAGGAGAAGGGATTGCAGCGTGACAATCCCCCCTGGGGGGTGATTTCTCGCTTTCTGTCTCTATGTCTCTCTCTGTCTGTCTGGCGAGCGCACGCGCCCTACAGTGAAAATCTCTCCAAAAAAAAAAAAAAAAGAATTAGGAAGAAACACACCAGCCATCAGATGACAGAAATCACTGTAAGGTCACAAGAAATGCGGGAAAGCAAGAAAAAAGTTATTCCTCCAGGGAAAAGGATAACTCCTCTTCATCCTGAGACAGTACAATGAAACTCATGGAAATGTCAGATAAAGAATTTAGAATATTCATAGTGATAAAGCTATCAAAGATGGAAGAAAAGAGAGACAATGAACTGCAGAAGAGTCAGGAGAAAGGAGCTGAAGAGTTCTAGGAAGTAAAGAAATTCTTGCAAAAGTTTAAAGGAAATACACACCATAAAAAAGAATCAAATGGACCTGTTAGAGATGAAGGCTATAATACAGGCAGTCAAAATCTCCCTTGAAAGTATTAAAGCAGACTAGATCATATGGAAAATCAAATCCTAGACGTAGAAGATAGAATAGCTGGTTTAGAAAAATCCACCACGAATACTGAGAAAATTGCTCCCCAAAAATGAGAATAATATACAAGAAATACTAGATACCATCAAATGTCCAAACATCCAGATAATTGGTATCCCAGAAGGTGAAGAGACTCATAAGGGCATTGATAATCTATTCCATGAAATCCTGGAAGAAAATTTCCCAAATCTAGAGAGGTGTTCAAAGATCCAGTCCCAAGAAATACAAAGGACCCCAAATAGAATCAACCCAAGAAGATCTTCTCCAAGACACATTATAGCCAGATCGACCAAAACCACAAAGACAAGATACTAAGATTGGCAAGACAGAAATGTCAAGTTACCTACAAAGGATATTCCATCAGACACAGTGGACCTCTCATCGGAAACAATGTGAGCAAGAAAGAATGGGAAAATGTATTTAAAGTGTTAAGGGAAAAGTAATTTCAACCAAGACTACTTACTGTACCTGGTAAGATTATTCTTCATATGGGAAAAAAAAGACAAGAACATTTTCAGATAAACAAAACCTGACAGAATTTACCAACACCAGACCAGATCTCCAAGAAGTTCTGAAGGGAGTGTTATACCAGGAAAATTAAATACAGACACACAGAAATAAAAGATCAAAACCTAAGAAAATGGCCAACTTAATCAGAGGGACAAGTCTGGAGTTGAATATTACATCCCAGAATTTAATTGGGAAGATCAAACCACAACAGAAGATAAAGTACTTGAGACTGAATTGTTGGGAAATAGAATTTTATGACTTTTGACTAAAACGTTGCTGATTTTCTTCTAGACTTTGTTTTCTGGTTTTAAGGGTTTTTGTCCTGTCTTGAGCTGCCGATAGGTTCATGCCCCTACTATTTGAACAGAATCCCAATCTGTTTCCTGGTTTTAAGTTTTAAGCGAAGTTCCTTAACATTTATTTGATTTATTAAAGCTAAAACTGCTTTTCTTGAAATTAAAAAGTATATTTAAAAATACCTATTTAATGACCATATGACTTTTGACTAAAACATTGCTGATTTTCTTCCAGGCTTTGTGTTCCGGCTTTAAGGATTTTTGTCCTTACTTGCCTGCTGATAGGTTCATGTACCTACTATTTGAACAGAATCCTAACCTGTTTCCTGGCTTTAAGTTTTAAGCAAAATTTCTTAGCATTTTTTTTATTTATTAAAGGTAAAACTGCATTTCTTACAAATAAAAAATATATTTAAAAAATACCTATTTAATGACTATAGTTAACCTTTATAGCATCAGGTAGATGCTACTTTATAGTATATTCATTCTACTCAGAGTTTCACGCCTAAAGTCAGACATGTATTCACAGATATGTATATACCTG
>NW_006160036.1:1549524-1553240 GCF_000334495.1 Tupaia belangeri chinensis | reverse complement strand
AATAAAATGTGTGGGGGGGGAAGGAATGGAAAACAATTGTAGATACCTGAGATGGTGTGGGAGGAGGGTGGGAAATGGCAGAGGGTGAGAAAGTGGGGGAAATATATAGACACATATATATGAAACTAGAAATGGAAAATTATTGGTGATAACATGTATTATTAAGCCACTATGCAGTATATTCTGGATTGGAAATCACATTTTGTATGCTGTGACGATGTTCAGTGAATGAATGTAAATTAATTAATTAAGTAAGTATATATATATATATTAAAAATTAATATTCTGACAACTCTTAGACACTGCTGATGAGAATCTAAATTATAGTACAACCTCATTTGAAGGCAATTTGGCAATATTCATCAACATTACAAATGCATATACCCTTTGTAGCAGTTTAAAAATATACCTACAAATTCTTTGCTACTCTTCAGTCCCAAAAGTGTAGCCCTAGTGATTCACTTTTTTTTTTTTAAGAATTATTTATTTACCTTTATTTATTCGTTCACTTAGATTAATTTGACCAGAGAGAGAGATACGTAGAGAGAGAAAGTAAGAAAGAAAGCCACCAGGTCTGGGACTTGAACTGTGCTCAGCCATGTGGGAGTGTTCAGCGCCTCAACCACCATGCCACCTGCTGGTCCCGTAATTAATTTCTAATGAAAAGAAGAAAGCAGAAGTAATTGTGTGTGAAATTCTGAGACTAGGCCATGAACAGCACTGTGGCTTCCATCCTGTTTTCTCAGACCATTTGCTCTGGGGGAAACCAGTAGCCATGTTGCAAGGATACTCAGGCGGCCCTGTAGGAAAGCCCACATGGTAAAGAACTTGGGCCTCCTGTAACAGCCAGGTGGATGAATCAGCTTGGCAGTGAAGCTACCAACACGCAAATGATTGCCACCTTGGTTAGTTCTCTGAAACTTTATGAGAGGTCCTGGACTAGAACCACCTTGCTCTCAAAATCCTGATACTTAGAAACCCACCCCCATACCTGCAAAGGGGGAGAGTGTTTTCTTACTCCCCCTACCCCTACCTCTCTCTATCAAGTGCATGCATGCTATAGCAAATAAATTAAATAAATAAAAAAGAAAGAAACTGTGTGAGAAGAATGTTTATTATTTTAAGCCTTTAAGTCTTGGGGCATAATTTGTTATGTAGGGATCAATAATATACCCTCTCACTCAGCACTTCTGGGGATGTATCCTAAAGGTATAGAAATGCCCCTTCTCTCTAAACTCACTATCCAAGCTTAGAAACTGATGGAAACTTTGAGAAAAATGCCTTACCAATCGGTTTTACTCGTTACTACCATAAACTTAATAACAGAATATATTCAGATCAAGAGGGTTCCCTTGCTGTCTGATCTATCTGAACTCAGAAACCTGTCTAAACCCTGATTCCCAAGTAAGAACCTGAAGGCATTAATTACTCAGGAACCAGTTTAGACAGTGGATATGTGAGAAGACAAACTACAAGGTCATTTGTTGCAGTATCTTTAGTAATGACAAAATATCCTAACACTAATACTGGGGGAGCTGCTTATCTAACTACAGTCACAAACAATGATAAACATAAAGTATTAAAACTTACAAAGTCCTAAGTACTTGTATCATGATTTTCATTAGTTTCTTTGCATAGCTATTTTGTTTCATAGAAATAATCACTATATTAATTCTATGTTCTGATTTATTATAATTTTAAAAATATTTTTCTTCAACTGCCATAGGGTGTATGCACTTGATAGAGGGAGAAAGCCACCAAATGGCACATAATTATGCAGCAATCCTTTCCTCCATTTCTGTAGTCCATCAGAATTTCGGGCATGGATTCACATGCACTCAACATGTTTTTCAAGCCACCGAGGCTGGGATTTGAAACACAGTTGGCCATGTGGGACCCAGTTACAGATGCACAGCACTTAACTGTGCTATGGGGCTGACCCTAATTTATTAAAGTTTTATTTGATATGTACATGAAATTTCAGATGTCGATAATAAAGAGATTGCTGGCATCCAAAATTGGCCCCAAAACACAATTACCTGGGGATCCAGGCCCCAATGCAGATCTACCAAATCACAACTTTATGGGCAACAACAAACATCCTCTCTAAACAAACAAAATCCTCCATGACTCTGAAAAAAAACACAACGAACCCACCCCACCCCACCCTGAGAACTTTGTTGGGTGGAGAGATGAGAGGCCAAATCAGGGATACTCTATTTAAAATAAAACAAGCAGAAAAAACAGAATCATCCCCGGGCTGAATCTTATGTATCAGGGAGCCAGTGACCTGGCCAACTCTCTGCCTCTTTGCACACTAGGAGGAACTGGGACTCAAAGAGGTGAAATTTTAATAAAATCTTAAACTGATAAAAAGCAGAGCTAGTACTTTAACATTCATTTCTTAACTCCCTAAAGTCCAGAGATTTTTTTTTCTTTTTTTGGAGAGGTTTTTGCTATAGGGCGCATGCACTTGCCAGACAGAGACAGAAAGTGAGAAATCACCCCCCAGGGGGGATGGCCACGCCGCAATCCCTTTTCCTCCATTCTTCTCTCGGGATCCTGGGCACGCACGCACACACGCCTGGCGTGAGTTTAAGCCACCGGGTCCAGGACTCGAACCATGGTCAACTACATGGGAGTCCAGCGACACAGCCATTACGCTAACTGCTGGTCCCAAGTCCAGAGTTTTTTTCAACTCCCTCTCGCCCAGCTAACAGGGAAAGACTCAGAAGAAGAAGAAGGATTTAACATAATTATCATGTGGAACTTTCACTTCTCCTTTGTCAAACTTGGGATCTAATACAGCTAGGATTTTCTCTTTCTCTCCATTCAAAATCTACTTAGGCTTTCTTATTTCTTTTCAGTTTTCAGTTATGCAAGATAATTGTACCTTTGTCAAATAGTCTGTATAGTATTTTGCCTATCTTATACTTTTCCCCGAGCAGAGGAGTAAACTACAGCCTGCTGGCCCTAGAAACTCTGCCAACAGGCTGGAACGAAGGTTGGGAAACTATGGCTTCTGGGCTGAATCCAGATCATCACTTGTTTCTGTAAATACAATTGTAACGAAATACTCATACCTTTTTATTTCATATGATCTATAACAGTTTTCTTGCTACAATGGCAGAGTCAGGTAATTGTGACAAAAAGTTTGCTGACCCTGGTCTAAAATCATAAAAGTTACCTTCTGTCATTAAAGACAGAGACAGTAATGATAATGTCAATTATTCTGGTGGAGACGATCATTAGTAATAAATAATTGAGGTAGAAGGAAAATAGGGAAGAGAAATTAAAGATGGACAAATGGAGGCCTGGTGGTGGCATAGTGGTAATATGACTCGATCTTACGGGAAAGATGCTAGGTTCACAACCTAGTCTGTCTCTGAGCATGCCAGGTGCATGTGCACGAGCCCGAGATCTAGTGGGCTGACACTGGAAGCGGTCTGTGGCATAAAAAAACCCTGCTGGATGTGCCTGTCTCTTTTTCTTTCTCATGGAATAAATAAGCAAACAAACTGGAAGAAAAACAACAAAAAAAGACTATCAAGTCAGAAGATCTCCAAACTAGATATCCAGGACTAACTGAACAATAAATATTATAGACATGTGAAATGCGGTAACTATGCAGCTCTGAATGAGGACCAGGTGAGACCCTGCCCTGCCCAGCCTACCTGCTCTGCCAGCCAGGCAACGTGCTTGACTTCCCTGATGCC
>NW_006160036.1:1541952-1549510 GCF_000334495.1 Tupaia belangeri chinensis | reverse complement strand
GCATGTCGTTGAGTTCAGCCAACACCTGTGGGAGGAGAGCCATTATGTTGGTGTGGATAGCTACGAACCAGGAGTGTGCAGTGGCTGTATCCTTGCAGCGTAGGATCAATGTGTTCCTGCTGTCAGGAGAATGTAGCTCTATCAGTCTGCGTGGAAAAAGAAAAACAAAGGTGAGCTAGGTCAGGAGGCAGGTCAGAGTTTATGATTCATAACCACAAATCTATTTTAATTTTACATTTGTCAAATAGAGACATTCTTTTAATTCCCTAGAGTCTAATTCCAGAGAGAACCACATATGGAAAGATAATCGTCGGAAAGACTAAGTGCTGGAGCTATTATCTCAGTGTGTTAATGAGCTAAAATGAGAAAACCTACTGTGTATTCTATACCAGAACACTTTACTTTGACTTATTTTCCACATAAAAGAAATAGAAAGTAGGTTTGCTGAGCCTCAAAGGCACACAGTAAAGAAGAAACTGAACTTTTTGTTTTTATTTTGTAATTTTAGTTTTTGGTATAGGGTATCTGTTCTCAGAGAGAGGTGGGGGGTGAAGTGAGAAATCAATGGCCACGCTGTAATCCGTTCTCCATTCTCCTCTTGGGATATCTGGGCATGGGCATGCCAGTATGATTGCTTGCTTGCTTATCTATGTATTTAAACTTATCTATCTATCTATCTATCTATCTATCTATCTATCTATCTATCTGTCTATCTAAATTTGACCAGAGAGGGACAGAGCAAGAGCAAGACAGAGAGGGAAAGTGAGAAAGCAAGCGACCACGTCTAGCACTCGAACCACAGTCAACCATGTGGGAGTCCAGAATCCTTAACCACCACGCCACCTGCTGGCCCGCCCAGTATAATTTTTAAGCCTGGGTCTGCGACTGGGTCCAGGACTCTAACACTCTTCAGCCAAATGGGAGTCCAACACCTTAATCACCCCGGCATCTGCTAGCAAAACTGAACATTTAAAAAAATTATTTTATTTTATTTATTCATTCATTTATTTTAATTTGACAAGAGAGACAGGGGTGGGCAGGAGTAAGAAGCAAGCCACCAAGTCCAGGACTTGAGCCGTGGTTGGCCATGCGGGAATGTCTAGCACCTTAACCACCATGCTATCTGCTGGTCCCCGAAACTGAATAATTTACACAGGAAATTCTGGTATTAGGTATTGCCAGTTTCTTTAAAAAAAACAAAACAAAAGCCTATTGCCAAATAATGAAATGAAATTTATACTATATGAAATAAAGAAAAGGGAAATTAACAGAAGAACATTACTCTTCCTGAAAATCTAGAACTATTTTAGTTTCTAGGTAATATTACAGGATAAAATCAGTCACTGAGTCATAGAAAAATAACATTATATTTTGGAGAGATTTTTGCCATAGGGTGCATGTACTCATCGGAGAGCCAAAGAGAGAAACTGAGAAATCATCCACCAGGGGGAAGGACCAGGCCATAATCCCTTTTTTTTCTCCTCTTAGGAATTTGGGTACGCATGCATAAGTGCCTAGCAGGATTTTCAAGCTGCTAGGTCTGGGACTTGAACCATGGCTAGCCATGTGAGAGTCCAGCACCTTAACCACTATGCTGCTTGCACCAGCTAACAAAGCTAAGCAATTTGCATGTACACTAGCATTTGTCTTCAAACTTTAGTCCTCTTTCACCACATTTGTCCTTTCTGATTTCAAATGTTTTCAGTGGTCATAGTTTATATGGCAACTATTTATCCTCCTTTGAACTCTTATTGCCCTGTTTTTTAAAGAAACAGATATTGAGTCCCTCCTATGAGCCAGATACTATGCTAGACACTAGCATTGGCCCTACAATGATGGAAAAAAGAAAAAAGTCTCTCCCCTCATTGAACCTACGTCTAATAGGAAAGCATAAAATCAACAATTAATGAAACTTGTAATTAAAAGTTACAAAAAGTGCCATACACGAAAATGGATTGAAGTGTAACTGTGTCCTATTTGGGGTGCTTTTTTCTTGTCTCTCTTTCTCTGGTGAGAACACAGGCACTGGCAAATATTTTTAAAAGGAAGAAAGGAGGGAGAAGGGAGAGAGGAAGGAGGAGGGAGGGAGGAAGAAGAGAGGGAGCAGGAGGAGCAGTAGGAAGAGGAAGGAGGAGGAAGGAGGAGGAGACAGAAGGAGGAGGGGGAAGGAGGAAGCAGGGAGGACAAGGGAGGAAGGGGAGGGAGGGAGAGGGAGGAAAGAGGAGAGAGGTAGGAGGAGGAGAAAAGAGGAGAGGAAGAGGAGAAGGAAGGAGAGGGAGGAGAAGGAGGATTTTCTTTGGGGCCTGCTCTGTAGCCCAAAGGTTAAGTACTGAACGTAGGGAATCCAATTCCCCGTGGCTAATCATATTCTGAATTCTGGCCTTAATGCCTTAAGACACATGATAGGCATATATCCATGTGTGCTCAAAATCTTGACAGGATGGAGAAGAGGAGGGGAAAAGACTGCAGGTGACATATCCCAGTGGAGGGGTGCTTTCTCTGTATTTCCTCTCTCTGGCAAGTGCACGCACCCTCACCCAATAAAAAAAAAAAAAATGGGGCATTTTCTTTAAATTGATACTTTGTTAGCAGCACTAGGCTTACAGAAAACACTGAACAAAAAGTACAGAGTGCTCCCATATACCCCTTCCTCCCACAACTTCCTGTTACTAACATCTTGTTTTAGTGTGGTACATGAGTTATAACTGAAAAGCCAATATTGATACATTATTATTAACTAATAACCCATAGTTTACATTAGGGAATCATAGAACATTATACATTCTTCTTCTTCTTTTTTTTTTTTTTTAAAGAGAGAGAAAGCGAAAAATCACTCCGGGAGGAATGGCCACACCATACTACTTTCTCCTTCCATTCTCCTCTCAAGATCTTGGGCACACACTCATATGCGCCCAGCATGAATTTTTTTGTTTTTTTGTTTGTTTGTTTTTTGGAGAGATTTTTTTTTTTTTTTCACTGTAGGCTCGCCAGACAGACAGAGAGAGACATAGAGACAGAAAGTGAGAAATCACCCCACAGTGGGGATGGTCACACCGCAATCCCTTCTCCTCCATTCTCCTCTCGGGATCTTGGGCACGCACGCACACGCATCCTGCGTGAGTTTGAAGCCACTGGGTCTGGGACGTGAACCGCGGTCAACTATGTGGGAGTCCAGCGACATAGCCATTACGCTAACTGCTGGTTCCCGTTACTGTTGAGTTTTAAGAATTTTTTTGTGTGTATTTTGCAAACTAGTTTTTTATTTTAGAGAGGTTTTTGCTATCGGGCACGTGCACTTGCAAGAGAGACAGAAAGCAAGAAAACACCCTCCAGGGGAGTTGGCCAATACTGCAATTCCTTCTCCTTCAGTCTCCTCTTGGGGTTTTCAGCATCTATGTACATGCACCTGGTGTGAGTTTTAAGTTGCCAGATTTGGGACTTGAACTGCAGTCAACTACATGGGAGTCCAGCAACATAACCATTACACCATCTACTAGTCCTGGGAACTAGTTTTTGTTGTTTGTTTTTAAAGAATTATTTTATTTAACTTTATTTATTTACTTACTTATTTTAATTTCACCAGAGAGGGACAGAGAGATAGAGAGAGAGAGAGAGAAAGTGAGAAAGCAAGCCACCAGGTCCAGGACTTGAACCACGGTTGGACACGTGGGAATCCAGTGCCCTTAATCACCACGCCACCTGCCGGCCCTTGCAAGTTTTTTTCCCCCCAGTTTGTGGTTTGTCTTTTCATTCTCATAAAAGAGAACGTCTTCTGCAGAGAAGTTTTTTATTTTAATGAAGTTCAACTTGTCAGTTTTTTCATTATGGATTGTGTAAAAAGTCATTGCTGGGAACAGTGGATAGCCTAATGATTCCGTCACTGGATTCCCACTTGGCCCACTGCAGTTCGAGTTCCAGACCCAGAGGTTTGAAACTTATGCCTGGCATGTGTGTGCGCATGTCCAAAATCCCAAGAAGAGAATCAAGGAGAAGGAAATGTGGTATGGCCATCTCCCTGCAAGCACACACGCCCTATAGCAAAAATCTGTCTTAAAAAAAAAAAAAAAAGGAAATCATTGCCAAATTTAAAGAGGATTTAAAAAATAAATTCAGGGAGAACAGAAGAGGAATTAATATAACAAAATTTTAGAGGCTGGCAAGCAGACAGAGGAGTTAAATTACTCAGACCAAAAAAAAAAGGAGGGGGGGCAAATCCCAGTCAATACATATTGCAGAATCCTTATGATGAGGAACTGGTGCCACTGGTTACCTCTGGTAATGTATTACCTCTGTTACTTATTTAGCACGCAGCTAAATACGAAGCTGGGTGAAAGTCTATCCTAGCCTTGTCCACACCCACTGGCCAGTGACTGCTCCACGTTCCACTCTCACCCTTGCAACAGAGTCAGGTCCCCACTTCATCACACCACACTGGGTAGAGGAGCCAGTGATGTTCTTAGTTCAGACAACTGATGTCCTTCATTCAGAATGATCATTATCCAGAAGGACTATTTATTTCCACCTGGTCGCTTTGGCACTTTAACCAGCACAACATCCTTTAAACACATGGTTAAAGTTTAGTCACAAAACCGTAACACAACATTTCCTTCACTCCTTCCTCCTGGCCTACCTAGTACGAACGATGGGAATCAGTTCATTTTTCTCCTCTAATCACAAACTGTTCATCTTCTGAAGTCTTTACACTTTAGGCAATTCCTGGGATAGTCTCTCTCTCTCTCTCTCTTTTGGGAGAGATTTTTGCTGTAGGGCTCATCAAAAAGACAGAGAGAGACATAGAGACAGAAAGTGAGAAATCACTCCCCAGGGGGTATGGCCACACTGCAATCCCTTCTCCTCCATTCTCCTCTCGGGATATGGGCCACACATGCATACACACCCGGTGTGAGTTTAAGCCACCCAGTCCAGGACTCGAACCATGGTCAACTACGTGGGAGTCCAGCAACATAGCCATTACAACATCTGCTGGCCTCCCTGGGATAGTCTCTTAAACATGTCTCCTTGGATACAAGCGAAATCCTGAAAATCCTAACTTCAGAGACCCTACTTACTAATTATTGTAAAAACGTAAATCTGTTATACAACAGCCTGACTCAACAGGAGTGTATACCGTAACTACTGGGCTGGAAAAAGATGAAAATGGACAGAGCTATTTCCCTGGGCTAGAACACCGATTTTTTATAAGAAGAAAAATTTTGCAGCATTTTCCTGAAAGGGAATTATAACATAGAAAACTGAATAAGAAACAGAAAAATACCACAATAGGACTGATGAGTCTAGGAACCTTTTAAGTCTTTAAAACCGACAAAGGGGATGAAGTAATTTTTGAAGTCTATTATTGCTCTTGTAAAAGGAAAACTCTGCTCATAAAAATGTGGAGGCTGTCTGCCAGTAAATGTTTAGGCCAAAGGAGAGAGGAGGAGACAGTTACAATCTGAAAAGTTTTGGCCTCAAGTCAAACCACTGAGGATGTCCTGAGAAACGCAATTACATTTTGATCAGCTGAATCAAATCAATGTTTAGGTACATAAAAACATGGGATTTGTAAGTTGACCCTACTTTACTTTTTCTGCTTAGTAAGGTCTTTTGTCTAACTATCCAGTTTAGTAATAATCCAACAATTTTATATGTCATAAACCCCAAATTTACCCTTCACATAGAAAACGGTGTGAAAATGACTGAGGCACTGTGAACCAGCACAAAGGATGTAGGTTTACATTTCTGAAAAGCGGTGTTTAAGAACACCTTGTTCTCACTCAACTTCACAGCCCACATGCTGTTTGCTAGGAATGGGCTCATGTTCTTTCCCTGTACTTCATCATTATTTATTTAGCTTTCACTTTCCAGAATGAAATGCTTATAATTATCAAAAGCATCTAGTAAAATCTGGAAGACTTAAGGTTGGGGAAGGGAGTAAAGGGACGATGGTTCAAGTCCTGGACTCAGTGGCTTGAAACATACTGGGCATGTGTGTGTCCATACCCAAGATCCCAGGAGGAGAATGGAGGAGAAGGGATTGTGGCATGGCCAACCCCGAGGGGGTGATTTCTTACCTTCCCTCTCAGTGTCTCTGTCTCTCTCTGGCAAGCACACATGCCCTAAGGCAAAAACCTTTAAAAAAAGAGAGAGAGAGAAATGAAAATAGAGGCCCATAGAGCCAGCAGGGAGTATGTTGGTTAAGGCACTAGATCCCACATGCTTACTCTGTGGCATGAGTTCCTTGAGTCCTGGACTAAGCAGCCTGAAAAAACGCAGTGGGTGCAAGTGGCATAAGTACTCAAAAAAATATATACATATTTTTTCTTTTGCAAGAGGGCATGTGCACTTGCCAGAAAGAGATGAGAGGGAGATAATGAGAGGGTGATTTCTTGCTTTCCCGCTTTCTGTTTCTCTCTGGCGAGCACACATGCCCTATAGCAAAAACTAAAAAAAAACAAAAACAAAATTAATTTGACCAGAGAGAGTCACACGTACACACACAGAGAGGGAAAGTGATAGCAAGTCACCAGGTCCAGGACTCGAACCATGGTCAGCCATGTGGGAGTGTCCAGTGCTTTAATCTCCACACCACCTGCTGGTCGCCTTACATAGAAATATTTACAGTAAGTTTATTAATACTAGCTCTAAACTGGAAATGGTTTAGGTGACCATTAACTGGCAACAGATAAACAAACTGAAATTTCCTTTGAGAGAACTGACATAAATGTAATGACCAAAGGGCTCCAAGTGATTTCATCGAAATGATCTTACTTGTCCTTCCTTTCCTTTTTTATGTTTTTCATTGCCAGAGGGTGAATGCACTCGCTACAGAGAGAGAGAGAGAACAAGAGAAAAGTGGAAAGCACCTCCCAGGGGGCATGGTCATGTTGTAATTCCTTCTCTTCCACGTTTCCATCCTGTTGGGATTTTGGGCACACATGTATGCACTGGCATTTTTTTTTTAATAATTATTTTATTTAACTTTATTTATTTATTTACTTTAATTTGACCAGAGATGAACAGAGTGAGAGAGAGAGAGACAGAAAGTAAGAAAGAAAGCCACCAGGACGAGGACTTGAACCATAGTTGGCCATGTGGGAGTCCAGCACCCTTAACCACCACGCCACAGGCCAGCCCCACTGGCATGTTTTTAAGCTGCCAGTGCTAGGATTCAAACTGCATCGGTCATGTGGGATCTGACTCCCCTAGCTACTAGGTTACAGGGCTGGCCTCTATTCTTGAAGTGGTTCTAAGGGTATAGCTGAAGAAGTATTCAATATGTCCTTTTCACAGACAAAGAAAACAGGAAGATAGAGAAATTAAAAAACTTAAAGTCACAAGGAAACTATTAGCATCTATAATAGTATCTTGAGAACCTAGTATGTAAATCTTATAATTATTACCTCATTTAATCCCCTATAAACTTCCTTTTATAAAGAGGAAAAGTAAGACTTATAGAAAATGAATACCACCAGGGAACCAGCAGTTAGCATAATGGCTATGTCGCTGGACTCCCACGTAGTCAACCCTGGTTCGCGTCCCGGACCCGGTGGCTTAGAAC
>NW_006160036.1:1482997-1541791 GCF_000334495.1 Tupaia belangeri chinensis | reverse complement strand
AACTCCCTAAAAAAAAAAAAAAAAAGAAAAAAAAGAAAATGAATACCACCAGAGGGGACCAGCAGTTAGAGTAATGGCTATGTCGCTGGACTCCCACATAGTCGACCGCGGTTCGAGTCCCATACCTGGTGGCTTAAACTCACACCGGGTACGTGTGCATGCGTGCCCAAGATCCCGAGAGGAGAATGGAGGAGAAGGGACTGCGGCGTGGCCATGCCCCCTGGGGGATAATTTCTCGCTTTCTGTCTCTCTGTCTGTCTGGCGAGCGCACGCGCCCTATAGCAAAAACCTCTCCAAAAAAAAGAAAGAAAGAAAAACTTATACCAGCAGCTATGTGGCCTGGTGGTTAATATGACCAAAGCTCACATGGCTGACTGAGTGGTTAAAATCCCAGACCTATCAACTTGAGAAACATGAGAGAAGCATGTGTATGTGTACCCCAACTCCAGAAAAGGAGGGAGAGAAGTGAGGGCCTAGCAGGTGGCATGGTGGCTAGGGTGCTGGATACTTCCACATGCCCGACCATGGTTCGAGTCCCACACCTGGTGACTTGCTTTCTCACTTTCTTTCTCTCTGTCTCTCTCTTGTCAAATTAAAATAAAGGAATGAATAAATAAAATTAAATAAATAATTCTTAAAATAATAAAAGGAAAAGGACAAGAAATGAAAGAGAAAGTATTATGGAGTGAACATTTCCCATGGGTGGGGTCACTTTTCCTCTCCTTCTCTCTGTCTTTCTCCCTCTCTGGTGAGTGCTTAAAAAAAAAAAAAAAGAAAATCAATAGATTGGTCATAGTTATAAAACCCATGTTTCTAATTGATATTTTCTCTCATAACTGAAGTCCAACTAGTCAATGGTTCTGTACATTTTTCTTCAGCCAAGATATATAACAAAGTTCACATTCCCATGGGTTTAACCAAAGTTACGCATAATTTCTGCCAGCTCCTTGTAATTCTACCACTTTTTGTTTTCTCTACGATGTATCCTGAAATGCATATAAAAGTGGTATGATCACAGGAAAAACCTTTAATCTCTTCCAAATTTGTACTTTACAAAAAGCAAATCATCTGTAAATTTTGTTCAAGTAAAATTAGAAAAAAAATTGGGGGGCCAACGGGTGGCGTGGTGGTTCAGGTGCTGGACACTCCCACATGGTCGACCACGGTTCAAGTCCCGGACCTGGTGGCATGCCTTCTCACTTTCTCTCTCTCTCTCTGTGTCTCTCTGGTCAAATTAAAATAAATGAATGAATAAATAAAATTAAATAAATAATTCTTTAAAAACATTAGAAAAAATTATCTTTGTAGCATTAAGTCTGAAAATCTCGGCACTAACCTGGATCATCTAAGACCTTTCTTTTCTTTGTTATCAAGCCCATGTGCTTGACAGAGAGAAACAGAGAGAGAGAGAGAAAGTGAGAGAGCCCCTCCCCAGGGGACAAAGGCCAGGAGATTGAGCTTATCTGCATACATTCCCAGAGTGTTTTTCAAGCCGCTAGGTCGCAAACCACACAGTTGGCCATGTGGGAGCTGGCCGCCTTAACAAACATACAATGTGCAGGCCTGACCTTTCTTTATATGTGTGGTACACCACAGTCAAGTAGACTATTCTTTCTGAAAACGAAGGTGAGGTACAACTCTTACAGTCCTAAAAGCCCTCGCCATTTGTCTGTGAAGAATAAAACCCTCAGGATATATTACTTGGCTCTTTGTGTCGAGTCACTATGTGAAAAGACTTTCCATTATTCCATTTCTAAGTGTAGTTTATAAGGTAATATTCATATACTCAGGTTTGAACTTGAAGAGTTTTCACCTGTCTTACCCAGGTGCCTAGGCCAAAAGGGCAAAAACCCACATTTGATTAAGGCAGATGGATACCACATAGCCAATAACACAGTTCAAGCCCCAGACCCAGCATCTTGGAAAACATGCCTGTCATGTGTGCCCAGATCCTGAAATGAAGGAGAAGTGGACAAGAAGGGACTGTAGTATGATCATTACTGACAGCGTGCTTTCTCATTTACCACCTCCCTCTCTCTCTCCACCCTGCCTCTGTGAGAGCACACATGCCTTCTAGCAAATTATTTTTTAAAAAGAGAGGAGTACCCAAAACCAGGTAGTTAGGAGAAATAAATTATTTTTAAGTTTTAGACTTTTTTCAATTATAAAGTAATACACATTTGTAGTGAAAAAAGTAATCACGCTCAACGGTATGAAACAAAGAGTACGAGCCCTTTTAATACCATTTCACTCTTCAGGGCTGACAACTCTTAACAGTTTCTCTCATGTCTGTCTAAAATTTTTCCATACATATGTATTTATATGTAAAATAATATAAATACAGAATTCCAAAAATGAGTCCATTTCAGACTGACGCTCGTTCTCCTCTCTGTAACTCAGCAGAATCACAGGCTGCTGCAATATGCCCCGAAGTGCGTAAAGCTATAACTGCAGCGTTTTGTCCGGTACAGCTCACCTGTTTTCCAGATCTGGCATGCTTAGGTTTCTAGCAGCAAAGCACATTTTGAGAGGGATGACCTTCCTGTCCTTGGAGCTGTTCTGGTGTTTTGGAGAACCGGAGTCCTCACTGCCGCTAAAGCTTGGTGACTGGGGAGCTGCACCTTCCCATGGCAGATCTGAGACCAATGATGGCTTCTTGATATATGGTGTTACTTCTCGGATGAACTTGACTATGAACAAAAATCAAAGAAGGGGGTTAGTGTTTTAGCTTCCATTCACAATAACTGAAATAAATACTCACACATGCAACATCTACAACAAAGTAAAGAAACAAAGTTGAAGACTCATACTGGGAGATAGACATTACCATCTAGTTTCAGATGACTCAACAGTTAGGAAATTACTGACACTTTCGCCCACTGGTTCACTATATGCTGAAGTCATACAGGACAAAATTAATCTCTTTTCCATGAGAATCCTTCAAATATCTGAAGAAATATTATCTCTATTCTCTATATTAAGCTAAGTATTTCTAGTTCAATTCAATTCAATCACCTTTTTAAAGAATTATTTTATTTAACTTGCTTTTCTTTTCTCTCTCTCCTTTTGACTTGAGAGGGACAGAGTGAGAGAGAGAGGGAAAGTGAGGAAGCAAGCCGCCAGGTCCAGGATTCAAACCGCAGTCGGCCATGTGGGAGTCCAGTGCCCTTAACCACCATGCCACCTGCCGGCCCCTCAATCAACATTTATTAGCTCCCTATCAAGTGCCAGGCATTAGCCTAGCCAATGAAGATACAGGGAAGTGACAGATGGATCTTGTCCTTGAGGAATGCTACCCTTGTAGGAAAGAAAGCTAATGTAAACAGATCATTACTGTTAAGAGAAACAAGTGTAAAAATAAGGTATACTCAAGATTAGATATATACAAAGCAGATAAATACAAAGCAGATGCAACTGATCTTCTTTCAAAATACTCTATTTCTATTTATGTAGTCCAAAATTAAAATACAGTTTTTAATAGATAGGTAGCTCTTTTTAAGTTTGACTTAGGACTCATATAAAAACACTTTACCTTAGTCATGGCAATTACTGTCATTTGTGTGTTCTTCTTTTAAACACTAGGCAAACTGAAGATTGCTAAAATCTTAAATAGTGCTAAAAATGTGAATGTAGAGGAATCAGTCATCACTAACTCTACTAACATCAGTATGTGTTACATTAGTAAACTGTCTCTCTTTCAATCCAAGGTGACTGGGGGCAGCTGGTAGAGTGGTGGTTAAAGCACTGGACTCCCAGGACCAGCAGATAGTGCAATGTTTATATTGCTGGACTCACACATGGTCGACTGTGGTTCAAGTCCTGAACCTGGCAACTTAAAACTCATGCCAAACGTGTGTGCACGCGTGTGTGTGTGTGCATGCCTAAGATCCCAAGAGGAGAATGGAGGAGAGGGACTTTGGTGTGGCCATCCCCCCAAGGGGTGATTTCTTGCTTTCTGTCTCTCTCTGTCTCTCCGGCAAAGCACATGCATCCCATAGCAAAAAATCTCTCTTAAAAAAAAAAGGGAGGGGGGACAAGTAGTTGGCATAATGGCTATGTTGCTGGACTCCCATGTAGTCGATCGCGTTTTGAGTCCCGGACAAGTGGCTTAAACTCACGCCGGGTGTGTATATGCCCAAGATTCCAAGAGGAGAATGGAGAAGAAGGGACTGTGGTGTGGCAATGCCCCCTGGGGGGTAATTTCTCGCTTTCTGTCTGTCTCTCTGGTGAGCGCATGCACCCTATAGCAAAAATCTCTCAAAAAAAAAAAAAACCCTGGACTACCACATAGCCTACCTGGAAGCTTGCTTTCTCATGTTCCATTTCTCTTTCTTTCTCTGTCTCTCTCTCTGGTGAGCACACGTGCCCTATGGCAACTTAAATAATAATAATACTAAATAAAATTAAATAAATAATTGTTTTTAATGGGACCATCAGTTGGCGTAATGGCTATATTTGCTGGACAACCATGTAGTCAATTGTAGTTCGAGTCTTGGACCTGGTGCTTAAACTCACACTGGGTGCGTTTGCGTGTGTGCCCAAGATCCTGAGAGGAGAATGGAGGAGAAGGGATTGCGGCGTGGCCACCTCCCCAGGGGGTGGTTTTCTGGCTTTTGTCTCTCTGTCTCTCTCTGGTTTTCTGGCAAGTGCACACGCCCTATAGCAAAAACCTATTTAAAAATTCCAATGTGAGGGAACAGCAGTTAGCGTAATGGCTATGTCGCTGAACTCCCAAACCACGGTTTGAGTCCTGGGCCCGGTAGCTTAAGCTCACACCAGGCACATGTGCGTGTGTGCCCAAGATCCCGAGAGGAGAATGGAGGAGAAGGGATTGCGGCATGGCCATTCCCCCTGGGGGGTGATTTCTCGCTTTCTGTCTATCTCTCCCTGTCTTTCTGTTGAGCACACGTGCCCTATCACAAAAACCTCTCAAAAAAAAAAAAATCCAATGTGACAGGTCATTAGAGTAGTAGAGTAGTATCATGGGAACTGAATAACTGAAAAGATATGATCATTGCCAATCCTTAGCAATATCATAACAGCTGGTATTAATATTTTATAGCATTGAAAGCCTTACAAGTCAGTGAAACATTTACTAGGAAAAGGATTATTAAATCTAAAAAATAATCCGTTATCTTTTTAAAAAAAAAAATAGTTAATAAGAGTCTTTAAAACACTTTCTCTTTTGGCCCAGTAGTACAGCACAGTACTTAGGCTATACAGTAGGAACCGATTCCACATGCCAACCTGGCTCTGCAAGTTGAGTCCTGGTCCAAGAGGCTTGAAAAACATGGATGCATGCCAGAGACTTGATGGCATGGAGAAATCGAAAAAAGGATTTCAGTGCGATCAGGCCCCACTGGAGGGTTGCATGTGTGCTACTTCCTGGCACTCTCTCATGTACACATAAATAGGTAATATAGGACCAGCAGATGGTGTAATTGTTATGTCACTGGACTCCCATGTAGTTGACTGCAGTTTGAGTCCCAGATCTGGCAGCTTAAAACTCATGCTGGGCATGTGTGTATGCGTGCCCAAAATCACGGGGAGAATGTCGGGGAAGCAAAGGGCTTACAGTGTGGCCATTCCCCTGGGGAGTGATATCTCGTTTTCTCTCTTTTCGGCTCTCTCTGTCCCTCCAGTGAGTGCATGTGCTCTATAGCAAAGCTCTCTCATAAATAAATAGATAAGTAACACGTGCCCTATAGCAAAGCTCTCTCATAAAGAAATAGATAGGTAATAAATGGGGGCCAGCAGGTGGCATGGTGGTTAAGGCACTAGACTCCTACATGGCCGACTGTGGTTCAAGTCCTAGACCTGGCAATTTGCTTTCTCACTTTCCCTCTCTCTGGTCAAATTCAAAAATAATAATGATAAATCAAATTAAATAAATTATCATTAAAAAATAGCTATGTGATCTCATCTAACTCTTCTGAGATTACCATCTATGAAATGAGGCCAACACCAAATGAGTAAAAATTCTAGACACATGTACTTAACATTCAAAACTGAAATAACACTATTTTCTTGTAAATTATTAAATAAGATCTATTTAAATTACACATAGTACTAGGAAACGTAATAACTCTAACATTTAGATATAGTCTATATTTGAATATATACAATACACGTGTGTGCTTTCTAGTCACAGTTGTTGTGGAGAATGGCCAGTCAGCAAACATGGTTACTAGTTGCCTCAGGTCACCAAGATTTTTTCATCCTACAAAAATGTAAAGGGGAGCACACAAAGACAGAAAGTCATTTGTGTGTTTGTATACATAAGATAATACGTAAATGGCTTTTTGTTTTTGAAACCTTCACCAAAACAAAAACTGAGTATAAGCACAGATGTTTGAGATACTGTCATGCTGAGCAACCTCAGAGTAAGAAATAAGTTCCTCCAAATTAAATTGAAAATTTTCCTGAAGCCATAACCTTTAGTGATTTTGTAATTGGGCAATCTAAATTGGATAACTTAAAAGCAATCATACCAGAATTTTTTGTCTATCTGTAGTCATATAAATTCAATAGTTTATTTGCAGAATTCCTGAAGGGAGAAATTGTATGGTTACTAGCAAGCTCCCCTCCCAGATGACAAAAATGGACAAATCCCGGTGTTTAGCTAACAAAGACTATAAGTGAGTATTTTAATTCTCTAGTAAACTTCCTTTACAAAAAAGTTTAAATCCTTATATTCTATTGACTAAAAGGTCATTATTCATGAAACGTCTAAGATTTGGCTCATGGAAACTTAATCAGATGGTTAAAGATGTTAGCAGTTTAGGACGTGATCTAAAACTATTGTGCATGTTTCTTTTCTTAATCCCAATTCATTCCTTACGTGTAGGCCTCAATCATTGCAGTATTTGGGTTACTGATTGAGTAGAAGCAAGGAAAACCAATAACTCTGTAGTAATCAGAATGTTACCTAACTATATTGTTTACTTTATTGTAAATGCTGGTGAACAGTGGTCAATAAATAGTTTCATATTTCTTTTTAAAAAAATGTAAAGGGGAGCAACCGGTGTTATCTCTTCAAAAGCTAAGACATTTCAACACAAATTTTAGCTTTGGGCTTTCAAGGGAGGATGAGATCACAAGAACTTAGGCAGGAATTCCTAGGGTTTCCACTTGCATGGCAGAGACTTGTTTCCTGAACATTTAAGGTAGTACACCAACTACTAGGCTACCATCTGGGGGAAACTAAAGATGTTCTAAATGACTACTTTTGAATATCTAATGGTTAAAAAAAGACCCTTAATGACTTATCTACTCAGAAGTTTATTAGGGCTAGCCCCTTGGCCTGGTAGGGCCAAGATCCCACCCCATGGCCAACCGCGGTTTGGGTCCTGGCCTCAGCAGCTAGAAAAGTGTGCCAGGCATGTAAGTGTACATGCCCCAAATCCTGCCAGGATGAAGAAATGGGGGAGAAGGGATTGTGGCATGACCATACCCTATTGAAGGGTGCTTCCTCCTCTGTTGAGCCCATGTACCCACTGGCAAATTAAAAACAAACAACTAAATAAAAAGAGCCCATAATCTATAAAATACTATAGTAAAAGAACAAGGAGTTTAACTTGAGCTGATGGCCATACAGCCCATACTCCAATCTAATCAGCCAGTCTTATGTAATGGCTAAAGAATTGGAATAGACATCTTTTTCTAATTTACCTGAGACTTGGCAATGATGAAAAGTTTCTGTTTTAGTCCTATTTTAAAATCTCCCCAGCTGGGTGTGGCAGGTGGGATGGTGGTTAAGGAGATGAACTCCCATAGGGTTGACCATGGTTTGAGTCCTGGACCTGGTGACTTGCTTTCTCACTTCTCTCTCTGAATCTCTCTGATCTAATTTTTAAAAAAAATGTAGGAGGAGCCAGCAGGTGACATGGTTAAGGTGCTGGACTCCCACATGGCTCACTGCAGCTCCAGTCTTGGACCTGGCAGCTTGCTTTTTCTCTCTCTGTCCCTCTCTGGTCAAATTAAAATAAATAAATAAATACATACATTAAGTTAAATGAAATAATTCTTTAAAAAATAATAATAGAGGCTAGCAGACGGTGTAGTGATTATGTCACTGGATTCCCATATGGCCGACTGAGTATGAGTCCTGGACCTGGTGGCTTGAAACTCACACCAGGCATGTGTATGTGCATGCCCAAAATCCTGAGAGGAGAGTGAAGGAGAAGGGACTGCAGCATGGCGATTCCCCCTGGAGAGTGACTTCTCATTTTCCTGCTGTCTTTGTCTCTCTCTTACTCTTCGGTGAGCCCATGTGCCCCAAGGCAAAAACCTCTACAAATAAATAAAATTAAATAATTTCTTTTAATAAATAAATAAATAAATGCTTCCTCAGTTGCCACAAAGTCTTTTTTTTGGGTGGGAGGGAGATTTTTGCTATAGGGCATGTACATTCACCAGAAAGGCAAAGAGAGACAGAGAGACAGAAAGCGAGAAATCACCCCCCCACCCCGGGGCGATGGCCACGCCTCAATTCCTTCTCCATTTTCTCTCTGGATCTTGGGCATACATGCACACACACCCAGTGTGAATTTAAGCTACCAGGTCCAGGACTTGAACCACGGTCAACTTACATGGGAGCCCAGCAACATACCATTACGCCAACTGCTGGTCCCTGCCACGAAGTCTTAACCTGGACACCTGAAGATAGAGCCTTTATAACCTCACTTTTTTTTTTTTAACTTCAACTCAGAACCCACAATATATTTCAGAATTACTTCATTTTTCCCAGTAGTTAAAGAACATCCTCAAGATATTTAAACACTGGGAACCAGCAGTTAGCGTAATGGCTATGTCGCTGGACTCCCACGTAGTCGACCGCGGTTCGTGTCCCGGACCCGATGGCTTAAAACTCACGCCGGGCTCGTGTGCGCGTGCGTGCCCAAGATCCCGAAAGGAGAATGGAGAAGAAGGGATTGTGGCGTGACCATCCCCCCTGGGGGGTGATTTCTCACTTTCTGTCTCTATGTCTCTCTCTGTCTGGCGAGCGCACGCGCCCTATAGCGAAAACCTCTCCAAAAAAAAAAAAAAAGAATAAATAAAGCTAAATAAATAATTCTCTGGGAACCAGCAGTTAGCGTAATGGCTATGTCGCTGGACTCCCACGTAGTCGACCGCGGTTCGTGTCCCGGACCCGATGGCTTAAAACTCACGCCGGGCTCGTGTGCGCGTGCGTGCCCAAGATCCCGAAAGGAGAATGGAGAAGAAGGGATTGTGGCGTGACCATCCCCCCTGGGGGGTGATTTCTCACTTTCTGTCTCTATGTCTCTCTCTGTCTGGCGAGCGCACGCGCCCTACAGTGAAAATCTCTACAATAAATAAATAAATAAATAAACAAATAATTCTCAAAAAAATTAAGAAAACTTATTCTTGAAACCTTACTTAACTTTAAATATGGAACTACCATTAACTGAAATCTTGTTGAGCCTTCAAAAACTAAGGTCCTGGGACCAGCAGTTAGCATAATGGCTATGTCGCTGAACTCCCATGTAGCCGACTGTGGTTTGACTTCCGGACCTGGTGGCTTAAACTCACACAGGGTATGTGTGCGTGCGCGCCCAAGATCCCGAGAGGAGAATAGAGGAGAAGGGATTGTGGCGTGGTCGTCCCCCCGGGGGATGATTTCTTGCTTTCTATCTCTCTGTCTTTCTGGCGAGCGCACGCGCCCTATAGCAGAAACCTCTCCAAATAAAAAAAGTAAAAAAACTAAGTTCCTAGTCAGATGTCACATGGCTAACACAGCGGTAACCAGAGTTTGACTCCCCATCCCCACCCCCTGTAGTTCGAGAAACATGCTGGGTGCATAGTGCCCAGGATCTTTATGGGATGACGAAAGAGAGAAAAAAGTATTGTAGCATGAGGAGGCTCCATTGGGGGTTCCCCTAATCTGTGCTTTGCTCTGTCATTGGAAAAAACAAAAACAAACTATAATACTCTGGATAAGATCCAAAAGCCAATTGATTCTTACTGAATTCCAAGCTGTAATGAAAAATGTTACAAGGAGTTCCATGTTTGCTGCATTAGGCAGCATCCAATTTTAAACAGCATGCTATTTATGGGGCCTTATTTCTTTCCTCCTTCCCTTCCTTCTTTTTTTAAAACCAGTTCTTGGCTAGCTAGGTGGCCTAGTGGTTAAGAGAGGCAGATTCTATATAGCCAACCATAGTTCGAAGCCCTGGACCTGGGCTTGAGAAATATGCCAGGGATATGTGCATGCATGACCAAAATCCCAAAAGTAGGGTGAGAGGAGAAGGGACTGTGTGTGATCATTTCCCATGGGTTGGGGGGTAGTTTCTCCTTTTCCCTTCTGTTTTTCTGTGGCAAGCACACATTTCTTCTAGTACAAAGCAAAACCAAAACCAAAAGCAAAACAGGGCCTCTCTTCATGTCACAATTTTCCTACATCTTAGCCTCTCAGCTGAGACCACTGGCATCCATGCCTGGCTTAAAAAAAAAAAAAAACAAAACTAATTTTGTTATTATTATCTTTTTAAGTTTTGCCATAGGACACATGTGCTCACAGGGGGTGGGGGTGAGTTAGAAGGGAGCCCGGGACTCAAACTACAGTTGGCCATGTGAGAGGCTAGTACCTTAAACACCACCCTACCTGCTGGCCCCAGCCTGGCTCTCTTTTTTTTTTCCCCCGTCTCTCCTAAGGTTTTGCCATAGGGCAAGTGTGCGCGCCAAAGAGAGAGAAAGAGAAACTAAGAGAGGAAAAGGGAGAAATCATCCCCCGGAGGGCGGGGAGACCAGCCACACTGCAATCCCTTCTCTTCCATTCTCTCAGGATTTGGGGTACACAGGCACATGGGCCAGGCACGATTCTCAAGCTGCCAAGTCCAGGACTTGAACTGCAATCACCCATGTCCAGCCACTTTAACCACTATGCTTCCTGCAAGGCCCTGGCTCTTTCCTAGACAGAGTCTCACTGTGTTGCCCAGGCTAGCTCATGATCCTTCTGCTCAGCCTCCCCACGTTACTGAGATTACAGACACTTACTGTCACACCTAGCCTTCAGGTTAGACCAGGAATCAAACCACGGCTTCCCATGTGGTCCCAGACTGTGGAGAATGGCATCTACCACTGCAGCTAGACCTGTTTATGTGGCTTTGAAACGCTTTTTAAGGAGCCAGCCAGTGGCATGGTGGTCAAGACGGCTGGATCCCATGGCTGACCATGTGGTTCAGGTCCCAGACCCAGCAGCTTGGAAAACATATGGGGCATGTTTACATGTGTGCCCCAAAACCTGACAGAATGGAGAAATGGAGAAGAGATTGCAACACGACCATCCCCCACAGGGCTTTCTCACTTCCCCTCTCCCTCTCCCTCCTCTCTGGCGAGCACACAGGCTCTCTAGCAAAAATGGAGAAATAAATTATGTAATTTTAAAAAGCTTATTCAAAAGCTACTTCAGTGAAGACAGAGCCTATGGCTGTGACCATGAATACTTGGGTAAACTGATCACCTCCTCTTATAAACATCAACCTCTTATATAAATCAGTATTTTCCTCTTTAACTCTTCTCTTTTTCTTATACCAGTTGGTAATCTTTACTGTGAGTTAAAGTGAAACTAAGTTAGTCACACACTGTGAGGAGAATAGTGCCATTATTCCTCCTGTTTTTGCAAACAAGTTTGTTTCTGGGTCATCCTTGAGGTGGAAGATCTGCCTTTGCATTTTGCTCAGGAATGAGTTATGTTGAAGTCACTGTTGAAGTATTCACTCAAGAATTTTCTCCTCAACCTCATCTCAGGCTCCTCCATCTCATATCAGGAACCTGACAGATGGCCAGAAACATTGAGGAGGAACTGTTTTACTTTCAGTTAAAGCCTTTGACAGTCTTGGGACCAACACTTTGCATAATGGCTATGTCGCTGGAATCCCATGTAGTCGACCGCGGTTCGAGTCCTGGACCCGGTAGCTTAAACTCATGCTGGGCGCGTGTGCGTGCATGCTCAAGATCCCAAGAGGAGAATGGAGGAGAAGGGACTGAGGCGTGGCCCTCCCCCCTGGGGGCTTATTTCTCGCTTTCTGTCTCTGTCTTTCTGGCGAGCGTACGCGCCCTATAGCAAAAACCTCTACAAAAAAAAAAAAAAAAGCCTTCGACTGTCTCAATTTGCAGATGTTTTTCAGCTCAAGTCATCCAACCATGTGGGGTCTAAGTAGACTGCAGGCTAGGATTTGGTGATGTGAACCCTAAATGTGTTCAGTGACTCTGATTTCACTATAACTCTTTATTTTAAAGTAATATAGCACATTCACTAATCTTTTGAGTTCTCCATTATGTACCAGGAACTGTTTTAGGCGGTTAGAATAAAGCATACCAGGGACCAGCAGGTGGCATGGTGGTTAAGGTGCTGGACACTCCCACATGGCTGACCATGGTTCAAGTGCTGGACCTGGTGGCTTGCTTTCTCACTTTACCTCTCTCTCTCTCTGTCTCTCTCTGATCAAATTAAAATAAATGAATGAATAAAAATTAAAGTTAAATAATTCTTTAAAAAAAGAATAAAACATACCAGAAGGACCATGTAATTATTAAGTTAATGATATTCCAGAGAAATGGAAATGTATGCTCACAGAAGAGCCCATACACAAAACTTCTCGGCAGCTCTGTTCTTAAGTGTTAAAAGTGTAAACAACCCTTCAATGGTGAACAGACAAAATATGCTACAGCTACTGAATAGACTACTACTCAATAATAAAAAGGAATGAAGTATTGATACTATTTAGGAGCAACCCAGAGGACTCTCAAAGGCATTACGCTGAGTGAGCTCTCCCACTATTACAGAGACCAAACAATTCGATGATCAGTAGTTTCCAGGGGCTAGAGGCGAGGGAGGGTGTGATGATAAAGGGACAGCATGACAGAATTTTTTGAAACAAGACTGTCTTGTGTCCTGATTATAGTGATGGTTATAAGAATTACAAAATGAAAAATAAATTACAGTTTGTTTAAAGATATTGAACAGGAAGTACAGTAGGGGACTAGGGATAGGAGTGTTATGAGGGGGTCAGTTTTCAATTTTTGAAGCAGAGGTCAGGGATCCCGTTGGTGGCATGGAGGTTAAGGTGGCTGGATCCCACATCGACTAGAGTTTGAATCCTGGATCCAGTAGCTTGAAAAACACTGAGCTTATGCGTGCTGCATGCCCAAAATTCCGGCAGGAGGACAGAGGAGAAAGGATTGTGCTGTGGCCAATTCCCATGAGGGGTGCTTTCTCACTTTCACTTTCTCTCATTCTCCTTCTCCCTGTCTCCCTCTAGCAAGCACATGCACCCTGTAGTGAATTTTAAAAATACATATATACATACAGTGGTTATGGTAATAAGCATCATTCAGAAGACTTTTGGAAAAAACTTGAAGACAGTGAAGAAACTGTTCACGTGAACATATGAGAGAAGTATTCCAGCTAGAGAGACAGTGTTAAATCAGTAAGGAAGTCCAGCGTAACTGGGGCAGAGTAAGTGTGCGTGTGTGTGTGTGGGGGGACCTGGGGGGCAGAATCAAAATGGGGTCACAGAAGTAATGGGAGTGCAAGGCAATATCATGTAGGGACATTTAGGTCCCCACAAAGACTGGCTTTTCTTCTGAAATAAGTAGCCGTAGAGAGGTTTTCAGCAGAGACGGACGACTCTTGAAACAGTAAAGGAGAGCAAGGGCAGAAGCAGGAAGACCAGTTGAGAGGTTATCAGAGGTGAGAGATAACAGGACAGGGCCGGGGATAAGAGCAGAGGTGGTGAAAAGTGGTCACCAATAGTCACCATTCTGTCTCTATTGAAGGCTGGGCCTACTTAGATGTCCTGATAGACTGGATAAAGGGGGGAGGAGGGAGACAAAAGAGTCAAGGATCTTGAAGCCTTTTGTTCTGAAACACTGGAAGGATAGAGTTATTGCAACTGATAGGTTTAGGAGGAAAGATCAGGAACTTGAGTCATATATTAGATAACCCAAGTCTAGCAGGCAACTAGATACCTATGTCTGCAGTCCAGGAAATGGGTATGGGTTGGAGATGTAATTTTGAAAGCTATGGTTGATATTTAAAGCTACCAAACTGAATGAGATTTTTTTGTTTGTTTGTTTCTTTTTTTTTTTTAAGAGGTTTTTGCTATAGGGCGTATGCACTCGCCAGACAGACAGAGACAGACAGACAGACAGAAAGCGAGAAATCACTCCCCCAGGGGGGATGGTCACGCCGCAATCCCTTCTCCTCTGTTCTCCTCTCGGGATCTTGGGCACGCACGCACACGCACCCGGCTTGAGTTCTATGCCACCGGGTCCGGGACGCGAACCGCAGTCGATTACGTGGGAATCCAGAGACATAGCCATTACGCTAACTGCTGGTTCCCTCCTTTTTGGTTTTTTAGTGACACTTTCCTCTATCACCACAGTGTGGTGTTCCCCAGAGCTCTAACTTCTGCACTTTCCTCTCACTTTGTCCTCTCATCCCTGATGACTTTCAGTGTTAGGATCTCTAGGCTAACAACACAGATCTTCAGAAGCGATGATCTCTTGTTGGCCCCAATTCCGTCCACCTGGGTGCTATCCTGATCCTTCAAATTCAACATATCCAAATGTGAACTAATCTTCATTAACCTTAATCTCCTTCCTCCTGTGCTCACTGCTTTAGCCGTTTGGATTAGCATCAGCATCTTCTAACCACCTGGGATCTAAACCAGTACTACAGTATGGCTGGCAGAAAGCACAATCATCTATCATTTATTAAACTTGCCCAGGTGGTTGATTCTCATGCTCAGCTGAGATCTGGAATTACTTCTCTAAACCTTTGCAGACTACTTCCTCTCCCCCCTAGCCCCACATCCAATCAGGTGCCAAGCCATCCCATCCCAGCTCTGCAATTGCTCTCTAATCTACCTACTCCCCTCACCTACTTGCCAACATACCTCTGGGTCATCCAGACCACTGTAACAACCTCTTACTTTTTCTTCTTTTTGTAATTGTATACGACATAAAGTGTACCATTTTAACTATCGAATCATTAGAAAAGTTATGAGATATTTTTGTTTCTCTATGCAAAAATGTATCATGACTTTTCCGACGACCCAGTATTTTTTTTTAACATATACAGTTCAGAGGCATGAAGGACATGCTGTTAAAGCATTCCCATCACCCATCTCTGGAACTTTTTCATTTTCCCAAGTTGAAACTCTGAACTCATTAAATAACTCCATTTCTCTCGCACACACCCCGCTCCCGCAACACCTGGAAACTACTATTCTACATTCTGTCTCTATGAGTTTGACTATTCGAGGGACCTCCCGTAGGTGGGGAAAAGCAATACCTGTCCCTTTGAGTCTCTGACGGCCTCTTAATCTCCTTGCCCAGATTCTGCTCTCTCATTCCTTTAATAAGATTTCATCAGACTGACTGTCCTCAACCACAACTTGTATCAGGCCGCTGTATTTCAACACACCTCTACGGTTCCCTATTGCCCTAGGAATGAAGTCTAGAGTGTTCATTTATCTTTCCAACCAGTTCCTCTCTTGTGTCCCTCCATATTTCTTACTACTTAAAGGGCTTGCACAAGAAAGCCCCCAAAGGATTTCAAGCATAAGAACAGGCCACAACAACACACTGAACTACTTGTAGAAAGGTATATTTGACTTTTCCTAGCTATGTCTTTACTTATATTCATCCCTCATTTCTGTGTGTCTAAATATTAACCATTTTCCAGAGCATTTCAAATCCACTTCTTCTATTAACCCTAACGCAAAAGTAATGGGAACTAAGATCTACAAGGGGTAAACCAGTAAATTCTATATACCCAAAGTGACTTGCAGCCATACAATGCCAAGAACAGTGGTAGAAGTGGTAGCTAGTGGGTTTAAACTCACCACAATTCCAGGGTACTTGAAGAAACTTAGTACAGCAGCTGATGTGCCCCTGACATTGGTCAGAGAGAGAAATTTCCACATTAAAGGCCTGAAAGCAGAGAAGAAAATTCCTAGTACTATGTCATTAGCCCTAGGGATACAGCAGTTTGAGGCTGTCACATGGGTGGCCAGAGCTCTCTTTTCTTTCCTTCTCCCCCCATTTCCTTCCTTCCTTTCTTTTCTTTTGGTTCTTTTTTCCCTTGGTACCATTTCTGGAACTCTCACAGGTATCCTAAAGGGAATTTACAGTGATTAAAGTCTCTAACAAACTTTACCTCTCTCTGTCTACTGAGAGGATATTGAGAAAAGCAGTGTTCTGAAAGTCGCATTAGCTAACACTTGCACAAGATATCACTCAATGCTGTTTCTGCGACATGGGCATACACTACGTAGGTTTTGAGATTTATTGCTTATAATAGTTAATGACCCAAGAAGTGAGTAAGAATAGAGAACACATATATTTTGCATCTTAAAGTTCAAACTGGCTAAGACCTTTCAAACCACACAAGAACTAACTTGTAAAATCCACAACCTTCTCTGCACCTCCACACAGTCTTGTTCCTTCCTTTATCATCTGTTTGAGTAGCCATCAACACTGTGGAGAGACAGCTAATATTTATTAGTTGGCCTCATCCTTTCCTCTCAGATAACTAAATTAGAAATACTGCAAAGAAAAAGAGATAAATACAAAAATCCCTAGTTCTACCATATTTCTCTCTCGGCTTTTTAGTCTTATATTAAATACAGGAATAACATCTTCCCATGTTATACAAACTCTATTTTTTTTCAGTTTTGCTACAAGGTGCATGCATGTGCTAGGGTTGGGGTAGAAAGCGAGAAAGCACCCACAAGGGGGTACAACCATACCACAGTCCCTTCTCCTATATTCTCCTCTCAGGATTTTGGGCAAGCACGCTCATGTGCCTGTATTTTTCAAGCTGCCTGGTCTGGACTTGAACCACACAGTCAGCTGTGGGGGTTCTAATTGCCTTAAATACCACACCACTGGCTGGCCCTATGCAAGCTCTTCAGAAGCATCATTTAAAATAGCCACATATTGGGGCCAGCAGGTGGCATGGTAGTTAAGGCTCCAGACTCCCACATAGCCAACTGTGGTTCCAGTCCCAGACTCAGAGGCTTGGAATCAAAGCTGGGTGAGTGACTGTGCATGCATGTCCAAAATCCCAGGAGGAGAATGGAGGAGAAGAGATTGAAGTGTGGATATCCTCTCTAGAGTGGTGATTTCTCACTTGCTCTCACACTGTTTCTATATGTCTCTGGTGAGTGCACACATCCTAAGCAAACACTTAAAAAAAAAAAAAAAGCTATATATCATTCCTTTCTGTTTATCACAAATTATTCAGGTATTCCCTAATTATTGGGCACTAAGTTTAAATAATACTACAATACCAGCTTTCTTTCTGGGGGGAAATCAGAATGTTTAAAGTTCTGAAAAATACTGTCAAATTGCTCGCCAGAAGAATTGTACCATTTTATACTCCGCCAGCAGTAAACAAGCACGTCTGGGTCGGGGTCGGTACACTTGTCAATATGAAGCACCACATTTAAAACAACCTGTGCTATTTTAAAAGATGAAAAATGGTAGAAATGCCCGCCCAATCTTGATCTCCTGTCTCAACAAATGCAGGATGTTATTATTTTCTTCTCCTTAATAACAGGAAATCCCTGTCTCTTTATACTTTTTTTTGGTCTGAAGAGCTGGGAGGAGTGATTTACGATATTACAATGGTGAGGAATTACAGGACTGTCACCAGAGCCTCATATTTAACACAAATTTGAATTGTAGTTTTTTTTGAGGGAAGAGGTTTATGCTATAGGGCGTGTGTGCTCGCCAGAGAGACACAAAGAGACAGAGAGATAGAAAGCCAGAAATCATCCCCCAGTGAGGATGACCACGCTGCAATCCCTTCTTCTGCATTCACCTCTCGGAATCTTGGGCACGCATGCACATGCACCTGGCGTGAGTTTAAGCCACTGGGTCCAGGACTCAAACTGTAGTCGACTACACGGGAGTGCAGCGACATTGCCATTATGCTAACTGCTGGTCCCAAATTATGGTTCTTGACTGAACAAGCATTTCCAACGTCATTTTTAATTTCCCATATTGTCTTTTTTTTCCCCCTAAACTTTATTTTATGTATTTATTTATTCATTCATCTATTTTTAAAATATGGCCAGAGAGGGACAGAGTGAGACAGAGAGAAGGAAAGTGAAAAAGTAATCCACCAGGTCTGAGATTTGAACTGTGGTTGGCCACGTGGGAGTCCAATGCCCTTAACCACCACACCACTTCCAGCATCCCCCCCCATATTGTCTTTTTAATTAACTCTCTAAAATTAGCTGTTTTGTTCTTGTTAGGCATGGGGGATGGAAGAGTCCTCAACTGGAAAACCAAGCGTACCCTCAGAAGCAGCATGTGTCCTTTCATGAAGTGATTTCAATGTTTACTGATTTAAAACAAAACAAAACCAAGAAATTATTTTTTCTTTCTTCCTTTTTTTTTTTTTCTTTTTTGGAGAGTTTTTTACTATAGGGCACATGCACTTGCCAGAACAGAAAGCGAGAAATCACCCCCCAGGCAGGATGGCCACACTGCAATCCCCTCTCCTTCATTCTCCTCTCAAAATCTTGGGCGCACACGCGCCCTGCTTGAGTTTAAGCCACTGGGTCCGGGACTTGAACCACGGTCCACTACGTGGGAGTCCAGCGACATAGCCATTATGCCAACTGCTGGTCCCAAGGGATTTTTCTTATATTTTATATAAAATATAAATATTTTTAAAATTATATTTATTTAATTTTATTTATTATTCTTCTTCAATTTGATCAGAGTAAGCGAGAGAGAGAAGGAGAATGAGAAAACAAGTCACCAGGGCCAGGACTTGAACCATGGTCAGCCATGTGGGAATGCAGCACATTAACCACCACACCACCTGCTGGCCCCTGGTTCTGGGATTTTTCAATTCAATTCATTACCCATATTTCCTTCTTCACTTCGATATAGGCCCTGCTAAGTCAACAACAGTAGGAGAAATAGTCTATATGATAATCTCAAACCATTACCAGAGTGACAAAGACAACTCAAATTTTCCTTTATGCTTCTGGGATATAGTGGAACAGTCCAAATAAAACAGAAATAAGGCAGCTCTGAAATTTGCCCCTGGCAACTAAAATGTCAGAATTTTAAAATTATGGTCTTTTATAATAAATGTGTGCAAACTGGCAAAAATGGATACTTTTAGGCCTCAAATGTTAACATGAGTATCTACTACTTTTACATGAAAGTATTAACTTTCCCATTTTGATATACACAAACATAAAGCAATGTACTAGACTGAAATAATTTTGGGCTTTGGAATGCCTACTGTATAATTTCTCCTTGCTAGAATTCTTTAACTACTAATCTTACATGGAGTAAACTATTTGTGGGTCATTTATAAAGTAAATATTTCTTAAATCAACTTAAAATGTGGTTTTCTTGGAATGTTCTCTCCAATGGTAATAGAATATGCAAGCTTTTCAACTTTTTACTATAAAATGGTTTAGGGGCGTGGTGGCGCCCACCCTAAGGCAAAAATGTTTTAGGACCGGCCCTTGGCATGGTGGTTAAGGCAGTTGGACCCCACATGGCTGATGGCACAATTTCAGCACTGGATCCTACAGGTTGAAAAACACACTGGGCATGTGTGCATGTGTGTCCAAAACGCCAAAAGGAGGGAAAGACGGAAGAGAAGGGATTATAAAGTGACCATTTCTCTTGGAGGGGTATTTTCTCACTTTATTTCTCTTTCTCTTTGTCTCTCATCAGCAAGCGCAGGCACCCTCTGGCAAATTAATATATATATATATCTATATTTTAAATATTGGGTTTGCATTTTTAAATGTGTTATAATGGAGATGGTATCCAGCAAATTTCCTTATAGAAATTACCATACAGTAGGTATATTTGTTTAAAATTATTTTCTTTCTCTTTCTTTCTTCCTTACTTTCTTTTCTTTTTTTTTTTTTTTTTTAAGTTTTTTTCCCCATAGGGAGCATATGCTCCCTAGAGACAGAGAAGGAAAGTGAGAAATCACCCCCTGGGGGGATGGATGGCCACAATGCAATCCCTTCTTCTCTAGTCTCCTCTTGGGCTTATGGATATGCATGCACATACATCCTGCGTGATTTTCAAGCTGCTGGGTCCAGGGTTGAAATATAGTCAGCTAGGTGGGGAATCCAGCGCTTTAAACACCTCGCCACCTGCTGACTCTAAAATTATTTTATAGAATTCAAAAACAAAAATACAACATCTGAAGGAAATTCAAATTATACTTCAAATTACTTTTTTTCCCCTTTTAGTACTGAGATTTATGTTTATTTTCTATACCACATGTTTTTATAAATCAACTCTATGCTTTGTACTACTCTTTCTCCTAAAAGAAGTATTTTTTTAATGTGAAACAATGTTCCAGTGTGCTTCATATCCTCCTGCTTTGAAACACACAAAGATCTAAGAAGACTCTTGGTAACAACAGTAGAAAAGTTTGACCAAGTATAGAATTAAAAAAAAAGATGGAAAGGTAAGACTTTACTTCATTTCATTTTCAATACAGTAGAGACAGTGAGAAAGGCAATTAACATAAGAAACAGGTTGGTTAGAATTATTTTATATTGCCTCAGAGTCTTCTGCTAAAATATTAAAGTATATTCTAGTTTTCTGGGAAAAAAAAAAAAAAAAACCTCCTTGATTTGTAAAAACATCATAAAGTGACTCATACACTACAAAACTAAGAGTATCAGAATTATTGCCATAAAAGCATACTCTCATTTCATATATAAAAAATTATATATAGATCAGTATGTTCATAAAGTACTCAAGAAATTATGCCAGTTTGCTAACACTGGTTATATTAATATTTGTAAATGCAATCACAGGAACTTCTATTTTAGAAGTTAAACATTTCTATAAGGTTTCAGTTTTTTTATAATAATGTTAACTTTTAAATACATGCCAACAAAAAATAAAGAAAAGGGAATTTGAAAAGTAATTTCAGAAACATTATAAAATTCACAGCAGAAACAATACAACAATGGTGGGAGGGAGCCACTATTCAAATATACTGAAGAAATAATGGAGTATCAGCATGGAATTACCTTAGCTGTATACCCCAGACCCTACGACAGAGGTAGAACATAGACACACACATATAGTTGAGGTGGAGATCTATAAGATAGAGGCGGGGATCAGGCCCAACACCAGTGCCACAATGAGTCTGCATTAACTCACAGTGGATGCCTTCTGGATAATTTTTTTTTTTTTTCCGTAAAATCATTAAAGTATAAATGCAGTTCAACAGACTTTAAAGTCAAATGAATCTCAGGGTTCAAGTTTGGGTATTATGTTCAGTGCCTGCTATCTTCCTGGCATTGTTAAACAGTTTACTTTTATTGGTAAAGCTTCCTTAATCCTCTCAATTACTCAGTAAAGACGGTATTAGGGTTCGTATAACTTTTTTTTCTTTTTAAATAATTATTCACAGAGGGTAGGATTATTACACAACACTCCCAAATAGCTGGAGATAGTAATTAAATTATCTCCATAAAGAGAGCAAGCTAATTGTTCTTTGTTTCCATTTCACAAAAAGATCTTTTTTTGTGGGGAGAGCATAGGGTACCTGCACTGGCTGGAGGGAGATAGAGAGAGGGAAAGTGAAAAATCACCGTTGAGGGTGAGGCCATGCTGTAATCCCTTCTCCTCCAGTTTCCTCTTGGGATTTTGGGCACTCATGCACACACACCAATGTGATTTTCAAGCTGCCGGGTCTGGGACTTGAACCACGGTCAGCCATGTGAGAATCTAGCACCTACCTAACCACCACACCACCTGCTGCCTTCTTTACTCATATTCCTGTAACACTCCATATATCACTATCACAGTATTCGTCATATATGTCACAGTTTGGTTTCACCTGTCATTTCCACTTGACTAATGGTATATTAAAGGGATTAAAACCCAGACACTATAAAAGTCAACAATAATTACATCACCTACATATTCCTTCACTTATTTCACGGTCACCCTTCAGAACTGTGTTACAGTTTGTTTAGGGCTAACCAACACCCTAAGTACATTCTCTCTTGTACCCATACGAGTCAAAATTTATGTATTTTTCCAGACTACACAGTTCTGCAATGACTTGGGCTTGACATTATTCTTGCCTCCAATCTCTTAGAGCAAGGTGTACCCCACTTCACATAACTTCATTATAACAACATACATAGTTGTAGTACATCATTCAAAATCTGGCAAAGCACTGATAAAGGTTTATAACAGGGATTATTAACATACAGAATTACAGTAACTACTGGTCACATAAATTAGTGAAGGTTTTGTCACAAATACAGGTATATATATATATATATTTTTTTTTTTGAGAGGTTTTTGCTATAGGGCGCGTGCACTCGCCAGAGAGAGAGAGCCATAGAGACAGAAAGCGAGAAATCACCCCCCAGGGGGGATGGTCACGCCGCAATCCCTTCTCCATTCTCCTCCCGGGATCTTGGGCACGCACGCACACATGCCCCGCATGAGTTTTAAGCCACTGGATCCGGGACACAAACCGCGGTCGACTACGTGGGAGTCCAGCGACATAGCCATTACGCTAACTGCTGGTTCCCATAAATACAGGTATATTTTTGCAGTCCTAATTTTCCTGTCCTGGTGAAACTGTAGGAAATATTTATGGCATGAACAATACAATTAAGTTAAAAACTGTTGCTAATTACTCTAGATTAAGGATTTTTGCAAATATATGGAGAAATGATCCTTGGTTAACATTATTATATGCTTAAGAATACGTGGGACATGGTCACTCTCCATACACCAAAGACTGCCACATACACTCTATTGGTATCATCTCTTTGTTGAATGAAAGCTGCTGTATTTGCTACTTTAAAACACCTAGGGCAGGCCTGATGGTGCAGTGGTTTAGCCCTCTGTGCATAGGGAGCTGGATCCCACATGGTTGACCATATTCTGTATCCTGGTCATAGCAGCTTATAAAACATACCAAGCAGGGCCCACAATTCGGGTCCTGGACCTGGCGGCTTGCTTTCTCACTTTCTCTCTCTCTCTCTCTTGCTCTCTCACTCTCTGGTCAAATCAAAATAAAGTTAAAGTAACTCTTAATTTAAAAAAAAAAAAAAAGCCCTTTCAACGCTGCTGCCACAGCCTTGAGTGTGCTCAGGTTCAGAAGAGGTTTGCCTCTGTGTCCTCCGCTGTGGCAAAAAGGTCTGGTTGGACCCCAAGGAGACCAATGCAATTGCCAATGCCAACTCCCGTCAGCAGATCGGGAAGCTGACCGAGGATGGGTTGATCATCCGCAAGCCTGTGACTGTCCATTCCCAGGCTCAACGCTGGAAAAACACCTTGGCCCGCCGGAAGGGCAGGGATATGGGCACAGGTAAGCGAAAGGGTACGACAGTGCTAGAAATGCCAGAGAAGGTGACCCGGATGAGGAGAGTGAGGGTCCTGCGGCTGCTCAGAACATACCCGAGTCTAAGATGGACCGCCACATGTATCACAGCCTGTACCTGAGGGTGAAGGGGAATGTGTTCAAGAACAAGCGGATTCTCATGGAGCACATCCACAAGCTGAAGGCAGGCAAGGCCCAGAGAAGCTCCTGGCAGACCAGGCTGAGGCCTGCAGGGCTAAGACCAAGGAAGCACGCATGCGCCGTGAGGGGCACCTCCAGACCAAGGAAGAGATCATCAAGGCTGTCCAAGGAGGAAGAGACCAAGGAAGAAAGCTCCCCGTCTCTCATCTGTACACAGTGGCATTGGCAGTTACTCAGGTCATCGTTTAAGCCCTTAACTGCTAAAAAGCAAATAAAAAATACCAAGCATGCATGTGTGTACCCAAAATCCTCATAGGATGGAAGAATGGAGAAAAAAATATTGTGGTGTGACCACACTGCACTGGGGAGTTCTCTCTCTCGCCAACACACGTATCCTGTGAGAGTAAATAAATGAGTAAATAACGATAAAATACGTCTGCCATTAGAGCCAAATTCTCTTCAATAAAATATTATCAG
The DNA here is from genome assembly GCF_000334495.1 of Tupaia belangeri chinensis. NCBI lineage: Eukaryota > Metazoa > Chordata > Mammalia > Scandentia > Tupaiidae > Tupaia > Tupaia belangeri. The sequence continues at coordinate 1,517,784 of NW_006160036.1, read as the reverse complement.
CCTAAGCACATGGCTTATGGCTGAGCAGTTTGTTCCTACAGTTTGCTACTCCTATAAATGTAATCTTATTCTGAGGTATCAATAATGGGTTAAAACATTGTTCTCTAAGTAAAGAATGTCCTTGCCTCACAAAAGCAATGAATAAACTTTTATCTATTCCAGCATAAATGACAGAAAATAAAGATTTTACTCTGATTTTTTTTTGTATAAGCCAGAGGGTATGTACACTCGCCAGACAGAGACAAAGAAAGTGGAAGAGAAAAGGAGAAAGTACCCCCAGTGGGGTGTGGTCATCGTCATGCCACAATTCTTTTTGCTCTTTTTTCCACCCTGTTGGGACTTGGGGCACACATGCACTCAACATGTTTTCAAGCCACTGGGACTGAGATTCAAACTGCATAGTTTGCCATGTGAATCTGGTTCCCTTAGCCACTAGGCCACAGGATCAGCCCAAGTTTCTACTCTTAAAACTCATATGGTGGGGCCAGCAAGTGGTGTTGTGGTTAGGGCACTGGATTCCCCCATGGCTGATTGTGGTTCTAGTCCTGGACCTGGTGGCTTGGTTTTTCACTTTCTCTGTCTCTATCTGGTGAGTGCATACGCCCTATAGCAAACTTAAAGTAATAATAATAATAAATAACTTTAAAAAATATTGTTCCCTTCTTTTTAACAACAAAATCTCTTGCCTATGTGCAAAGTATGTGGGATAGTTACATGTCTGATGTACAGATTTTGACTTCAGGTTGTTTAATTGAAGAGAAAAAGAAAGCCATGGCCAATTAATAAAGGAGAAATTATAAGGTAAAATGTGATAAAAGTTACACAGATATAAATAAAAAGTTACACATAATTGACTAACAGACAAAATGGAATAACTGAAAAAAAATACTTATAAAATGTTTTTCCACCAGACAACCAAAAAAATAATAATAATCTAGCAGTATAAGTGTTAAGGAAATCCTTATCCATATTTTTGTTGCTAAGTGGACGTGTCCTGGACTAGCTGGATAAACCGGATGGTTTGTTTTAGATCAGCACCCTGAGTGATAAACTATAGACGGAAACTTAATATTAACCCAGCACAATAGCCGTGTTCAAGAGGTCAGCAGCCACTCCATCCTGAACATCCACTGAGTCACCTCAGGCAACAAGAATGCCATCCAAGTTTCCATATCTTTAAACAGTTTGTATTTTTTTTTTTTTGCAATGATACAATAGAACTGCTATTAGGAACTGCCACACTTTTGTTGTCATTAGGGATTTTCTGACCAAATTGGCAGAATTAACTGAGTCCAGGAAGAGAAGAAAAGACAAAGATATGTTGATGTTCTTTCCCTCTTCATTCTTACATAATACATGACTAAAGAAGTCAGCTGTAGTAAACTGAGAAGTGTCAGCGCTAATAGACATCAACTATTTAGCAACGACCTATAGTGTAATGCACTGCTCAACCCATATAAAATAACTGCATTCACTGATAATTTGTTTTTATTAAATGTCTCAAAGGTAATGACAACAAAAGCTAGAACAATTTGCACATCAAAATAAGCAACAGTAGCATGAAATTATAACCCACAGAAAAAAATAAGTATCTATGAGCTCACACTGATAAATAAATAAATGAGGGAGAAGGGTCAGCTCTTTCTCACGTATGAATGAACAAATAAGAGAAGGGTCAGCTTTTTCCTCACATAAGAATTCTAATTAATAAATGTAGAAAAATGAGAGAAATGGAAAATCATCTTAAAACACTTTGGTAATAACTGCTGCAGGCAAGATCTAATGATGAATGCTAAAATTAGTGGGCAAAAGTGTATAAAGTAAAAGGATATTTGCATAGTCTCAATTTATCTCCCCCCAAGATATTTACTAATTACAAAGGAATAATAGGACATTTCTATGGAGAAATTTGATAGTAATCAAGGTTTACATGACTAGTATTAAGGCCTATTTTCATTATATGACCCTACATTTATATATATATTTTTTTTTTTGGGGGGTGAGGTTTTTGCTATAGGGCGTGTACGCTCACCAGACACACAGAGACAGAGAGATAGAAAACGAGAAATCACCCCCCAGAGGGGATGGCCACGCCGCAATCCCTTCTCCTCCATTCTCCTCTCAGGATCTTAGGCACGCACGCACACACGCCCAGCGTGAGTTTAAGCCACCAGGTCCGGGACTCGAACAGTGGTCAACTACATGGGAGTCCAGAGACATAGCCATTACGCTAACTGCTGGTCCCACATTTATATATTTTTTAATTGCTAGAGGACTTGCCAGACAGAGGGAGAAAGTACCCCCAGTGGGACATGGCCACACTGCAATCCTTTCTCCATCTCTCCATCATGTTAGTACTTTGGAAATGCATACACACATGACCAGTGTGCTTTTCTAGTCAAACCACAGTCGGTCATGTGAGATTCAGCTTCCTTAACCGCTAGGCTACAGGGCTGGCCCTATCTACTGAATTGTGTATTCTGTTTTTTTTAAAAGTACTATAAAATCTGGGGCAAGCAGATACCATAGCAGTTATGTCACTGGACTCCCACATGGCAAATGTGGTTCAAATCCCAGACCCAGCAGCTTGAAACTCACAGCAGGAGCATATGCATGCATACCAAGATCCTGGGAGGAGAATGGAGAAGAGATTGCTGCATAGCCATCACCCCAGCGGGTGATCTCTCACTTGCCCTCTCACTATCTCTGTCTCTCTCTCTCTGAACACATGCACCCTAAGGCAAAAACCTCTAAAAAAAAAAAGTACTATAAAATTTGATAGACTTTTAAATATTACATTATTGTTCTTAGTAAAAGTTGTATGTACCATTAAAACATTACATAATTTAGAGCTGATATTTTTATACTGTATGTCAAAATAAGCAGAAATAGAAAATAATTATTGCAAAGAACCTGCTGTATAAAAACACTAATTAAAATGATACCATAGAGGGTCAGCTGGTGGTGTGGTAGTTAAGGTCACTGGATCCCACATGGATGACTATATGGTACGAGTCCCAGATCCAGCAGCTTGAAAAACATGCCAGGCAAATGTGTGTGCATGATCAAAATCCTGAGAGAATGGAAGAGAAGGAAATGTAGCATGGCCATCCTCCCTGGGGGGAGATTTCTCACTTTCCCTTTCTCTCTCTCTGCCTTTCTTTGGCAAGTGCATACACCTTATAGCAAAAACTAAGTAATAATAATACCATAGGGCTGGCTATGTGAACTGGTCGCTAAGGTAGCTGGATCCCACGTGACCAACCATGCAATTCAAGTCCCAGACTCACTGACTTAAGAAACACTAATCTAAAACATAGGGTTTTGGGTCAGCGCCATGGCACAGTAGTGGTCAAGAGAAGCTGGATCCCATGGTATGATTATTCCCCACGGGAGGAGGGCTTTCTCCCCCTCCCTGTCTCTGCTGGCAAACACACACACCATCTAGTCACACACACACACACACACACACAAAGGATACCATTAAGTAACTGTAATTCAAAATCAGTTTGCTGGCTGTCTCTGTGGTGCAGTCAGTAGATACCAGACTGTGGGTCTGGAAGTCACGTGCCAACCAGTTTGAGTTCCTGGCATAGATGATCTAATAACATGCTGGGCATATGCCAGAATCCTACAGGAAAGGAACTACAGTACAACTAAGTCCTGTGGAGGGTGTTTCCTTCTTTTCCTCTTACATACACCAACATGCTCTATCATGAATCTTTTTTCTTGAGAGAGATTTTTGCTGTAGGGTACATGTGCTTGCTGGAGACACAGAGAGACAGAGAAAAGCAAGAAATTACCTCCCGGGGGGACAGCCACACCACAATCTGTTCCCTTCCATTCTCCTCCTGGGATTGTGGGGCAAGAAATTACCTCCCGAGGGGACAGCCACACCACAATCCGTTCCCTTCCATTCTCCTCCTGGGATTGTGGGCACACACATACATACATATGCCCGGCCTGAGTTTCAAACGACGGGGTCCAGGATTTGAACTATGGTCGGCTATGTGGGAGTCCAGTGACATAACTGCTACACCATCTACTTGTCCCTCTCTCATGAATTTTAAAAAGAGAAAATTTGGGGACCAGCAAACGGCATAACGGTAACATCGCTGGACTCCCAAAAGGCTGACTGCAATCCGAGTCCCCACCCCAGCTTCGGAATCATGCAGGTGCGTGTGCGTGTGCACCTGAGATCCCAGAAGGAGAATGGAGAACAAGGGATTATGGCATAGCCACTTCTGGGGGTGATTTCTTACTTTCCCTGACACTGTCTCTGTCTCTCCAGTGAGCACATATTCCCTAAGACAAAAATCCCTAAAAATAATTAAAATTAAAAAATTAAAAAAAGAGAACATTTTAAATCACTTTGCTTTTCTAGAATATCTATGAAAGATGGTTTTCAAAGTCCTTAAAAATGCGTTGTTAATGGTGAACATTATCGAAATATTTAAGTTTAAATGCTGAGGATGCTATGTCCAAAAGATTCCATTAACTTTTGTTGTCTTGTGACCAGAGGTTTCAATTGGTTTTCTGGAAAAGATAGGTATTATCAGTGTCAACAACCAATATTTTTTTGTAAGATTTATTTATTTATTATTATTCTTAAATTTGTTATAAGGCACATGTGCTCACCAGAGACAGAGACAAAAAAAGTGAGAAAGCAAGTTACCAAGTCCAGGACTCAAACCATGGTCGGTCATATGGGAGTCCAATCCCTTAACTACCATGCCAAGATTTTAATTCAAGCTCACGATACACGACCTATTAGCAGTGATATTTGTTGTATGTTGATAATACAAATTTCTTTCCTTTTTTTTTTCGCCACGGGGCATGTGTGTTCACCAGAGAAAGATGGAGAAAAGGAAAGGAGAAAGCACCTTCTAATGGCTGTGGACACGCCACAACCTGTTCTCCATTTCTCCATCCTGGAATTTTGGAATTTGGGGCATACATGCATATGCTCCCACTGTGGTTTTCAAGGTGTTAAAGCTGAGATTCAAATCACACACAGGCTACGTGGGATTGGCCACAACGGGCCACTGGACTGGTCATGACTTTTTCTTTTAAAGAATTATTTAATTTTTTAAAAATTACCTTTTTTTTTTTTCCCCGTACAGAGGTTTTTGTTACAGGGCTTGTATGCTTGCTGAAGAGACAGAGAGAAACAAAGAGACAGAAAGCAAGAAATCAGCCTCCAAAGGGGATGGACACACTGCAATCCCTTCTCCGTTTTCCTCTCAGGATTTTGGGTATGCATACACACACGCCTGGTGTGAGTTTTAAGCTACCGGGTCTGGGACTCGAACTGTGGTCAACTATGTGGGAGTCCAGGGATGTAACCATTATGCCACCTGCTGACCCCATCATTTTTTTGTTTTTGTTTTTTTTTAATTTGACCAGAAAGAGAGAGAGAAAAGAGGGAAAGTGAGAAAACAAGCCACTAGGTCCAGGACTTGAACTGTGCTCAGCTATGTGGGAGTCCAGCACCTCAACCTTCATGCCACCTGCTGGCCCCAGGTCATGACTTTTTAAAGTTTATTTATTTCTTACACGAAAGAGAGGGAGAAAGACACTCCAACAGAGTTCTCATATCATGTCTCAGCCAGAGATCACAGGGCATTCATGCATACACCCAGGACACACAGGAAGACCTGAGGACAAGAACTAGGGACTCTTCCATATGGATCCAATTACATTACTGCTCTACCACTGCCTGGCCCTGGCATATCAAATTTCTTATATCAAAGTTTCAAGATATGGTAGAAAATGTCCAGACTTTCTGACCAGTAGCTTCTTATCAGTGAAATGGGAAAAATAATACCTATGAGACTCAGGAATTAAATAAAATTTTAAATAATTTTCTTGGAAGAAATACACATTCATCACTACAAATACAGTTACCAAGCACTTTATATATATATTTTTACAGAATTATTTTAGTTCATTTATCATTGTCATTATTATTTGTTTAATTGGGCCAGAGAGAGACAGAGAGAGAGAAAGGGAAAGTAAGAAAGCAAGCCTCGGGTCGGCAGGTGGCATGGTGGTTAAGGGTGCTGGACTCTCACATAGCTGACTGCGATTCAACTCCTGGACCTGGCAGCTTGCCTTCTCACTTTCTCCATCTCACTCTGTCTCTCTGTGGTCAAATTAAAATAAATAAATAAATGAATAAACAAATAATGTTCAATAAAATAATTTAAAAAAAAAGGCAAGCAAGCCTCCAGGTCCGGGACTCGAACCAAGGTCAGCCAAGTGGGGGTCCAGTGCTTTAACCACCATGCCACCTGCTGGCCCCTCAAGCATTTTTTATATGAAAGAAGAAAGGTAACAATATGTTAAGTACTAGAAACATAGAAATAAACCATGTGATATCCCTGACCTTTAGGAGCTCAAGTTTAGAAGGAAGTGAGACATAGAAATATTAAGTACAATCAAGTATAAGTGTGAACTATGAGTATGTGAATGTTTAAATCTTTACATAAATTTATTTATTTATTTTTAAGAATTATTTATTATCATTATTTTTCAATTTGACCAGAGAAAGAGAGAGAGAGAGGTGAGAAACCAAGGACCAAGTCTGGGACTCAGACTGTTATGAGCCATGTGGGAGTCCAGCGCCTTTAACCAAGCCAGGCTACGAAAGAGAGATACTGTATATTTCCACTTAACATAAACCAATGATCTGTACTCTGTGGCTATCTGTACTCTGGCGGAAACTGAAAGACAAGAGGATATAGAAGCATGGAAAATGGCTAGGGATACTGAAGACAGTGTGGGAAGAGGGTGGAAGAAGGGGGAGAGTATGAGGAAAGAAATTAAGGAGAAAAATAGAGAGGTAGAGCATGTATGTGACACAGAAATGGATTATTATTTATTGATGATAATGTGTATAGTACCCCGAACTGGATGGGCATGAAGTGAATTCATGTTGGGTAAATTCACTTGACAAGCTCAGTGATGTAAGATCATCGAAATTAAAATTAAAAAAAAATTTTTGGAAGAACATAAAGAAAAGCGGGTATGAAAAGTTCATGGTAGTAGACAGTTACTGTCCTGCTAAATAAGCATTTACTCATCAGACCTATCATGGGCAAAATACTGGAGAAATAAAAAGATGAAAAAAATACATCTCAAGTATCCAAAAAGTCAAAATATAATAGAAGATACAAATATGCAATCTTTACTTCTACTACTCATTGGTGGTCCATATAGGATTAAGTACTTTGTTTTCTGTTTTTGTTTTGTTTTGTTTTGTTTTTGTTTTTCCCGAGGTTTTTGCTACAAGGCACATGCACTTGCCAGAGAGACGAAAGTGAGAAATCACCCGCCCAGGGGGATGGCCACTCTGCAATTGCTTCTCCTCCATTCTCCTCTCAGGATCTTGGGCACACACGCACACGTGCCCGGCATGAGTTTAAGCCACCGGGTCCGGGACTTGACCTGTGATTGACTACATGGGAGTTCAGCAACATAGCCATTACGCTAACTGCTGGTCCCATGTTTTCTGTTTTGTATATAATTTCATTTATTCTCACAACTTTGTGAAGTGGGTACATTACTACTTCTATTTTATAAAAGAGAAAACTAAGATCTCAGAAAAATTAAAAAAAAAAAAAATTGCTACTTGTCACCCTGCCTTTAAATAGCAGAGATAGAAAGAAAGAACCAGTATGTAATTACTACTATTGGGTCATTGGAAAAGTCATTACGTGTTTTTCTATGTAAAAATGCATCATGACTTTTCTGACGACCCAATATACTTTTACTAATGAACAAATAATTCCAACTCAGCACATTAAGCACTGCTATACAAATATATACAAAATATATTATTTAAAGTTAAAAAGTAACACAAAACACTGCTCAACTTTGAAGGGGGGTGGAGGAGCTCCGTGGAATCAGCCAGGAAAAGTTGCACCTTGATCACTGAAAGACAGGTGTCCCAGAGAGACAAGGTAGAAATGAGCACCTTCCGCCAGTCAGCACAGAGGCAAAGACGTTAAGGCAAGAAAGAAAATGAAACACAGCAATGTAAATAGATAGCAGGCTAATAGGCAGGATTCAAGGTGAAAAGCAGTGATCTGCGCAGGTGGCATGGAGGTTGGGTGGCTTGAAGATCAAGCCAGGTGCTTGGGCATGTGTGTCCAGACTCCTGAGAAGGGACTGTGACACGGTCATCTCCCCAGAAGGTGATTTCATGCTGGTGTGTGTGTGTGTGCATGTGTGTGTGCATGCGTATATGCCCCAAATCCCAGGAGAATGGAGAGGGGATTGCAGCAGGGCCAGGGCCATCTTCTCAGGGTGTGATTTCCCTCTTTCTCTCCTGTGAGTACATAGCCCCTATGGCAAAAATCTAAGAAAACAAAAACAAAATTTCACTTCAAAATACTATCAAATTAGTAGAGGCAAAACTGGTTTAGGTGATAAAAGTAAACTCAATAATGAAAACAAAGAACAAGCTTAGGTTTAAAAAAAAAAAGTACCACCGTGATCCAGAAGTAAGCAAAAGTATAGTGCAATTAACACAAAGAAACAAGCAAAAGACATAATCATGATGTATGAGTATGAAAACTATAACCATGGTTATAGCATGAAGCCTATAAATTTGTCAAATAATACCTCTTTAGGAGTAAACTATGCTATTAATACTCTAGTTTACTTCCAGGTAGACTATTTATCATAAGATTTTTGGGACCAGCAGTTAGTGTAATGGTTATGTCGCTGGACTCCCGTGTAGCCGACTGCAGTTCGAGTCCTGGACCCAGTGGCTTAAACTCAAGCCAGGCACGTGTGCGTGTGTGCCCAAGATCCCGAGAGGAGAATGGAGAAGGGATTGCGGTGTGGCCATCCCCCCTGGGGGGTGATTTCTCGTTTTCTGTCTCTCTGTCCCTTCTGTCTGCCTGGCGAGCACACGTGCCCTATAGCAAAAACCTCTAAAAAATAATAACAAAATAAATAATATTTTTTAAATAAATTAATTAAAGTTAAATAAAAACATTTTTTAAAAAGTAATAAACCTAGCTACTAAAATATGAGTTATGTGCTAACTACAAAAACTGTTTAAAATACTTTCACAAATGCCTGAAGATGCCAAACTAGCATATAATCTCTAAGAGAGCAGTTTATGTTTTTTTTTTTTACTGCCATATTACCAGCACGTACAACAGTGACTAACATATAGGAGATGCTTATTAAATGATTATCAAATTGAAAGTAGCTGAATTACCATAAAGCACACTATTTCAAGACAGTAAGTTTTATATAAAAGCCAAACTTTTAAGACATGGAGAAAAAGGCCAGCTGGTGGCTTGCTGGTTAAGGTGACTGGATTCCCTGTGGTGAACATCAAGGTTCAAGTCCCAGGCTCAGTGGCTTGAAAAACATGCTGGGCATGTGTATGTACACACCCAAAATCTTGAGAGAAAATGGAGAAAGAGGGGATCTTGATGTGGCCATCCCTTGGGAGGGGATGCTTTCTCACTTTCCCTCTCTGTGTCTCTCTCCACAAATAAAATAAAGAAAATGGAGAGACATAGTCATAATGCAGAATTAAACTTGCCAAGTATAGTTAAAGACATGTACACACACAAAACAATGGAATTGGTAGAAGCTATTATTTAGAAATGAAAAATGTGGGTTAATTTCAGTAATTTCTTCCCAGATGGCATGGGAAAGAAAATCTAAAACTTGATTAAAAAACTCATTTAGAGGCAGGCAGGTGGCATGGTGGTTAAAGGTGCTACATTCCACATGGCTGACCACAGTTCGAGTCCCAGATCTGGCAGCTTTGACTTTCCCTTTCTCTTTCTCTCTCTGGTCAGATGAAAAATAACAACAACAAATGGAATTATTTATATATATATATTTTTTAATAGAAACTAATCTAGAGGGGGCAGCAGGTGACATGGTGGTTAAGGTGCTGGACTCTCACATGGCCGACCATCCTGGACCTGACAGCTTGCTTTCTCATACTCCTCTCTTTCTGTCTTTCTCTGGCCACACTGAAGAATCATAACAAATAAACAAAATTAAATAAATAACTCATTTAAAAAAAGGACTAGAAGGGCTAGCTGGTAGCATGGTAGTTAAGGTGCCAGACTCCCACAGGGCCGACTGTGGTTTGAGTTCTGGACCTGGCAACTTGCTTTCTCATTTTCCCTCTCTCTCTCTCTCTCTCCACATGCCTTATAGCAAATTAAAATAATAATGATAAATAAAATGAATTATTTTTAAAAATTTTAAAGACTTGTGTAGCTTCTCTATTACCTTCTTGTTCATGCAACTATCAGATATTTGAATAAGGAATTAAAGTAAGTGTAAAACGAAATAAGTCTATTTGTAGTTCTTACATTCCAGATGTTTATTACCTAGTAAAGTAATAAAGTTTTTTTCAAGTTTTTATTCAATATCTTTTTCTTAAGAATTACTTTATTGGGACCAGCAGTTAGCATACTGGCTATGTCGCTGGACTCCCATGTAGTCGACCACGGTTCAAGTCCTGGACTCGGTGGCTTAAACTCGGACTCAGTGACTTAAACTCACACCAGACGCTTGTGCATGCGTGCCCAAGATCCAGAGAGGAGAATGGAGGAGAAGGGATTGTGGTGAGGCCATCCCCAGGTGATTTCTCGCTTTCTCTCTGTCTTTCTAGCAAGTGCACGCACCCAATAAGAAAAAAACCCTCTCCAAAAAAAAAGAGAAGAAAAGAAAAAAAAAAAGAATTACTTTATTGGGACCAGCAGTTAGCGTAATGGCTATCTCGCTGAATTCCCATGTGGTCGACCGTGGTTCGAGTCCCAGACCCGGTGGCTTAAACTCATGCCTGGTGCATGCGTGTCTGTGCCCAAGATCCCAAGAGGAGAATGGAGGAGAAGGGACTGCGGCATGGCCTTCCCCCCTGGAGGGTGATTTCTCGCTTTCTCTCTCTCTGTCTCTCTCTGCCTTTCTGGTGAGCGCACATGCCCTATAGCAAAAACCTCTCAAAAAATTATTTAACTTTATTTATTTATTTATTTATTTTAACTTGACCAACAGGGACAGAGAGAGAGAGAGAGAGAAAGTTGCCAAGTCCAGGACTTGAACCACAGTCGGCCATGTGGGAGTCCAGCACCCTTACCCACCACACCACCTGCTTTCTCACTTTCCCTGCTTTCATTTTAATTCCATATCTGGGGCAAAGGTAGACTCTATCTCTGGAACTTTTCTATAGCAGAATGAATAAATTGTGGCACATATAACAATGAGAAAAAAACAAAGTACAGGTAAATAAATAAAGAGAACAAATAAACACAATTTAAAACATGTTCATCAAAAGGAGCCAAACACGAAAAAGTACATACTACGTTTTCCCCTTCTGAGATGAAGTTCAAAAGCAGGTGAATTTATGCTATTAGAGGTAGGATAATGCTGACTCTGGATGGCAGGGTAAAGTGCCTGAAAAAGTATATGAGGAGGATTTAAGGTTTTGATAATGTTTCTTTTTCTTTCTTTCTTTCAAGATTTGCCGCTGGAGGGCCAGCAGATGGCATGGTGGTTAAGGTTCTGGACACTCCCACGGGGTCAACCGTGGTTTAAGTCCTGGACCTGGTGGCTTGCTTTCTCACTTTTCCCCTCTCTGTGTCTCTCTCTGGTCAATTAAAATAAATGAATGAATAAGTAAAATTAAAATTAAAAAAAAAAAAAAGATTTGACACTGGAGACATACAGAGGGTAAGTGAGAATTCACTTCCAGGGGAGGTGACCATGCTGCTATCCCTTCTCCATTCTCCTCTCAGCATTTTAGGCACGCACACGCTTGTGCCCAGTATGTTTTTCTGGCCACTGGGTCCAAGACTTGACCTGTGCAACCAGCCACATGGGATCCAGAGCCTTAACTGGAATGATACCAGCTGGGCCTGATAAAGTCTCTTGATCTGGTCATTGGTTACACAAGAATGCTTAATTTGTGAAAATTCGTCCAGCTGTGTATTTATGATTTATGCACTTTTCTGTAAGACAGAATTCAAAAACGTAGGACCAGCAGGTGGTGTGGTGTTTAAGATGCTTGATTCCTATGTGGCCAACAGTGGTTCAAGTCCCAGACCTGGTGGCTTGAAAATTACACCAGGAGCATGCGCCTGCATGCCCAAACTCCTGAGAGGAGAAGAGACTGTGGCATGATTATCCTCCTGAGGGATAATTTCCCACTTTTTCCCTCTCTGTCTCTCTGGCAACCACATAAACCCTATGGTAAAAACCTAAAGAAAAAAAATTTAAAAAGTGTCTAAAACATATGCTTAAGCTGAACCTGAAAAATGACCTACTTTCTTATGTACTTCATAACTGGTCAGCCCACTAGAAAGTAGATAAAATCGAATTTTGATTTTTAAAAAAATCTGTATTTTGAAGTCTTTAATAATTCTTGGGGAACCAGCAGGTGGCACAGTAGTTAAGGCACTGGACTCCAACGTGGCCAACTGCAGTTCAACTCCTCGACCAGATGGCTTGCTTTCTCACTTTCTGTGTCTCTCTCTGGTTAAATTAAAAAATAATAACAATAAATAAAATTTAACAAATAAGTATTATTTTTTCTTTTTTTTTTGAGAGGTTTTCACTATAGGGCATGTGCGCTCGCCAGACAGACAGAGACATAGAGACAGAAAGCGAGAAATCACCCCCCAGGGGGGATGGTCACACAGCAATCCCTTCTCCTCCATTCTCCTCTTGGGATCTTGGGCACGCACGCACATGTGCCCGGCGTGATTTTTAAGCCACTGGGTCTGGGACGCGAACTGCAGTTGACTACATGGGAGTCCAGCGACATAGCCATTACGCTAACTGCTGGTCCCCAACAAATAATTCTTTTAAAAAAATAATAATAATTCTTGGGACCAGCAGATGGCGTAATGGCTACGTCATTGGACTCTCATATGGTCAACCGTGGTTTGAGTCCTGGACCTGGTGGCTTAAAACTCACACGGGGTGCATGTGTGTGCATCTCCAAAATCCTGAGAGAAAAATGTAGAAGAAGGGATTGTGGTGTGGCCATCCCCCCCCCAGGGGGTGATTTCTCGCTTTCTATTTCTGTCTCTCTGATGAGCGTACATGCCCTATAACGAAAATCTCTCTCTACAAAAAATTAATTTCTTTCACATCATATAGCCTTGGGGCTAACAAATGAGTCTAGATAGGACAGAGCTACACTTCGGGAGACCAGAGTTCAATTCTTCTTTGTCACTAGTAGTTTTATGATGCTGGGCAATTACTTTAATAAATTAATTTAAAAAAAAAGAATTCCTTTCACATTCTGAAATAAAAATGCAGCAATAATAACACTTATAGAAGATATATTTCTATAAGAATTAGAGATTCTTTCTTAATGACACATTGGTTGCATTTAAATATTTTTAAGGAAGCATTATAAGAAACTTCAGTTTTGTATATGGAACAGTTTTCCTCTTTTGAATGATCTCAGAAACACCTTCCCCTCTTTCAAATCCATCTGCCATTACTAGAACCTTAAAATCTCTAGTGGACCAGACATGTGAAATACAGTAGAAATGGGTTAGAAATGCTGGAAATACCTTTTTGGCCAGAACTGCCATCTCCCAGTAATTAACCAAAATGACGAACACAAAAGGAAAGAGGACAGGCACCTGATATATGTTATCTAGGCCTTTTAGAAAACATGGAGTGGTTCCTTTGGCAACATATATGGGAATCTACAAGAAAGGTGATATTGTAGACATTAAGGGATGTTCAAAAAGGAATGCCCCACAAATGTTACCATGACAAAACTGGAAGAGTCTACAATGTTACCCAGCATGCTGTTGGCATTGTTGTGAACAAACAAGTTAAGGGCAAGATTCTTGCCAAGAGAATTAATATGTATATTGAGCATATTAAGCATTCTATGAGCAGAGATAGCTTCCTAAAATGGGTAAAAGAAAATGACCAGAAAAAGAAGGAAGCCAAAGACAAAGGCACCTGGATTCAACTGAAGCACCAGCCTGCTCCACCGAGAGAAAAACACTTTGTGAGAACCAATGGAAAGGAGCCTGAGCTTCTGGAACCTATACCCTATGAATTCATGGCATGATGGTTGTTAAAAATAAATTAATCTATGGTCTATTAAAAACAAAAGAAAGAAAGAAAGAAAAGAAATACTAGAAGCAGAGAAGAGGAAATGGGAACAAAAATATCAAAATAATAATAATAATAAAAATAAAAAGCCACTATGTCACACCCATCAAACAAGATGCCAGAACACACAGTAGATCAGTATGGACAAGAGAAAAAAGAAAAGAAAAAAAAAACAGCGATCTTTATTCCTGCCTTATGGAAGGCCACAAGAAATACTTGTTAAATAAGGGGCCGGCAGGTGGTGTGATGGTTAAGAGTGCTGGACTCCCATGTGGCCAACTGTAGTTCAAGTCCTGAACCTGGTGGCTTCCTTTCTCTCTCCCTCTCTTTCTCTCTCTCTCTCTCTCTGTCCCTCTCTGGACCAATGAAAATAAACAAAGTTAAATAAAATAAAATAATTATTTATTTTTTAAAATAGAAATACTTGTTTAATATGAATTCCAGTAACTTCTTTCCAAGGATAGAATTGAAAGAGATTGCAAAGAAAGTATACTTAATACTTTCCCCCTTGAACTCCAGGGAAGTAAATTGGGTCACACATATGAGGACTCCCCTTTTGCTAAGGATTTCACTCTGTATTTATAGCTGATTTAAAATCTAATTTAGGAAAATCAAGATAATCAGTTTAGAAATACTAGGGCCACAGGTGAAGGACACATCAGTAACATCACTGAGTTTCTTGGAATAAGTCATTTCCATTCTCACTTCCACAATGGCATTCAGCCCGAGTCAAACCAGTGATTTGAATTAAGCAGAAAGGTAATTTGATACCCAGAAAGAAAGAAGTGGTAAACTGAAGAGTGGAAAAATACTTGCTTGGGCCACAGACTATTCCACTGGAACGGATTATTGAAGGGACCAGTGTTGCAAATTTCCATATGTTGGCAGATCATCTGAAAATATCTTGTTTCAGTTTCAGACTAAATATCTACATATGTCTTAGGTCTCCCAAAGCTTAAATCTGCAGTCAATTCATTTAGGTTGTAAGCATTAACTTGAGATGCTTTCCTCTCACAGAATAAAATTAATGAATCATCTGTCCCTATGAAGAACTTGGGATTCTGAAAGAATTCTAAGTCTGGACACGGAAAGGCCTGAAGTGCTACGTGGTAAAGAACTGTGGCAAAGTCTGACTTCTTAGAAACTACTGTCTCAACATGTATTTCTTTAAAGGAGCAATAAAATTCTATAAATGGAATAAGACCTGATTCATACGACGCAGGACGTGGTACCTGGAGGGAATTTCTAGTGACCTTATGGAAGCAACTGCAGCTAAGCTCCAATGCTGCCACTTTTGTTTCCCGGTACTCCATGCAAAGCCAGAGTCCTCATCATGTCTTGCTTATAAGACAATATTAAAGGGAGAGTCGGTAAATAATGAATTCCTATTGCAGTAAAATAAGGCAAGGGGAGGGCCAGCAGGTGGCACGGAGGTTAAGGCAGCTGGATTCCACATGGCTAAGGGATTCGAGTTCTGAACCCAGCAGCTTGAGAAACATGCCAGGAGCACGTGTGTGTGTATGTGCCCAAAATCCTGAGAGGGGACTGGAGGAGAAGGAACTGTGGCATGGCTGTCCTCCCCAGGGAGGTGATTTCACACTTCTTTCCCCCTGTGTCTCTCACTGGCAAGCATGCGCACTCTATAGCAAAACTTAAAAGGAAAAGGTAAGGAGAGGGTTTATGGAAACTTTTAAATAGGAAAGAAACGGCAAAAATCCAAAGGTTAACATTACTTGTAGAAATTCTAACAGTGCATAAACCTACATTTAATATGAACAGTAACCATCAGAGTGCCTTCCACTACAAGCTAATAAATGAGAGGCTTGAGTGTATGTTTAAAATGATGCCTATTAAGGAGATGTGACTCCTGCTTTTTTCATTAAGCCTTGAGATGAAAGTCTGAAGGGATAACAATGAGAAAGCCTTTCAGTAAAGAGGGCAAGACAGCATCAGAAACTAGCCCTTTAATCAAATAATAAGTGACTACAAAGAAGTTTGCCTAGATCATAGTTAGATGTGACATACTGGTACGGGATAACAGAAAGGTTGGAGATGAAAATGTGCAGCTAAACATACTCGGGCAATAGCTAAAATTATAGGAGCAAATGACCTAAATATCCAGCAAAAAACCATGGGATTAATCAGGGCTCTATCAGCCTGTGTTATTTTAATTGACCTGCTCCTAAACTAGGGAGCACCAGTTTCTCCACAAAGGCAGACTGATAACCTAAAGCAATTTTCCACCCAGGCCTGAAGTACAGAAGAGGAAAGAGAATTAACACTTTTTTTTTTTTTCTAAAAGTAGCCAGAGAGTTTGTGCACTTACCAGAGAGAGACAGAGAGAGGCGAAGGGAGAGAGAGCACCCTCATCGTACCACAATCCCTTCTCCTCCTTTTCTCCATATTTTCAGGATTTGGGCAACACAGGCACACAAGCCCTATGTATTTTTCAAGCTGTTGACTCTGGGATTTGAACCACAAAGTTGGTCATGTGAGATCTGGCTTCTTAGCTACTAATCCATGGGCCAACCTAGGAATTAACACTTTCTGAACACCTAATATGTGCTAGGAATTATATATAAAATATTTTACATAACCTTTAGAATCGCTTGACGAAAAAAGAAATTGAGGCTTAAGAAATAGAAGTTACTTTTCTGGCATCATATATCTATAAATATCAGTGTGCTTGTCTCCAAAACCCAATGCTAATTTTACAGTACAACACTGTCATTGGCATAGGCTCACTTGGGTATATTTTGCTTGATAGCACTTTTTCTTGCCCTAGAAGACAGACGGCAACCTTGGCCTGTGTTGATCGCTTCACAGGATTTTTTGTTTCCTTTCTTTTTAAAAATTTATTTAATTTTAAAACTTATTGTTATTATTTTTTAAATAATTTTATTTGACTTTATCTATTTTTTTTGGGGGGGGGGAAGGTTTTTGCTAGAGGGCACGTGCACTCGCCAGCCAGAGACAGAGACAGAAAGCGAGAAATCACCCCCCCCAGGGGGGATGGCCACGCCGTAATCCCTTCTCCTCCATTCTCCTCTCAGGCTCTTGGGCACACACACACACACACACACACACACACACACACGCGCACACATATGCCCAGCGTGAGTTTTAAGCTACCGGGTCTGGGACTTAAACCGTGGTCAACTACATGGGAGTCCAGCGACATAGCCATTACGTTAACTGCTGGTCCCATCTATTATTATTTTTTTTAATTTGATCAGAGACAGACAGACAAAGAGAATATGAGAAAGCAAGCTGCAGTATCCAAGACTCAAACTGTGGTCAACCATGTGGAAGTCCAGCACCTGAACCACCACGCCACCTGCTGGCCCCTATTATTATTTTCTAAATTTTGCTATGGGGCACGTGTATTCTCCAGAGAGTTAGGGAGTGGGAGTTGGCAAGAAGGTAAGAATGCAAGCTGCCAGGTCCGAGACTCAAACCAAGGTTGGTCATGTGGGAGTACAACACCCTAACCACCATGCCACCTGTTAGCCCCCACCTTGCAAGGTTTCTAGACCTTCAGCTTTCTCTTGGACTGTAATAAGTCACCGAATAAGTACCTAGTTCTTGGCTTGGTTACAGCTCCCAGGCCGTGCATTTACACCAAAGACAGCTATACAGCTTAGTCTTGCCAAGAGCAATTGCTACTAGCAGAAACTACTGGAAGAACATCATGAAAAAGAAAGGCATTGGGACCAGCAGTTAGCATAATGGCTATGTCGCTGGACTCCCACGTAGTCAACCGCGGTTCGAGTCCCGGACCCGGTGGCTTAAACTCACAAGGGGCGCGCGTGCGTGCGTGCCCAAGATCCCAAGAGGAGAATGGAGGAGAAGGGATTGTGGCGTGGCCATCCCCCGGGGGGGGTAATTTCTCGCTTTCTATCTATCTGTCTCTTTCTTTCTTTCTGTCTGGCGAGTGCATGCGCCCTATAGCAAAAACCTCTCCAAAGGAAAAAAAAAAATAAAGAAAGCCATTAATGCAGTTAAGTTAAAAAAAACACATGTAAGGGGCCAACAGATGGCGTAGTGGTTAAGGGGCTGGACACTCCCCCTGGCTGACCACAGTTCAAGTCTCAGACCTGGTGGCTTGCTTTCTCACTTTCCCTCGCTCTCTCTCTCTGATCAAACAAAAATAAATGAATGAATAAATAAAAATTTTAAAATTATATTTAAAAAAAAGTAGGAGTCAGCAGGTGGCATGGTGGTTAAGGTACTAGATTCCCACATGGCTGACTGCAGTTTGAATCCTAGAACTAACAGCTTGCTTTCTCACATTTCCTTCTCTCTGATCTCTCTGGTCAAATTGAAAAATAACAGTAATAAATAAAATTAAATAAACAATTCTTTTTTTTTTGAGAGATTTTCACTGTAGGGCGCGTGCACTCGCCAGACAGACAGAGAGAGACATCGAGACAGAAAGCGAGAAATCACCCCCCAGGCGGGATGGTCACGCCGCAATCCCTTCTCCTCCATTCTCCTCTCAGGATCTTGGGCACGCACGCACATGCGCCCGGCGTGAGTTTTAAGCCACCGGGTCCGGGACGTGAACCGCGGTCGACTACGTGGGAGTCCAGCGACACAGCCATTACGCTGCTGGTTCCCAATAAACAATTCTTTAAAAAAATAAATAAATAATGCATGTTAAGGGACCAGCATATGGTACGATGATTACATCACTGGACTCCCATATGGCCAAGTGCGGTTCAAGTCCCAGATACGGTGGCTTGAAACACATTGGGGGCGTGTGTGTGCATGCCCAAAATCCCAAGAGGAGACTGGAGGAGAAAGGACTGCTGCATGGCCATCCCCCCCCCAGGCTTGATTTCTTGCTTTCTATCTCTCTTCCTCTGTCTCTCTAGTGACAGCATGAGCCTTATAGCAAAAAATTTATAAAAAAAAAAAAAAAAAAAGTAAGAAGCAGAAGTCTTCAGGGTTTAGGGCTGTATTTTTTAATTTTTTTTTTTTTTTTTGGAGAGGTTTTCTCTATAGGGCGTGTGCGCTCGCCAGACAGACAGAGAGACAGAGAGACAGAGAGCGAGAAATCACCCCCCAGGGAGGATGGTCACGCTGCAATCCCTTCTCCTCCATTCTCTTCTCAGGATCTTGGGCATGCACGCACACGCACCCAGCGTGAGTTTTAAGCCACCGGGTCCGGGATGCGAACCACAGTCGACTGCGTGGGAGTCCAGCGACATAACCATTAAGCTAACTGCTGGTTCCCAATTTTTTTAGTTTCTTGCCAAAGTACTTGTGCTGGCCAAAGAGAAAGAGACAGTGAGAAACCACCCCCAGAGGGGATGGACGCATCACAGTCCTTTCTCCATTCTCCTGGAATACTGGGCACACACGCACATGCACCTAGCCTAATATTCAAGTTGCTGGGTCGGGGACTTGAACCATGGTCAACCATATGGGAACATAGTGCCCTGACCACCACACCACGTGCTGGGATTGGGGATCAGGACTATTAATTCTACCACTCTTACTAGCACAAAGGAGGAAAGAGTCCACAACAGTGGATATTTCAAAAATAATTTACATCTTCAGAATCTTTGTTATTTTTCAGCAGCAACTGCACTATTCTAATTATACTTTGCTCAGACAAATATTAAAATTCATCTTCCCTCTCACAATAAATGCAACAGATTGTAGCAATTTACCCTCTACTCAGAACCAAAGAAGCCAAGAGAAACCTAAGATGAAATATTTTAGGAAAATGACCTGTAAAACTAATAACTTTTACAAGATTAAGAATACTGAAAGTTCATAGACAATACTTTATCTAACCTTAAGAACATTACCCTCCAAGTGAAAAAAATCAGAAATAACTTGAAATATTTTCTGACAATTCAAAAATAATTTCTCAAGTTTTTTTTAAACTTGCTTGTTTTTTGAGGAGTGTTGAGGGGTGTTATTATTGACAATGAATACATTCTAACTGGATTAACATTCCTTTCAGCTGTACTCTATATCCAAACCTGCTTAATACCAATGATTTAGCAACAGTTGTCCACTCTCAATTTAAAAATACATTCCTTTCATAAAGAACTTTAGATTTATTTAAATGGATAAAATTAATGCCTTACTAAGCAGTATTAAAGGATTTAGGTCCATGCCTCCCTAATCCTTTCTATTTTGCCATTTTTCCCCCCATTCAGTATCATATCACCATCACAAAAATAAGTTAGCCTGTTGCTTTCAGTACAGATCACCATGTAAGAGTTTTTACTGCAGGGCGACCAGCAGGTGGTGTAATGGTTAAAGCACTGGATTGCCACATGGCCCAACAAGGTTCAAGTCCCAGACCTGGCAGCTTGCTTTCTGACTTTCTCTCTCTCTCTCTCTGGTGAACACTCAAGCCCTCTATTAAATTTAAAAAATAAAAATAAATGAAATTAATTCTTTAGGGGAAAAAAGATTTTTACTGCTGTGATCTAGCACTTAAAGGAGCTAAAGTCCTACATGGTCAACTACAGTTCAAATCTTGGCCCTGCCAGCTTGGAAAACACACCAGGTATATGTGCATGTGTATGCATGTGTGCCCCAAGTCCCAACAGGATGGAGATAAAAAGAAGGGAATTTCATATGACCATGTGCCACTGGGGAGGGGCAGTGGTGCTTTTTCTGTCTATCTCTGGGGAGCACATTGCATTCTGGCAATTAAAAAAAGGGGAGAAGGGTAGCAGGTGGCATGATGGTTAAGGAACTGAATTCTCACATGGCTGACTATGGTTCAAGGGCTGGACCTAGCAACTTGAAAAATCATGCCGAGGAGAACTAGCAGGTGGCGTGATGGTTAAGGCGCTGGACACTCCCACATGGCCAACCATGGTTCGAGTCTTGGACCTGGTGGTTTGCTTTCTCACTTTCCCTCTTTTTCTCTCTCTGTCTCTCTCTGGTCAAATTAAAGTAAAATGAATGAATGAATAAAATTAAATGACTAATTTAAAAAAAAAAAAAAGAAAAGAAAGAAAGAAAGAGGGAAAGAAAATCATGCTGGGTGTGTGTGTGTGCATGCCCAAAATCCCAAGAAGAGAATCGAGAAGGGAATGAGTCATGGCCATCTGCCCCAGGGTTTGATTTCTCACTCTCCCTCCATCTCTCTCTGATGAACACATGTACCCCATGGCAAAAGCCTAAAAAATAAAAAGACAGGATGATTTTATAAGTTACAAAACCGTAGCTTTTTAAAAAGATCAATGTGTTCTCTCCCATCTAGTGGTGTTAACGAGCAGTCTTTCTAGTTCTGTGACATTAATACCATTACAGTCCTAACACCATATAAGGTGTTTAAATAAAAGGTAAAGAAGGCATCAAAACCCCTTAAATAATCTTCTGTTCATATATATTACTTTCAGATGCAAATTTTTAGGCCAGGATGTTCTTACTCAATGGCTTCCTTGAATATTGTTTTCAAGCCAGACCCTTAAGGCCTGAAGTATACTAGAAGAGATGACCAGATTTGTCTGAGATTTCAGTGAGACATCACTGAAGACGGAACACACAGAAATGAACTGGTTGTCTCAGTGCTACTGCTATGTCCCCCTCCAAGAGAAATAATGACAGGGCAAAATAATAGCAAATAAAAAGTATCTACATAAAAAATTCAGATCTAAACTTAAAACCCAGAACAATAACGTTTATAGAAGAAATCCTAGAACACTTTATCAATCTTGAATTGGTCAAAGATTTTCTTAGGCAGGACACAAAATACTAATCTTGGAAGATAAACAATTTAGCTCATCAAAATCCATCATTAAGAAACTGAGTAGAGGGAACAGCAGATGGCATAACAGTTACATCACTGGATGCCCATGTATTTGACTGAAGTTCGAGGCCCGGAGCTGGCGGCTTAAAACTCATACCAGGCACGTGTGCGTGCATGCCCAAGATCCCAAGAGGAGAATGGAAGAAAAGAGATTGTGGTGTGGCCATCCCCCCATGAGGGGTGATTTCTTGCTTTCTGTCTCTGTCTGTCTTTCTAGAGAGCACACACACCCTATAGCGAAAACCTCTCCAAGAAAAAAAAAAAAATCATGCCAGGCACATGTGCATTTGTGCCTAAAATCCCAGGAGGAGAACTGAAGTGAAGGGACTACAGCTATGGAGAGGCTGTAGTCTCCTGGTGGGTCATTTCTCACTTTCCCTCTTACTGTCACTCTCTGATGAGTGCATGTGCTCTATGGCAAAAACCTTAGAAAAAAAAAAAGTTGAAAAAATACATGTAAATAGCTTAGCAGACTAAGTTCTCAATAATGGTCATTATAGGGATCAGCAATTGGCGTAATGGCTATGTCGCTGGACTCCCACATAGTTGACCACGGTTCGAGTCCCAGACCCGGTGGCTTAAACTCATGCCAGGCACATGTGCGTGCGTGTCCAAGATCCCGAGAGGAGAATGGAGGAGAGGGATTGTGGCGTGGCCATCTCCCCTGGGGGGTGATTTCTCGCTTTCTGTCTGTCTGGCGAGCGCGCGTGCCTTATAGCAAAAACCTCTCAAAAATAATAATAATGGTCATTATAGTCTATTTCTATTGCTTTACTTTTTAAAAAAACTTACAGTTTAGCTACAAAAATATTTTAAGTTCTATAGCCACAATGTCGGTATTGTTTTAGTGACAGAAAGTTAGCTTAGCACCCCATTCCACATTTCAGAGCTGGGTGAGACTGCCAATCTTGAAACGTCAGGGGTGGGACTTGACCCAGGCCTAAATCACATTATGGCCTCCATGATTCTGGTAACTGCAACAGGTCCAAGGCACAGGCAAAGCAGAGCTAATTACAGTCCTTCCATGAGACTGCTAGAAGGAAACCTTTTTTTAATAAAACAGGAGTTATTAAGTTAGGGCAATATAGTCCTAAGACTGCTAGTGCCATCTCATCTTCATACAGAATTAGCCTCTCCACAGCGGATGTTGCAGCCAAGATAATTTGAGCCTTTGGATCCCTCTGAGCCCAAACCTAGATCCACCCCCAGTCCCAGGAGTTAACAAGGCACTACTTTCTACTTTTACTTAAATTAGCTTCCTGGGGGTTTCTGCAACCAAAATAATTCTTACTTTAAAAAAAGAAAAAAAAAATAGTATGTCTGTTTTGATGGACAAAGATTTTTCCTCCATCTTGATCTATCTCTGACTTTAAGACCTGTCACTAAACTCTATGTTTTTGTTGCCTTAGCAATATAAATATAATACATGCTTGGAAAGTTGCCTGAAATTCACAGAAAAGTGATCTTCAAAATACTAGTAAAATAAGTGCTGAAAATAATTTATTATTTGAGCCAGCTTGTGGCACAGTTGTTAAGGCTGTTGGATCCCACATGGCTGACTGTGTGGTTTGAGTCCTGGACCTGAGAAACAAACCAGGTGCATGTGTGTGAAATCCCACAAGGAGGGAAAAATGGAGAGGGGATTACTTCATGACCATTCCCCATGAAGGGGGCTATTTCACTCCCTACTTGACCCACACCTTCCCCACTGATGAGTGCATACACCCTCAGGCAAATTAAACAAACAAAAATTATTCACTTGGAGTGTCAAGTTTCTTTTTTAAATTTTTGCTATAGAGTATGTGCGCTTGCCAGAAACTGAGAGAAAGTAAGAAAGCCACTCCACAATCCCTTCTCTGTACCCCTCTTGGGATTTTGGGCACACATGCACCTGGTGTGATTCTCAAGCCACCAGTTCAGTACCTGAACCCCACAACTGGCCATGTGGGATCCAGCTGCCTTAACCTCCACTCCATCAGCTGGTCCTTGAGCATTTTTTTAAAACTCCAACTAGCTCACTTGTATCCAAGCACATTTATTATTCTGGCTTTTGTTTTATAGCTGTCTATAAAGTTTTTAAATCTTTTAAATAGTATGGTCCTTTCACTTAACCAGTTCAGTACTTGAACCCCACAACTGGCCATGTGGGATCCAGCTGCCTTAACCTCCACTCCATCAGCTGGTCCTTGAGCATTTTTTTAAAACTCCAACTAGCTCACTTGTATCCAAGCACATTTATTATTCTGGCTTTTGTTTTATAGCTGTCTATAAAGTTTTTAAATCTTTTAAATAGTATGGTCCTTTCACTTAACCTCCACTTTGATGGACAAGTCATTGTCTGGTTATTTTAAAACAACACAGTAGATGTCTGCTGTTTAGTTCTGCCTAGTACCCCTCTGGTAACAGCACCTCCACTATCTTTAGAGACACGCCGACTGTTCCAGGTGGTTCCAGGAGAGTTGCCCCATTCCCCAGGTCTAAGATCTAGGCCCAGTCAATCAGAAAATCTGATACCCTGTGGCCATGTGATTGAACATGTATAAACAGGCCACAGTATTTTTGGTTGAAATGATTTGAAGCGCTATTACAAAAACATCAGGCCTCTTCAAATTAATCAATGCATTTAATAAAATTTTAATCAAAATCCCAAAGGATTTAAAATGATAAAATTTATCTGGAGAAATAAAGTCCCTATCCCAGCTAGCAATTGTCTATTGTTATTTTTAAAATATTTCTTAGCTGATAAAGATCCACTTGAATTGCCAGACGTTAAATGTTAAAGCTCTAACACCCAGGATGTTATGTTACAAAACACTCAAATAGAATGTAACAGAAAATCCAAAATCAGATAAAGGAGTAAGAAAAATAAAATGTACAGAAAAGGTGCAGACAGGTCATTCCCAGGGTGGCAAATGTGGAGCCTGTGTACCACACCTTACCCTCAGGCACACTCATTACAGACATCACTAATGAAGCATAGCGCTGTTCTGCGGAACCCAGATATTTGGCCTCTTCCCCGTGGCACTCTACGCAGCCACCACCAATCTATCACACTAAGCAAGCAAGAGGACCATTTGACAAATAATGCTGAGACAGTCAACCATTTGGAAAAATAAAGTTAAGTCTGCAGTGCCTACCATATGCCAAAATAAATGTTTCATAGATGAAACAGTTAAATGTGAAAAAAGAAACCATACAAGGACTAGAACAAAGCTGTTGCAAAAGATATTCTCAGAGAGAAACAGATAAGCCCAGGCTGAGGGAAAATAAGTGAGTAGCAGTCCTCAGCACTGCCGTGGTTCCTGACATTCCTGAGGCCCAGCTGCTCAGCTCTTCCTGAGTCCTGAGACCTGGCTGTGTCTTTACAACACCGTCATCCTTTCATTTGAACTACTTTCAACAGGTTTCTGTGTTTCAAAACCCAAAGAGCTTTGAATAAGGCATATATGTTGTCTTTTTAAAAAATGTTTGTTAGTTGATCAACTGATCTTACTATAAATAAATATATATTTTTACTGAGTTTCTTTCTTTCTTTCTTTCTTTTTTTTTTTGCTATAGGGCGCGTGCGCTCACCAGACAGAGAGACAGAGAGAAATCACCCCCAGGGGGAATGGCCACACCGCAATCCCTTCTCCATTCTCCTCTCGGGATCTTGGACACGCATGCACACGCGCCCAGCGTGAGTTTAAGCCACCGGGTCCGAGACTGGAACTGTGGTCGACTACATGGGAGTCCAGCAACATAGTCATTACTCTAACTGCTGGTCCCAAACCCCAAGATATTCTGAGAATGCAGGAGAAGGAACTGAGAGGTGGCCAATCCCCCTGGGGGTAAGTTCTCACTTTCTTTCTGTCTCTCTCTCTCTGGCATATATGCCCTATGGCAGAAAAATCTGAAAAAAAACGGGAGTCAGCAGGTAGCGTGGTGGTTAAAGCACTGGACACTCCCACAAGGTCCACCACGGTTCAAGTCTCGGACCTGGTGGCTTGCTTTCTCACTTTCCTTCTACATGTCTGTCTTTCTCTGGTCAAAGTAGAAAATATATGAATGAATGAATAAATAAAATTAAATAAATAATTCTCTTAAAAAAAAAATCTGAAAAACAAAAGCAAAAACAGGACCACCTAGTGGAACAGTGGTTAAGGCAGCTGGATCACATATGGCCACTGCAAAGTTTGAGTATTGGGGCCGGTGGCTTGAAAAATATGTCAAGCACATGTATGTGCATGCCCAAAATTCTGAGAGAAGGGACTGTGGTGTGGCCTTCCCCTGGGGGTGCTTTCTCACTTTCCTTCTCTCTCTCTCCAGCAAGTGTCCATATACTATAGTAGGTTAAAAAAAAAAAAGAAAAGAAAAAAAAACGACTCTCATGGAGCTCACCGGAAACGTGTTGCTGGCTCCATATGGAAGATCACTGGCCCAGTTTCCCAGTAGACCTACACATGCCGGGTACACACCCATGATCCTGGCTGCATGGAAGGGCTGGGGGGTGGGGGGATATGGCCTATGACCTTGTTAAGACCTTGTCTTTCTCATGAAGGAAATAACTTTAAAAAAATTTTTTTAAAAAGACTCTCATTTTTCCACTCCACTGTATCTGAAAGAAAGCCTGTGCTCACTGAGATTCTCCACAACTATCAAGTCATGCAAGGATGTTGGAAGACTGTCTAGGTAGAAAGTCCCCAGAGTATTCTGCTCTGTCCCCTGGCAAAACCCACCTGCTTTAAAGCTGTTCTTGAACAGAATCTTCCTCTCTTCCCACCGCCGCACTACCACCATGCCTTCCGAGGTTATCACCTCTGCTTCGGATTACTTTCCACTACAACAGCTGTGGCTTGTCCTACCTTGGTCTTTCCTCACTGCACCACATTCAGTCCATCTACTGCTGCCAGCTTCAAATTCTGTTCCCATAATGTCACTTCCTGGCTCAAAAACGGATTGCATCAGTTTCCCACCCTTCTATCTCTTCAGCCTCTCCCCGTCTCTATTGGCCTTTTCTCCTTGCCATAAAATATGTTCCAGTTCCTATTTTAAATAAAACAAAATAAGAAACTGTCACGAAAATAAAACCTTCCTTCAATACTGCATTCAACTGTATTACATTGGTTTCTTTTATTTCGCTGAGAAGTTTTGTTTTTTTTTTTTGAGAGGTTTTTCGCTATAGGGCACGTGCACTCGCCAGACAGACAGAGAGAGACAGAGAGAGAACCTCCCAGGGGGGATGGTCACGCTGCAATCCCTTCTCCTCCATTCTCCTCTCGGGATCTTGGGCACGCAGGCACACGTGCCCGGCGTGAGTTTTAAGCCACCAGGTCCAGGACGTGAACCGCGGTCGACTACATGGGAGTCCAGCGACATAGCCATTACGCTAACTGCTGGTTCCCTTGCTGAGAAGTTTTTCAAGTGCAGTCTACTTACTTGCCTTCTGCCTACTGAAGCTACACTTAGGAGGACTCCAACAACCTTCTCTAATTATCAAATCCAATGGTCTTTTTAGATCTCAACGTTCCTGGCCTGTATATCATCTTTTTTTTCAATGCTTCTATCATTGCTTTAATTACATATCTGTGTTTGCTTTAAGACTATAATGTCTAACACAATCCTTGGCATATAACTGGCACTTGGTGAACATTTAGTGAAGCAAATGAGTGAACTTGCACTTGCTCAAAAAATTATTACCTAATTTAGGGGAGTAACAATTTTCTAAAGGCTTAAAACATTATAACAATATCAACACAATAAGCTATTGTTTATGAATACTTTATATGTGCCAGGTATTGTCTCTAGTGCTTAACATGTATTATCTCATATATTAACATATATTATTTATTTCTCACAACCCTTTTAGAAATTATTATTCTCATTTTTATAATGTGCCAACATAGGTTGAGACAGATATCTTCAAATGTCACACAGTAGGGGGACCACCAATAGTTGGCGTAATGGCTGTCACTGGATTCCCATGTAGTCAACTGCGGTTCGAGTCCTGGACCCGATGTCTTAAACTCACGCCAGGCAAGTGTGCAAGCATGTCCAAGATCCCAAGAGGAGAATGGAGGAGAAGCGATTGTGGTGTGGCCATCCTCCCTGGGGGGGGAGGAAGGGTGATTTCTCACATTCTGTCTCGTTGTCTCTGTCTTTCTGGCGAGAGCATGCGCCCTAGCAAAAACTTCTCCAAGTATCACACAGTATGTAGCAGTGATGAAATTCAAAACCTAGTCTGACCCTAGAAAATAAACATATACAGTATGACAGAATGCTGAAGATTTACCAAAAGCTTAGAAGAAAATTAACTTCAAATAAAAGTCTCTAATAATATCATTTAAAAATTCTCCTTCATCTGGACAGTGCAAGTCCTCATTAGTAACAGAAATGCCTCCTTTAGATGGAGGTGGTGGATATACTAGCAGTTTTTCTACAGGGCCCATGAAAATGGCATGGTTCTCTCCACTTTCTTCCTCCTCATCAAAAAACTGGAATTCTTGTTTGCTTCTACATTGTATTTTAGATTCTAAGGATACCAATTTAATTTTGCACACCAACTGCCTTTGATGCTCTCTGCATAGGTTTTTGTGAAAAAAAAATCTTATTTATTTTTTTAAGAATTATTTAACTTTATTTATTTTAATTTGACCAGAGAGGGACATAGCGAGAGAGAAAGAGAGTGAGAAAACAAACCACCAGGCCCAGGACTCGAACTGCAGTCAGCCATGTGGGAGTCCAGTGCCCTTAACCACCACACCAGCTGCCAGCCCCTCTTCATAGGTGTCTGTTGCCCTGTATATCATCTTGAAACTCATGTCTATCTGGCCACTACAGAACCATTTTCTCCAGACCCTCCTTCTACCTTTTGGACCATTCCTTTCCATATTCCTCTTCCTCGCTTTGGCTTTAAGAGGAGGGTTCTGCAGGATTCCATCCTGGTTCTGCATCTCTGTTTAATTTGCACTACTCTTATCTTGATGACTTCAACCACACTCATGGCTGCAATTATCACCTTTACCCTGACAGAGCATTAATCTTCATCTCAGTTCTGACATTTCTCTTGCTACTGGTGCTTCCAACCAGGCTACTGGTCTTTTCCCTGAGGATGGTATACAGGTAACTTCAATTCAACATGCCCCAACCTGAACTTCCTACCTTAACTCAAAAAACTAGTTCCTCCTCTGTTTTGGTTTCATAAATTATCCGGTGGTTTTCCAAGCCAGAAATCCAGGAGTTTAGCCTCCACTTTTTTCTCTTCCTAAGACCCCAAACATTTAGACCTACTGTTCTATCTTCCTAGCACTACTCAGCTTCAGTGTCCTTTCCAGGTTCGTTACTCCTGCAGTGCCACGGTGGCATTTCCACTGCCTTTACTTACCTCATGTCTTAAGCTCCTACACTCCTCCCTGCCACAGACAACTTTCTAAGACATCACTCCCTCACTTAAAGCACTTCAGTGGCTCCCTAGGCTTAAAACTTTCTGACAACACACACACATCAGTGACAATTTGAGTATACACCCTTAATCTTTAAATATTTATTTCCCATATATGCTTATTTTGGAGAGGCTTTGTTTTTGGGTTTTTTTTTTGTTATAGGGCGTGTGCACTTGCCAGAAAGACAGAGACAGATAGACAGAGAGTGAGAAATTACACCCCCAGGGGGGATGGTCACGCTGCAATCCCTTCTCCATTCTCCCCTTGGGATTTTGGGCACACACGCACACGTGCCCAGCATGAGTTTAAGCCACCGGATCCGGGATTCAAACCACTGTCGACTACTTGGGAGTCCAGCAACATAGCCATTACACCATCTGCTGGTCCCCACATATATGTTTATAAAACATATATAAAATAGAAACCAAGAATAATTTTAAAAATAAATACATAAATAAAAAGAAACCAAGAATAAGATAAGGATAAAAAAATAAATCATGTTGGGAACAAGCAGTTAGCGTAATGGCTATGTTGCTGGACTCCCACGTAGTCGACCGCGGTTCGCGTCTCGGACCCGGTGGCTTAAATCTCACGCCGGGCGTGTGTGCGTGTGTGCCCAAGATCCCGAGAGGAGAATGGAGGAGAAGGGATTGCGGCGTGACCATCCCCCCTGGGGGGTGATTTCTCGCTTTCTGTTTCTATGTCTCTGTCTGTCTGGCGAGTGCACGCGCCCTATAGCGAAAACCTCTCCAAAAAAAAAAAATAAATAAATAAATAAATAAAATAAATCATGTAGGGACCAGCAAGTGGCATGGTCATTAAGGCCCTAAACTTCCAAATGGCTGATCGTGGTTTGAGTTCGGGATCTGGCAGTCAGCTATGTATCCAGCTGCCTTTTCCTTCACACTACCTACTGGCCCTCACACCCAGCCTATTGTTTGGTTGGTCCAAGAACTGAATCCAGAGCTACCAGCAGCTTCGACCTCCAAGCAGTAGCATCTTAGCAGCTAACGCCACGTGCCATCACGGCTAAGGCAGAGGTAGCACCAACTTTTTGTTACTATCCGCAGTGCTAGAATTACCTTCAGACTACTGGTATACAAATCTGTAAGCCACCTGTTCATTTTGTGACTATTATTTTAGTTAAAAGCAGATAATACAGCATAAGTCCACTCAACCAACCTCAAGTAAACTGCAGTAATTTGCTATCTGGTAACAGTCATCAAATTAGTAAGGTCATCACAGTCAACTCACTGCTTTGTGACACTCCCCACTTCCTTTGGAATATCACCCCATGTATTAAGTGTGTAATTGTACCATCTTATAAGATTGAATGAAAAAACCAGTGCCATCAATATATTAAATATTGGGACCAGTAGTTAGCGTAATGGCTATGTCACTGGACTCCCACGTAGTCGACCGCAGTTCGTGTCCCGGACCCGGTGGCTTAAACTCACGCTGGGTGTGTGTGTGTACGTGCCCAGGATCCCGAGAGGAAAATGGAGGAGAAGGGATTGCGGCGTGGCCATCCCCCTTGGGGGGTGATTTCTCGCTTTCTATCTCTCTGTCTGTTTCTGTCTGGCTGGCGAGCGCACGTGCCCTATAGCAAAAACCTCTAAAAAAAAAAATAAAGTCAAATTTCTTCTTTTTTTTTTGTCTTAGAGATTTTTCTTATAGGGCACATGTACTTGCCAAAGAAATAGTGAAAGAGAAAGTGAGAAATCACCCCCCCACACACCGGGGGAGGATGTGGTCACCCCACAATTCCTTCTCCTCCATTCTCCTCTCAGGATTTTGGGCATGTATACACACATACCCAGCATGAGTTTCAAGCCTCCAGATCTGAGACTTGAACTGCGGTTGGCCATGGAGAAGGCCAGCACCTTAACTTCTACCACCTATGGTCCCAAGCCCACTTTGTTTTCAAGCTGGTAAGTAAATACAGACCACACTTGGAGACCGCTGCTTAGCACCACTGCACATGGAGGTCTCTGTCCCCTCTCCCAGCACACACAGCCGCCCTGCCTTACCACGCTTTGTTCCTTCCAACACACCAAGCACTCGGCACTCTCTTACCTCAACGTGCTGTCTCATTTGCACCTCAAGTTCCCTGTGTCCTCCCCTCTATTAAGGCGCTTGTCACAACCTGTTAAAACTATTTCCTTACCGGCCTAAAAGGCAGGGATTATTACCATTCTCCAATTCCCAGCACCTACCACAACACCTTGTTTGCAATAGAGAATAAATGTTGACTGACAGAATGAAAAAGGTCCAAATTCTCCTGGCTGGCTTTCAAGGACCTGCATAATCTGGCTCCAATCTAGATACCCAACTTTATTTCTTCTCTCCAGTCCATACCAATTAGCATTCTCTTCACTTTCTATCCAGTTTCATCTTCATTTTGGCTTTTGTTCAGCTATTCTCTCGACATGGACTGCCTTCCTTCTAGAGAAACAGCCTTTCCTTTAAGTCTCAGATCAGGTTCTCCCTTAAGATCCCAAGAGGAGAATGGAGGAGAAGGGAGTGCAGCATCGCCCTGGAGAGTGATTTCTCGCTTGCTTGCTTTCTTTCTGATGTCTCTGTGTCTCTGTCTCTCTGGTGAGCTCATGTGCCCTCCTGCAAAAATCAACAACAAAAACAAAAAACAAAACAAAAAACTAAAAACACCTCTCAAAAAAATAAATAAAATAATTTTCAATTCTGAAGTTAAAATCCATGCTAGCCTATTTCCTCTAATAAAATGAACCATTTTCTTTTTTTATCTTTTTTTTTGGGGGGGGGGAGATTTTCACTGTAGGGCGCGTGCGCTTGCCAGACAGACAGAGAGAGACATAGAGACAGAAAGCGAGAAATCACCCCCCAGGGGGGATGGTCACACCGCAATCCCTTCTCCTCCATTCTACTCTCGGGATCTTGGGCACGCACGCACACACGGCCGGCGTGAGTTTTAAGCCACCGGGTCCGGGACACGAACCGCGGTCGACTACGTGGGAGTCCAGCGACATAGCCATTACGCTAACTGCTGGTTCCCTACCATTTTCTTTACAAAATAACCGATAAAAAATACTTTTAGGGTCATAGTTAGTCAATAAAGATGATTTCCAATAATATCCCAGGGAAAACTGATCTTTTCTCAAGTATCAAACCTCACACCGAATACTTTATACTATTTTTCCCTAACCTCCTCTGGCTCACTTTTCAATGTATATATCATCTAATTCGCTTTCATTTAGTCATTTCACAGGCTTAAAAATACTCATTCCTAAAAATACTCTGCATAAAACCTATACCTAACACAAAGGATCCAGTAAGTACAGCACACAATAATCCCATAGGTGAGCACTGTTACCCCTTTATGCTGTTGATCTGCATTATTAATACAAAGACTATCTAATCCGCCTGCCTTGATGTCAACGCTAACAGTCACCAGCCAAAGCTAACCGAGCACATATTTTACTGCAAGTTGTAAACTTCTAAGTGTGAAGGAAAAGGAGAAATCAGTGAGATAGGAAACTAAATGCAAAATTTAAGGATTAAAAAGTTGAACTATGCAAGAGATGACAGAATAAACATGAAAATAAATGATAAAAAGTTGGTTGTACCCACGAAATACAAACCACTTTTATTTTTTTACTTGTTTGCCTAAAACAATTATTTTTTTCTGGTTGTTTTTGTTTCTTTCCCACTCAAGTAAAATGTAATCTTCGATTTTAACAACTTCCATTCTTGAATACTCTGAGATCATTGTTGTTGTTTTTATTTTTTAATTTAACTTTATTTATTTATTTATTTATTTATTTATTTATTTATATTTGACTAGAGAAGGACAGAGTGAGAGACAGAGGGAATGTGAGAAAGCAAGTCTCCAGGTCTGGGACTCGAACCGTGGTCAGCCATGTGAGAGTCCAGTGCCCTTAATCACCATGCCACCTGCCAGCCCCGAGATCGTTCTTAATTCATGGCATATCTTTATGACCTAATCTACTTTCCTCATTCAAACTATATTTTTTTAAGTGGTTTTTGTTGAGGGGAAGGGAGAGGACACACAGTGAGAGGGAAAGCAAGGATCTTGGGCATGTGCACACACACACTGGGCATGATTTTCAAGCCACCAAGTCCTGGACTCGAACTGTGATCGGCCATGCAGGAATCCAGTGATGTAACCACAACACCATCTGCTGGCCCCCAAACTTTTGTTTTGTTGTTTCCTGCTGTATTTCCAATCTTTTTTTAAAAAGCACCCAACAAGGACCAGCTGTTGGCATAATGGCTATGTCACTGCACTGCCATGTAGTCGATTGCAGTTCGAGTCCTGGACCCAGTGGCTTAAACTCGCGCCAGGCACGTGTGCATGCATGCCCAAGATCCCAAGAGGAGAATGGAGGAGAAGGGATTGTGGTATGGCCATCCACCCCTGGGGGGTGATTTCTCACTTTCTGACTCTGTGTCTCTCTCTGTCTTTCTGGTGAGCACACATCCTATACCAAAAACCTGTCCAGAAAAAAGAAGAGGGGGTACACAACACATTAACTGTCAAATGAATAATAATCCAACAACCCTTCTGGGGGGTGGGTATTATTACCATACTGGTTTTATAGATAAGGAAACTAAGTTTTGCAAGATTAAGTAACTTGCCTAAGGGTTACAAACCATTAGCCAAAAAGAACCCCCAGCTGACCTCAAAGGTCTCGATTGTACTCTACCTTTACTGGGCAGAATAACTTCTTTTTAAAGTTTACTTATTTCTCCCATTAGACAGGGAGAGACAGAGAAAGAAAAAAGCACTTTCAACTGGGTCTTGCTGTGACATCCTCCTCCAGATTCAGGCAGCCCCATATCATGGGCACACAGGTGTCAGCACACTCGGGGAGGTCTTCAGATGTGAACCCAGAACCCTCCCATGTGGGTTAGCCTAGCATAGTGTCGGTTTACTGCTATGCCACTGTCTTGCACGTCCGCGCCTTTACTGGTGGCAGCTGTCTCTCCTTAGGGGAAGAATCAATTCAAGCTTCGACCTCTTCAAAAGTACTTCATAACAGTACTTTCAGCCTCTTGCTGTGCGTACTTATCTGATGTTCTCCCTCTCTTCTCATCTCACCTCATCTCAACCCTAAACTTCCTGAAGGCAGGAATCATGTATCTTCCAAAGCCTCTGGCACACAGTAAGAGCTGAATAAATGTCTGATGAATGAATGAATAATCCCTACAAATCCCTGAGATAAAAAATAACCCCTTTTCAGTTTTCTAATCACAAGCAACCAGAGACTTTTAACTTTTCCTGGCATAGGGGTGGCAAACGCGTGCCTGAAATGCCCTGCCCACACCTCAGATGAACATCAGTGTGCTATGTTAAGGCACTTTTTCAGGTTTTGAATTTTTTTTTTTTTTTGGAGAGGTTTTGCTATAGGGCGCGTGCGCTCACCAGACAGACAGAGACAGACATAGAGACA
>NW_006160036.1:1479714-1482102 GCF_000334495.1 Tupaia belangeri chinensis | reverse complement strand
GCCCGGCGTGAGTTTAAGCCACCGGGTCCGGAACTCGAACCATGGTCGACTACGTGGGAGTCCAGTGACACAGCCATTACGCTCACTGCTGGTCCCAAGTAATTTTATTTTTATACCCCATGGTTTGAAAATGCAATGTCTTAAATCCACCAGTGTGCATTCTCCACACCTGTAAGGACAAAAACTGCTTGTCTTGGGAGTCGGCAGGTAGCAATGGGGCTCTGGACTCCCACACAGGCCAACCGTGGCTGGAGTCCCTGTCTTGGCAGCTTGACAATCACCCTGGGAGCATGTGCGTGCGTGCCGGAAGTCCCCAGAGGAGAAGGCATTGTGGGGGGACCATCCCCCTGCGGGGATGAGTTTTTTCACTTCCCACCTCTGTCTCTCTCCAGTAAGTGCACAGGCCTTATAGCAAAAACCTGAAAAACAACAAAAAGTTGCTTGTCTTACACAAAATGGGAAAATAAAGTAGAACCTGTGTATTAGATAAGAAGATACTCGGTAAATATGCTATTATGCTGCCGTCTGTAAACCCTCTAAATGCACATGTGGCCAATTTTAGACTAATGAATACTAGGAAGCATTTACGAGGTGGTTTTCACTTTATGAATGCCATGTTCAAACTGCATCTACATAAAAACTTTTTTTCTAATATGGTGTAAAGGATTTAACTGTCTGCCATCACCTCTGAGTACCACATAAATAGTACTGTCTGCTGTCACCACTGAGTACTACATAAATAGTACTAAATTCAATATTCTGGCTCTAAGAATTTATAACCAGAAGCTTAGCTAGACCAATTTCAAGGTTCACATTTAGAGTAAAAACTTTTTTACACATGTGCCCAAACCAGTCTATAATTTTATTCCTATTATTAACACACATTTCTAAGCAATGTCTAGCCCCACCTATAAGTGGGATATAAATAAGATTTACATGTAGGATTTGTAAAGATGGGACATCAGAATTTCACAACTGGAGCACATTAAATCATTTCCTTGCAAACCAGTATTTTTTTCCAAATAGCCACAAACAGATTTATTAAAAAGTGAAAAATTGTCTTGCCAAGTTAGGACTTCTAGCCTCTGGGTTTGATAATTGGTCTCTCCCACACCCCACCCCGCAGCCCTTCCCTCCTGACTCATCTCCACGGAACCTTGTCCACCGCTTCCCTGGAGCCCTGGCTCAAGATTCAGCTCCTTCACAAAGTCCTCCTTACCGAATCCCATTTTCACTATTTCTTCACTTTGCGTTCTCCCAGCATTATATATAATTTGCAATACACAGTCAGAAACGTGATTTTTCTTCCCTCTAAGTTGTTTTGCATCACATGCCCAACTATAGGCCAAGTGGGACAGCATCTTTTACATTCTCTTCTACACAGCTGGTGATAAATGCTTCTGGAATAACTGAATCACGAGGGAAAGAAAGTTGATCGCTCGGAAATTTGTGAAATAAGCAAACTGCCTTTTCACTTACAGTTTATTAATACAATGTCATTTAAAATACTGCATCATCTCCATCATGCACCAGTCCTTAGGAGAGATGAGATTTAATTCTGCCTTAGTTCTTTAAATTCATCAACAAATTCATCATAAAAGATCTAATTTACAGATCGCTAGGTACTTAAGGCCAAGAATAATCCTGGCTATTCAAGTGTACCTTCTAATTTACCATTTCAAGTTTCTTATAAAAAGTCTAACAGTCTCAGAGCTGCTCGGCTGTGAGTGGTAGAAAGCTGGCACGAGTCTCTCGCAAAGGGGGCAAAACTCTACTTGGCAGTAAATGCTCAAACACGTGAGCCTCCTCTCTTAAACAAGGCTCATTAACCACACAAACTTGCTGTTTCAGCTTTCTGGCGTCAACGAAGTGCTATGATCTCCTCTGGTTATTGTTGAGAGCCAATGATGGGTTAAATTCCCATAAATTATCCCGAGTTTTGGTGGCTTGCCCAAGCATACCGCTGGCATCAGTATGGACAGATTATTTTTTTATTTATTATTTTTTCTTTGAGACCCGCCCGCCGCGGGGAGCCAGAGGTTAGGAACGAAAGCGCCAACCCGGCACTTCTCAGCAGGCAGGCGAACGGGGCCGTACGCCCTCGAGCCCCGTAACCCTCCACTTCTTAGTGTCAGCTTATCGAGCAAGGGGCGGGGTGTGTGGGGAGGGGGAGCCCTTCCGCTGCTGCTGGCTAAATCTCAGCAGTCTTCCTTCGGGGCCGCAGGACACACTTCGGCGGCTGCCCAACTTTTCCTGCAAAGAGCATCAGTTTTTCCACACTCGACCCCGGGGAACGGGGTTTGCGGACAGAGGGGGAGGGAATGGACTCGCCCCGCAAAGGGGGCAGGGTGGCGGAAAAAAGGTAGGGCCCCCCACCCCGGCCGGCGG
>NW_006160036.1:1460826-1479222 GCF_000334495.1 Tupaia belangeri chinensis | reverse complement strand
GCCGCAGCTACCCTCATTCCAGTCGGGCAGTCTCGGCGCTTCCCACTTCCCGCCCGAGGGGGCGGGCCCGGCCCCTCCCCGCGGGATTCATTATTCATGAGGAGCCACGCCCACGTCCTGGAGGGGTGGGGAGCGGCTGGGGGGGGGGGCGCCCTCCGGGAGGTTCAGAAGTTGTCGCGTCTCTTGCAAGCTCACCGGACGTGGGCAGGCCCAGCCAAAGTGGCTCTATTTCACATTCTCCTCCCGTCGGTTCCCCACGTCCCCTCCCACCCCCAAACCCCTGACCTCTATCTACCATGCAATTCACGGGAGCTGCCCGGGCACGGAAAGCAACATCACCTTAGAGAAACCCTTTGCAAGACTGGGTGGCACGTTCATTCTTGCATTGATAATCCATTCAGAAGGTACTGATCGCTCAGCTGTGAGCTCGGCCTCCTTTGAGGTCCTGGAGATAAGCTGAAGAGAATGGACCACAGCTGAGCGCGTGTGGTCTAGTGGGGAAGGAAAACTCAGAACCAACTAGGTGTGATACTATGTGGTTAAGTGACATTTAGAAAACACCCCCAGAGCACAATAAAAGGCACATTTGGTTGGGCTAGCGGCCAGCTTCACAGAAGTGACAATGCAGACAATGTAGCTCAAGTAGAAGGAACAGCATAAACAAAGGTTTAAAAGTATGAACGCGACTATGTCACTGCTTTGTAATCACCTGTATACTTGCTTGGGACTTGAAAGGGAACCATGTCCTCTTTAGCTCTGCAGCTACAGTAGGCAACCCTGAAAGTTGCAGAATGACCATGTGTTTGGGTTCTCAAAGTAAAAACGTCAGTAGAACATACATAGATTTACTTTGTTTTTTGTAGTGTGTGCAAGTGTGTGCGCATGCTAAAAAGCAGGGGTGCTCTCCATAGAGAGAGGAAAAAGCCCCTCAAAGGGAATGATCACACTAGAATCCCTATTCTTTCACCTCTCCCTTCTTTTGGGATTTTGGGCATGCACAGACACACACGCCCGGTGTTTCTCAAGCTGCTATGTCCTGGTCTTCAACCATATGCCCCACCCCCACCCCATGTGGGGTATGGCTGCCTTAACCACCAGGCCACAAAGCCAACTCAAGAATTTTTGTCTTTTTCCTGCTGCCAGAGGGGACCTGTGCTTGCCAGAGAAAGAGAAAGCATCATCCAGCGGGGTGTGGTTATGCTGCAATAATTTTTCCATCCTGTCAGGATTTTAATCATGCATGTTTTTGGTCACAGCATGTTTTTCAAGCTACCATGGTGGGGACTGAAACTGTAGTCAGCTATGTGAGATCCAGCTGCCTATGTAAAGTCCATAATCACTTTGCTAGGAGGTCAGCCCTGTATAGATTTATTTATTTTTAAAGAATTATTTCATTTAACTTTATTTTAAATTTGAGCAGAGAGGGACAGAGAGCAAGCTGCCAAGTCCAGGACTCGACCTGTGGTTGACCGTATGGTAGTCCAGCACCCTTAACCACCATGCCACCCACAGGGGCCAGTAATAGATTAATTATAAACAGCTAGCCACCAGTCTGGAGGCTGAGAAGGCCCACAATCTACTCTCTGCAAACTATTGGCCAGGAAAGCTAGTGACATATTTCCCATCCAAACCTAAAGGAGAGTGAGTGTAAGTAAAACAAGAGTAAATATAAGTCTGAAACTGAAGGCCAAAGAAGGAGGTGAAAGTAGGACACAATGGTGTATCTACCAGTCCCACTCCAAAGGTCAGACAGAGAACTAGGAGCACCAACCACATACGAGGGGCTCTGACTTTTTGTTCTATTTGGATCCTCAAACTGATTGGATGGTGCTACCCCACATTTGTTAGGGTGATGTTTTCTGATTTACTATCTAAATGTTAGTCTCTTCTGGAAACATCCATACAGACACATCCAGAAATATCTGTTTCATTAGCTATCTGGGCATCATTTAGCCCAGTCAAGTTGACAAGTAAAATTAACCATCACAGGGGCCGGCAAGTGGTGTGGTGGTTAAGGGCACTGGACTCCCACATGGCCGACTGCGGTTTGAGTCCCAGACCTGGTGGCTTGCTTTCTCACTTTCTCTCTACCTCTCTCTCACTCACTAGGCCCACCTCTAGGCAAATTAAAAATAGAGAAAGTTAAAAATAAAATAATTCTAAAATAAAAAATTAAGTAACAGATGGTTACTTAGGAAGATGCCAGAATTCCAATGTGAGCAGAACACAGGCTTAGTGGGAGTGATATGACGATATGAGTGTAAAAAGCTTCATATGATCAAATATTGAAGAGTTTCGGTTTGATTTTGTAGATTTGACTTTCTTCTTTTAAAATAATTGTTTCTATTTAACTTTATTTTATTTTTATTTTGACCAGAGAGGGACAGAGTGAGACAGAGAGGGAGGGAAAGTGAGGACTTGAACCATGGTCTGCCATGTGGGAGTCCAGTGCCCTTAACCTGCTGGCCCCAGATTTGACTTTCTAAGCACGGAGGCCATGGCCTGCTGTTGGGGGCATCCCTAGAAGTTATATATGATGTGTGAGCTCAAGTATTTTTCAGAGCCCATGACTTCCATCTCATGAGGTCAGAGGTCTCGTGATCAAACCCCATGAGACACTGCTGTGCACACTGCAGATGGCTTTTATCCAGACATAAGTGATTCAATCCACTCATTTCTTCCAGTTTCATGGGCTGGAAAAGCTGAGGAAACTGAGAACCAGAGAATCAAAGACCTGGCCCAAAGTCCTCAGTGAGAAGACAAGAGACAATTTGTCAGGTCTCCTAGACTGCTAGTCCAGTGCTTTTTTCACTATGCATCTCAGACCTCAAAAAACAAGTGTCCAGAAACCACACTGCTGAGAAAGCAAGAGTTCAGTAAAATCTTGAGGGCAAGGTGCCCTCTAACTTTCCTTCAGCACTAAAAGCAAAATCCTTGTTTTCAGTTGGGCAAGAACAGGGCAAGGAGCGGAAGTATGAACTGATTCCTGCAAGAGGGACTGTATGTGGCTCAGGACATTCACGTCAAGGCTCGTCAGCCACAGCCATGCACTCCTATGCATGCACATTCATGTGTAGGCAGAAACTTCCAAAGAGCCTCCTGTACCAGGAGTTAGAACAATAAAAATAGATGCTGGGAAGCTTCCAGATCCCAAACGAAGAAAGAATTCAAAATGAGAAAAGTATCTTACCAAAAAATCATTACAGCAGAATCCTCTTCACAATTAGTGGAGCAGGATTTCTCAAGCTGCAAATGTCAGCAGAAGTTCAACCCTCCAGCCCTGTCCTAAATCAATTGCAGTGAGGCCGACTTGCTCTGCTGGCAGGTCCCAGTGTGCCCAGTGCACCTGCAGTCACAGACCTCTCTGGCTTGGCTCCAGCTGATGCATGAGCCCCCAGAGGCCTGAGTTATGTGAAATGCTTGCTTCTTAGAGAGCACTTGGCAGCAGATTCCTTAGAGTGGGAGCACTATTTTTAACACTTTTGCATACATAATGACCTGGGGGTGGACACTTGAGGACACCTTTATTGGCAAAAGGGAAGTGCTAGGAATTCTTTCCAAGAGTATCAAGCAAGACCTTTCAGAGCTGGAGAAGTCAAAGACCTTCCAACTACTAGTAAGGGAGAGTGCTTACATAAGAGAGCCAGTTATATAACAAAATATTTCATCCTGGGAGTAGAGAAAGAGATGGACGTTGGTATTTGGACTGCTTAAGAGCTATTCCTTTAAAAATTATTTTAAAATATACCCATAAAAATTCTTTTTTTAATAAAAAGATTTATTTTAAGTTGTATTTATTATCATTATTCTTTAATTTTGACCAGGGAGAAACAGAAAGAAATGGAGAGTGCGAAAGCAAGCCGCCAAGTCTAGACCTTGAACCGTGGTCAGCCATGTGGGAGTCCAGCACCTCAACCACCACACCACCTGCTGGCCCCCCCATAAAAAAATTCTAAAAAACTAGGCCAGCAGATAGTATGGTGGTTAAGGGCGCTGGACTCCCACATGGCCTACCACGGTTCAAGTCCCAGACCTGGCGGCTTGCTTTCTCTCTCTCTCTCTCTCTCTCTCTGTCTCTCTCTGGTCAAATTAAAATAAACAAATAATAAATAAATAAATAAATAAATAAATAATACTGATTTTTTAAAAAATTCTAAAAAACTGGGACCAGCAGGTGGTATGGTTGTTAAGGTGCCGGACACTCACACATGGCCAACTACTATTCAAGTCCTGGACCTGGTGGCTTGCTTTCTCACTTTCCCTCTCTTTCTGCATCTCTCTCTGGTCAAATTAAAATAAATTAATGAATGAATAAATAATATCAAAAGGAAAATTCTAAAAAACTACCAGGCAGTATTTATAAGACATCCCATCAGAACCCAAGTGAACATTTTCAACATTCTCTTTCATCACTGAGATTGGCCAGCCATACAGGCCGTGTCTTCCCATGACACCTCACACACTCCCACTCAAGTTCTTCCCTCCAAACACCTCCATCTCCCTTTAACCACTTTCTTCCACGGCAAGCTCTCATTCCAGCTTTCTCTCGCTACCCAGTTCATTGGGATTTTCCTCCGACCAATTTAATTCTATGCCTGACTGGTTCGCCCAAGTAGATTATAAACTACAGGAGGGCAGGGACCACCCACCAGTTTATTCTTATCTTCCACTATTCCAAAAATACTGCCTAGCTGAGAAAGAACTCATTAAACATGTGATTGATTGAAATTCAGTGCCTCCCACATTATAGTCTTTCCAAATAATCCCTCTGAAGGTTAATGGTTCCTTGCAGAGTGAAAATTACCATCCAGGAAACCTCAAATAGTCAGTGGAAATCTACTTACTGTGGATAATGAAATCTGAAATAAAGAGTACACATCTGTTTCCACGGTTTCCTAAGGACAGGGAGACAAGCTTAGATATTCTTTGAACAGCCATGTTGTTTTATCTACCACTCAAAAAGGAAATGGCTGAGATATCTCTTAATAACCTTTCATTCCCATCATTTATCAATACATTTTTTTAAATGTTAGATTTATTTTAGTTTATTTTTTAAAGAGATTTTTACTATAGGGTACGTGCGCTCACCGGAGAGAGAGACAAGAAAATGAGAAATCACGTCCCAAGGGGGATGGCTATACTGCAATCTCTTCTCCTCCATTCTTTTCTTGGGATTTTGGGCACACATGCACTTGCACTCAGCCTGAGTTTTCAAGCCTCCAGGTTCAGGACTCAAACCATGGTTGGCCATGTGGAAGTCCAGCAATGTAACCATTATACTATCTGCTGGCCCCAATTTATTGTTTTTTTAAGCTTGCTATAGGTCATGTGCACTCACCACAGACAGAAAGAGACAGAAAGGGAAAGTGAGAAAGAAAGCTGCCAGGTGCTACGGTTGGCCACCTTAACCACCACATCACCTGCCGGTCCACCTATCAACATCTATTCTCCTCTGCTCAAGTTATCTTACTCTCGGAAAAGGCAGACGTCATTTCTACTTTCATAAGGGGGTTGGATTAGCTATCTTGGTTTTGTAATTTTATCCTACAAGTCTGTGACTCAGGTGCTGACTCTGTGCTCTCTCATAAAAAAAATTTTTTTTCTCATAATACATGCAGAGTATAATTTTTAAAAAACACCTTTTTAGAGGGTACAAGTGAGAGAGACAGAAAAAGAAAAAGGAGAAAGAACCCTCCCATTGGACATGGCCATGCTAATCCCT
Organism: Tupaia belangeri chinensis; assembly: GCF_000334495.1. Taxonomy (NCBI): domain Eukaryota; kingdom Metazoa; phylum Chordata; class Mammalia; order Scandentia; family Tupaiidae; genus Tupaia; species Tupaia belangeri. The sequence goes on along the minus strand of NW_006160036.1, from coordinate 1,473,500 downwards.
TTCCTTCCCTTTCTCCTTTTGGAATTTTAGGCCTAGATACTTATGTGCCCAGTGTGTGTGTTTTTGATTTTTTTTTTTTGCTATAGGGCACATGCACTCTCCAGAGAGACAGAAAGCGAGAAATCATCCCCCGGGGGGATGGCCACATCGCAATCCCTTCTCCATTCTCCTCTTGGGATCTTGGGCACACACGCACATGCGCCCGGTTTGAGTTTAAGCCACCGGGTCTGGGACTCGAACTGCGGTCATCTACATGGGCAGTGACATACCCATTATGCCAACTGCTGGTCCCAACTCCCAGTGTGTTATTTAAGCTGCTGGGTCCAGAAGTCGAACCACACAGTGAGGCATGTGGGATCCAGCTGCCTTTACTACCAACACAGGCTGGCCCATTCTACCCATAGTATGATAATTAAGACCACAAGATTCAAGTCTAGTTTGGTCTTTACTAGCTATATGGCAATGGTCAGGAGACTGGGGTTTAGGACCTCCGTTTCTTCAGGAAAATGTAGATATCGTCTCCTTCTGAGGGTTGTTACAAGGATGAGTGGGATGATGCATGCAAAGTGCTTAGAAGCACTATACTTGCCACAGGGCAATAGTCACCAAGAAGGACCTCCTGCAGTGGCAACAATAAAACCTTTGGTAGAAACTCTCCAGGGGCAAATCTCCACTTTATCTAGGAATGAGTCTGCATAGTACCATTTGATTCCAGGCTTAAAGGGCACAAGGCCAAATTAATTTCAGTGACAAACACATCTTGTATAAAGCTATACTTCAGCTGAAAGGGAGTATGAGTTGCCAAAAGTCCGTCAAAAGAAAGAATTAGTGGATCTGGGGCTGGTTCCAAGGTATGAGTGTTGTGTAATTTCATAAGGAAGAAGGGCCCCAGGCGAAATTGCAGCCCTTAGTGAGCCTGAAGGTCATTGCCTCAAAGGCAGCCTGATGGCCGAAGGAAAGCAGGAGCTGCTCCATTACTAACCAAAGAAGAGGCCAAAGGGAGAAATAAGTTTGTAGAATAACCAATCCAACATCCAACTTGAAACAATTATTCACTTATAACTCTTCCCCACTTAGAAGGCTGTGAGATTAGTTGGCCTTTTCAGTGGACAGTACTATTGTGCCCTCTGGGAGAAATATCCTGTATTTTCTCTCCAGCACAAACACGCAGTGAAAGGGAAAGGTGCGTATATCCTTTAGCTGATGCAAGCACATTTTTAAATTCATCCCGCCAAGATAAATCACTATGCGTCTGAAACCCACAAAAATGGATGAACTATCTCCTGCGTTATGACGACGAAAACCCACATCTGCTAACCACATTCCTAATAGGAAGCAGCTGGTGACAGTTTTGTAGTGCTGGGTCTTTTCAGGAAAATATTAGCGAGGCGTACTAAGCAGAAGTTGTTTCACCGAACCCACTTAGTTATGGAAAATCACCAGTTTTCTTTATTGACAATCATGGAAATTACACAATTTGCCATGAAATGCAAATAAGATCTAAAAATAAAAGCCCACTTTCCCCATCACCAGTTTTAGTGGAATTTCCAGGGCTTCACAACTACGCAGTCTTACAGCTTCTCCTTTCTCGTATACTATCAGACACCAGATCGCATTAACAGACACGGTATTTCCAGGCTTTAGTCCCACAGCAGTAACACCATCTTGAGTCAGTCGACGTGATAGCCAACTCGGGGGATGACGGCTCTCTTCAGGAATAAACTTCTCGATGTGGACAATGTGGACCTGCCTCAAATAAACATACACACACTTGGGCACGATCACACAGTCAACCCTGGGGTGCACAAGGCTCTTGCACCTCTTCCACAGACCTTGTTAGGGACTCAGTTGTGTCTTATTGGAATTCACAGGTTGAAGTCTTACCTCCCTGTACCTCCGAATGTGGCTATATGTGGAGACAGGGTCTTTAAAGAAGCAATTAAAATGAGGTCTTTAGGATGAGCCCTAATCTGACTTTGTCCTTAAGAGATTAGAGCACGTAGGGAAGACCATGGGGAGACACAGAGAAATAAATGCTGCTGACACCTTGATCTCAGACTTTTAGCTCCAGAATTATGAGGGAATAAATTTTTGTTAAAGTCATCCAGTCTGTGGAACTAATATGGAATGTAAGTCAAAAACCAGCACAACAGCCTTGTTCTGCCTTCCAAACTTCCAGTCCCTCTGGCCCTTACTCCAAAGGGAATTTTTACTGACAGTTCTTTGAACCTGTGACTCACAAATATGCTTTCCACTGAGTGGAAAAAAACTGTTTTAAAGACTTATTTTATTTCATTTTACTTTTTTTTCTCTTTCTTTTTTTTTTATTTTTATTTTTTGAGAGGTTTTTGCTATAGGGTACATGTGCTCGCCAGAAAGAGAGAGACAGAAAGCAAGAAATCATCCCCAGGAGGGATGGCCACACTGCAACCCCTTTTTCTCCATTCTCCTCTCCTCTCGGGATCTTGGGCATGCACGCACTGCATGCGCCTGGCATGAGTTTAAGCCACCTGGTCCAGGACTCAAACCGCAGCCAACTACATGGGAGTCCATGACATAGCCATTACACCAACTGCAGGTCTCTATTTATCTTAATTTGACCAGAGAGGGACAGAATGAGAGAGTGAGAGAGGGAAAGTGAGGAAGCAAGATGCCAGGTCCAGGACTCGAACCATGGTCAGCCATATGGGAGTCCAGCGTCCTTCACCATGCCACCTGCCAACCCCCTGAATGGAAATTCTGAACCATAGTAAGGCTCACCCCAACTGGCCTTCTCAGCACACACTGGATCATACTAGTCTTTTTCACACACTTTCCTACATCTTAGATTCCCTGTGTTGCAAATCGCTCTGCTCTTACCTTTTCAATGAATCATACCCGGTTTCTAGTCACCATGAACTCGAGAAGAAGCTGGCTCTCCGGGCCAGCTTTTCTGACTTGTTGCAAGGATGCACTCACGTATGCTCTACTACGGGAGGCCCCGCCTGCCTTCAAGCTGCATTTCCCTCCGTTTCAACATCTCCCATGTTTCAAACACATGCAATGACTCCTGGGAATCTCCTGAGCAGGCTCTGCGCTTTCTTGCTTCAGGACTTTGCACTGAGAGTGCTCCAGGAACTCTTTTCTTCTCCCTTGTACCCAACTAACTCCTACTAAAGTCTAGTAGCTCAAGCACCACCTCCTACTTCAGCCTCCTTGACAGGTGTCCCTTCTCTGTGCTCATCTTTAATGAAGCATCATTGATCTACTTGTTTCTCTTCCCAACTAAGCTGTGGCATTTTGGGGGGATGAGGCTGTATTTTCTTCCTTTTTTTTTTTTTTTTTTTTTTAATTTGTTTAAGGTTATGTGCACCCAAGTATCAGAAAAACAGAGAGGGAGAAAGCACAATCCCTTTTCCTCTGTTTCTCAATCCTGTCTAGCTTTTGGACCAAGTGTGGGTGTTTTTTCTCTTTTTTTAAAGAGTTGTTTTATTTAACTTTATTTATTTATTTTACTTTTAAAAATTATTTTATTTAAGCGCTCAACTACATGGGAGTCTAGTGACATAGCCATTACGCTAACTGCTGGTCCCCCCTTATTTTTTGGAGAGGTTTTTGCCATAGGCCACATATACTCGCCAGAGACAGGGAGACAGGAAGTGAGAAATAACCCCCCAGTGGGGATGGCCACACCACAATCCCTTCTCCTCTATTCTCCTCTCAGGGTCTTGGGCATGTACTCTCGCGCGCCTGTCATGAGTTTAAGTCACCAGGTCCGGGACTGGAACCGTGGTCAACTACATGGGAGTCCAGCGACATAGCCATTATGCTAACTGCTAGTCCCATGTATTTTCCAACTGTTGTTGGTGCATAATGCTGTGCACTAGCAGGCACTCAATAAATGTATGCAAGTTTACATCTGGGCCGGCCTGTGGTCTAGTGGCTAGGGAGCCAGATCTCATATGGTCAACAGTGAGTTGAAATCCAATCCCACTGGCTTAAAAACACACCAGGGGGACCAGCAGTTAGCGTAATGGCTATGTTGCTGGACTCCCAGGTAATCGACCGCAGTTCGAGTCCCAGACCCGGTGGCTTAAACTCATACCGGGCGCATGTGCGTGCGTGCCCAAGATCCCGAGAGGAGAATGGAGGAGAAGGGATTGTGGTGTGGCCATCCCCCCTGGGGGATGATTTCTCACTTTCTGTCTCTCTGTCTCTCTCTGTCTTCCTGGAGAGCGCACGCGCCCTATAGCGAAAAACCTCTCCAAAAAAAAGAAAGAAAGAAAGAAAAAACACACCAGGCACGTATACATATATGCCCCAAATCCCAACAGCATGGAGAACAGAGACAGAACTGCAGCATGACAATAGCTCATTGGTGGGTGCTTTCTCCTCTCTTCCTGTTAAGTGTACGTGCCCTCTAGCAAATTAAAAATAAAAAGTGATGGGGATACCTGGCGGTGCAGTAGCAGCACAACTGGACCTGCATGGAAAAGGTCCTGGGGTTTATGTCCCAGGACCTCCTGTGGGCAGGGTATCTACCTGCCAATGATCTAGGCCGACTGAAGCAGGGGTGAATCATGGATGAGGACCCTGTAGCGGGTGCCTCGTTCCCTCTCTCTCTGAAGAAACAAAAGAATTTTCTATTTTTAGGTTTTTCCCATAGAGTCCATGTGCTCATAGTAGAGAGAGACAGAGATAGACAGGGAAACACATTAGGAAAAGGGGAGAAGGGCTGACCCTATACCCTGATGGTTGAGAGAAGCCAGATTCCAGAACCAATCACGGTTTCAATCCTAGCCTGTGGTTTGAGAAACACACTGGATGCACGTGTACGTGTGTTGAAAATCCTGATGGGATGGAGATGGAGACAAAGGAATCGTGGTGTGACCATACCACACTGTGAGGGTGCTTTCTCCCTCTCCTCCTCCTCCCTTTGGCAACTATAAAGGGCGAGGGGAGAAGAGAATGGGCCAGCTCTATAGAGCTGTGTTTTTGTTTGTTTGTTTGTTTATTTGTTTTTTTGAGACATTTTTGCTATAGGGCACGTGCACTCACCAGAAAGACAGAGAGAGAGATAGAAAGCGAGAAATCATCCCCCGGGGGGATGGCCACACCACAATCCCTTCTCCTCCATTCTCCTCTCAGATCTTGGGCACGCACGCACATACACCTGGCGTGAGTTTTAAGCCACCAGGTCTGGGATGCAAACCGTGGTCGACTACATGGGAGTCCAGCGACATAGCCATTATGCTAACTGCTGGTTCCCATAGAGCAGTGTTTAAGAAAGCCAGATCTTACATGGCTGACTATAGTTTGAGCCCAACCCCAGCGACTTGAGAAACATACTGGGTATGTGTGTCCTAAAGTACTGATGAGAGATGGGAATGGAGGAAGGATTGGAGTGTGACCACACCCCACTAGGGGATGTTATATCTTGCACGCACTCATTCACATGCAAACATATGTGCCCGGCCCTCTGGTGATAATTGAGAAAAAGAGGAAGAGGGGCCAGCTGGTGGCATAGTGGTTAAGGCTCTGGCTCCCACATGGTTGACCATAGTTCAAGGCCAGGACCTGGTAGCTTACTGAAATCAAGTGAGAAACATTCCATCCTCCCCTAGTGCCACCTGGTCAAATTAAAAAAAAAAAAAAAAAAGCAGTACTTTTCTCTGCCAGGACCCAGAAGTTATGTCCCATCAGCCCTTGTGTGACACCCTCTCTTTTCTGTTCCCTGGTGCTGCCTATGGAGGTGGCAGCCATCTCCTACCTGTCATCATACCTGTCATCAGACCCCTTGTGAAGCACAAGATTGTCAAAAAGAAGATCAAGATGGGACCAGCAGTTAGCGTAATGGCTATGTGACTTAACGCCCATATAGTCAACCATGGTTCAAGTACTGGACCTGGTGGCTTAAAACTCACTCTGGGTACATGTGCACGCATGCCCAAGATCTCAAGAGAATGGAGGAGAAGGGATTGTGGTGTGGCCAACCCCGGGGGCGGGGGTGATTTCTTGCTTTCTGTCTTCCTGTCTCTCTCTGTCTTTCTGGCGAATGCACATGCCCTGTAGCAAAAACCTCAGCAAAAAAACCTAAAAAAAAAAAAAAAAAAAAAAAAAAAAAAGGACCAAGAAGTTCATCTGGCACCAGTCAGATTGATACATCAAAATTAAGCATAACTGGCAGTAACCCAGGAGTACTGACAACAGGTGCGGGGGAGATTCAACAGTCAGCTCTTAATGCCAGCATTGGTTACGGGAGCAACAAGGAAACAAACCACATGCTGCCCAGTGGCTTCTGGGAGTTCCTGGTCCACAGTATCAAGGAGCTGGAAGTGCTGCTGATATGCAGTAAGTCTTTTTTTTTAAATTATGATTTATTTAATTGCATTTGTTATTATTCTTTCATTTAACCAGACAGAGAAAGAAAGGGACAACAAGAAAGCAAACCATCAGGTCTGGGACTCTTAATCATGGTGGGCCATGTGTGAATCCAGTGCCCTTACTCACCACACCACCTGCCGGCCCCGATGTGCAATAAGTCTTACTGTGCTGCTATCACTCACAGTGCTTCCTCCAAGAACCGCCAAGGCCATCGTGGAAAGAACAGACCAACTGGTCATCAGTCACGAATCCCAACAGTGCAGTGAAGAAAATGAGTAGACAGCTCATGTGCATGTTTTATATTTTTTCCTAAATAAAACCATAACTCCCCTCAAAATAAAAAATAATTTAAAAAAAAAAAAGAGGGAGAAAAGGTTATAATCAATTTATGCAATTCGTCAAACACATGAAATAGTGAGCAACCTCACTAGTAAACAGGAAATGCAAAATGAAATGAGATGCTATTTTTTCCCCATTAAATGGGCTAAAATTAGTCTCTCAATACACTGGCAAGGTGTAAGGAAACGAGCTCTTCTGAATACCTCTCGCAGAATACGGCCAGTTTGAGGGGCAACTTACAGCGCAAGAAAATGGATGGACCATGACCTAGCACTTCCGCACCCAAGAATTAGCCTCAGAGAAACACCCCAATGTGAGTACTAGGAGATAATGTACTAGGTTGTTCATTACAATACTCTGTAGAATTACCACACACACCAACCAAAACAAAACACAACATACCCATATACTTCAAAGTGCCCATCTAGAGCAAAAAATGCTTAAATGCTTCCCCTGCAGTCTAAGAAATACAAAACCCTTTTGAATCATGCCTGCTAATCATATTTATGATAAGGTCCCTACAACTTAAAAGCCAGAGGGAGAATAACCCTAAGAATGCTGCTCTGGCCTCTAACAAATCACTATGACCATGGGAAAAATCACCTCTTCTCTTCCTGGTCTCCATTTATAGAGTCGAGTCACACAGTTTCCTTCACAAACCCCTTTCTTTCCCACATGTCCCATCCCCACTGGAGCAGATGCACTTTTATCTATTGAGTAGGTTATGGTTCAGAATGAAGTCCCATTTGAAAATAACTTTTTTTTGGCTACTTAAAAGGCACATTCACTTGCCAGAGACAGAGAGGAAAAGTAAAAAACCACCCCTGGGGGGACAGTCATGCCATAATCCCTTCTCTGTTCTCTTGGGATTTTGGACATGCATAAACATGTGCCTGGTGTTTCACAGGCTGCTGTGTCTGGGACTTGAACTATGAATTTGGCCATTTGGGATCTAGCATCTTTTTTTAAAAAAAGATTTCTTTAATTTTACTTATACATGCATTCATGTATTTTTTACTTTGATCAGATAAAGACACACAGAGAGAAGGAAAGTGAGAAAGCAAGCAACCAAGTCAGAGACATCAACTATGGGCGGCCATATGGGCGTGTCCAGCGTCTTAACGACCACACCACCTGCTGGCCCCAGGATCTAGCATCTTAACCACCATGTACTCTGCTGGCCCTTGAAGGCAGTTTTTTATTTTTTATTTTTTTATTTTTGGAGAGGTTTTTTGCTATAGGGCGTGTGCGCTCGCCAGACAGACTGAGAGAGACATAGAGACAGAAAACAAGAAATCACCCCCCAGGGGGGATGGTCACGCCGCAATCCCTTCTCCTCCATTCTCCTCTCGGGATCTTGGGCACACATGCACACGCGCCCGGCATGAGTTTTTTTAAGCCACCGGGTCCAGGACGCGAACCGCGGTCGACTACGTGGGAGTCCAGTGACATAGCCATTACGCTAACTGCTGGTTCCCTGAAGGCAGTTTTAATACTCAAAAGTTAAATAATCCTTGGGTCAGCTGGTGTTCTGGTGGTTAAGGCAGTTGGGTCCCACATGGCCAATTACACTGTTCAAGTCTTAGCATCCAGTAACTTGAAAAACACATTGGGCGTGTGTGAGTGTATGTGTGTGTGTGCCCAAAATCTCGAAAGGAGGGAGAAATGAAGGGACGTGGCATTACCATTTTCCATGGGAGATACTTCCTCACTCTCCCCACCCGTCTCTCTGGCAAATGCATGCATCCTTCAGGAAATTTAAAAAAAACAAAAAAGGTTTAATAATCCCCAAACTGGAGGAACTCTTTCTTCCAATAGTCCAGAAATACTTATTATTTAAAAAATTATTTTATTATTATTCATTTTCTAAAAAAAAAAATTGTCATTATTTTATTTTTTCGAAGTTGACCAGAGAGACAGAGAAAGAGAACAGAAAAATTAAAAAGCAAGCTGTAGGACCAGCAGTTAGTGTAATGGCTATGTCGCTGAACTCCCACGTAGCCGACTGCAGTTCGAGTCCTGGACCCAATAGCTTAAACTTACACAGGGTGCGTGTGCATCAAGATCCCAAGAGTAGAGTGGAGAAGGGATTGAGGCATGGCCGGGGGGTGATTTCTCACTTTCTATCTCTCTGTCTCTCTCTTTCTGCTGAGCGCATGCACCTTATAGCAAAAACCTTTCAAAAAAACAAAAACAAAAACAAAAACAAAAAACAAAACAAAACAAAACAAAAACCAAAAAGAAAGCAAGCTGCCAGGTCTGGGAATCAAACTGTGGCCAGTCATGTGGGAGTCCAGCTGCCTTAACCACCACGCCACCTGCCACCCCGGATTACTATTCTTTATCTTGATTAGAGAGACACAGAGAGAGAGAGGAAGAGTGAGAAGGCAAGCTGCCAGGTCCGGGATAAACCACTGTCAGTCACATGGGAGTCCAGCATCTTAACCACCACGCCACCTTCTGGCCCCCAGAAATTTTCATTTTTCCCAGTGTAATGTGCTATAATCTCCACAGTAAAGGTGAATTATCTATCCAGAGATCAGATTACTCATTAGTACACGAAATGAGTATTTGTCAGGTTAGCCCAAAAAGACCTTTCTAGGCTGGTCTCAGATTAAAATTCTTCTCACCATTCCGGTATGAACAGTGGTCTGCAAGATACCCCAAACTGAAACACCGAGGGTGAAACTACTTCAAAAGTCTAGGCTATCCAAATTCCCAAAGTAGAAAGACCCTGAAACACATGCACTGTCGTGTTTCTTTTATCCAACACTGGTTTGCTTTCCCTTCTTCTAGTTACTCATTTGCCTAGTTTCTGTTTCAGTTATATTCAAAGTGTTCTACTTAGGAAGAATTTCAAGGCCCGAGGCGCATACTTCCCATTCCATTTATGGAAGTCCAAATCCTTAGCTGGAACATTGCAAAGGAATGCTTTCGACTTTCGAAGTTTTACTTCTTCACTCTTCATCTGTGAGCTTTCTGTCAGAATCACACCCTCCACAATCCATGAGGTTTTAGAATATGTTTAAAGTTAAGTCAGTCAAATTTTAAACCAGCCTCTAGTTAATAAGAAGTCTCCAAATTTATAGTTCTCTAGGCAGTGGAAAAAACAAATGAGTTAATATTAAAGGTATCCTTGCCTCCTTTAACACAAACATTCAGTGACTCGAACTTTGGTTTCAAGCATACAGTAGAGGACCTAAAACATTTCTTTTTTTAAAAAAAATTGCCAAGTGTGTGCATGTGTTACCGAGAGGTGGGGAAAGTAGGAAAGCACTGCCCAGACTCTTAGGGGATGGTCACAAACCAATCCTTTCCCCTTTCAGGACTCTGGACATGCATGTCCGTATGCCATGTGTTTTTCAAGCCATTGGTCTGGGACTTGAATCACAAAATCAGTCATGTGGGACTCAGCCACCTCAAACACCATGCCACAGGGCTGATCCCACGACCTAAATAAAACATTTCTCAGGAAGGACAGGATCTTCCAGCCTGCTAAAGAGCCTTGAATAGGGGCCAGCAGATGGCATGGTGGTTAAGGCACTGGATTTCCACATGGCTGATTGTGGCCCAAGGCCTGGACCTGCAGTCGAAAATCACACTTGGTGTGCATGCCCAAAAATCTTAAGATGAGAATGGATTGTGGCATGGCCATTCTGCCTGAGGGGTGATTTCTCACTTTTCCTGTCTCTCTCTGGTGAGCGCACACACCCTATGGCAAAACTCCCTAAACAAAACAAAACAGACTGTAAATACTACAGTCTACTGCTGTCGAGAGAATATGCCTCAGATACAGAAGAAATTTATTCAAGAGGAGAGTAACTTTACACAAGTGATTCCCAAAGTGGTGACTACTTGTTAAATTACTCTTATCACTTTAAAACCTAAACAAGCGGGGCAGAGGATTAGCATCCACTATAAACCTTACACTTGTTTTGTTCCTTATCAACCTAAAATAGAATCTTTTATGTAGGAAATGGACTTTTTCTCTCTTATAATCTGTTAATTCTCTTCCCACGCACTGACCTTAAATTCTTACATTTCTCTTTCTAAACTGGAGAAAGGGGTTCATCCTAGCAAAAGTTTTCCACCAGCACTTCACTCATCATGTCATCAGAACCCTCATAGTTCCCTGCCCATACCTTAGTCCTACATCCACAAACAAAACCACATAGACTGGGTTTCTGCGGGCATGCAACGGGATACAACCACTGTGATGGTTAAGAACTCTATCCACTCAGTTCGGTTAACTATAGGTGTAAACTTTCTAATTTAAAGATCACATTAAAACCTGTCAGTTGATAATATCAAGGGGAATAATGTCAAAGCAGGTGGAAGAGAACAGAAAAAGTGAGCTATACAGTGAGCTCTCAGGTCCCCACCCCCACAAAACCTCTGCTTGATGTTTCCTTACCTTTTGAAACTGGCATAAAACAGACAAGACTGCTAATAGACCCACATCGTAGGGCCTGATTTTTTTCTTTAAAATAAAAATACTGCCAAAGGTTAGTTTTCAGATGAAGCTCAAAATGCCACAGTTAAGGGAACCAGAAGTTAGCGTAATAGCTATGTCGCTGGACTCCCACGTAGTCGACCGCGGTTCGTGCCCCGGACCTGGTGACTTAAAACTCACGCCGGGCGCGTGTGCGTGCGTGCCCAAGATCCCGAGAGGAGAATGGAGGAGAAGGGATTGCGGCGTGACCATCCCCCCTGGGGGGTGATTTCTCGCTTTCTGTCTCTCTGTCTCTCTGTCTCTGTCTGGTGAGCGCACACGCCCTATAGCAAAAACCTCTCCAAAAAAAAAAAGCCACAGTTAAAATTCTTCCTGGGCCATCAAAGTGGTGTGGTGGTTAAGGTGGCTAGATCCAGGGCCAGCAAGTAACATGGTGGTTAAGGTCCTGGATTCCCACGTGGCCAGCCACAGTTCAAATCCCAGACCAGGTAACTTGCTTTCTCACTTTCCTTATCTCTCCCTCTCTGGTGAGCACATGAGCCTAATAGCAAATTTAAAAATAACAATAATAAATAAAAATAATTCTTTAAAAAAAAAAAAAACACAAAAAGGCGACTGGATCCCACATGGCCAACTGTGCAGCGAGTCCTGGAACTGGTGGCTTGGAAAACACATAAAACATTGCACATGTGCCCCAAATCCTGAGAGACTAGAAAAAGGACTGTGGTGGTGTCGTCTTCCCCAAGGGATGCTCACTTGCAGCATTCACTGCGCACACGCTCTCCAGTGAATGCATGTGTCCCACTGCAAACTGAAACAACAAAAACTTCCTTGAATCCGAAGACTGACTATGGCTTTTGGTGGTCAAGCTACCTTGAGTAAGTGACCGCAGTCCCCCTGCCCTCTAAGGAAAAGCTGAGCAGGTGTCCCTGCTGCTGCCCAGGCTGCAGGCCTGCACCCAGTGAAGGCTGGCTGCCCTCTGAAGCCTTGGGCATGTGTCAGGGAATGCACAACGCATATCGCCGTTTTTTTTATGAGACGTAGTCTAAAGAGCAAAGAGGACGCTGTGCCTACACCAGAACGCTATACCAACTAAAAATTCTTTGTAGTTTCCGTTCATTTCATTTAATGAAGGGAAATTATTGTCCACTATTTTAGAAGACACCATTTATACTGACTAGTCCTCAAGAATAATTCTGTTTTATTGTCATAATTTGTGAAAAGAAACAGAGTAGACAGTTGAAGGAAGGGCACAGGTGGGAGCTGAGCGATGATATCATCCTGGGGCCATTCTACTGCCGCAAGTGTTTGTTGATCCAAAAGATCCATGAAGAGCAGAAGCTTATATATCTTAGAAATTTTAAAGGCATGAGCTGTGCACCTCCTGACAACATCTGATTCATTCATGGGAGGGAATGGATTATAGAATAACGTTTTGTCATTTGGAAGAGGCAGCGACTTGTCAGTGATGCAGAACATGTAGGCATTGTGGAGAAGGATGTGCATTGGTCTCTTGGGA
>NW_006160036.1:1439705-1459112 GCF_000334495.1 Tupaia belangeri chinensis | reverse complement strand
TAATTTGTGAAAAGAAACAGAGTAGACAGTTCAAGGAAGGGCACAGATCATGCCCTATTTTAAGTTCCAAACTTCTTCTTCTTGATGGGTGGTGGGAGCTGAGCGATGATATCATCCAGGGGCCGTTCTACTGCCACAAGTGTTCGTTCATCCAAAAGATCCATGAAGAGCAGAGGCTGTAGAGAGACAATGATGATTCTACCAGGAGTTAGGCTCCAGAGACACTCCTAATATCAATAGATTAACTAGAGCTAGTCTAGTTTAAGGCTTGCCTGCTATAAATTTCTGGCCATTTTTCCTGCCTAGGACTCAAAGAGCTCAGAAAGGCTAGGAGTTTTTAACTGAGTTCATTCATAAAAGTGTGAGGGGCCAAGGAATATAACACAGAAGTTAAGCCCTGTGCACAGGGAGTCGGATCCCACTGGCCAACCACAGCTTGAACCCCAGCCCTAGTGACTTGAAAAAAAAAAAACAAAAACAAAACAAACAAAAAAAACAAAAACAAAAAAACCAAACAACCCTTGGAATCTCTGGTTTCTCCAGAAAGGAAATCTATGATTCTCTTATCTTAGCAATCATTGGTAACCAAAGGCATTAAGGCCAAAATCCTTGATAACTGGCACATTACAAATGTATTAAGAAGCTAATGGGGGCCAGCAGAGGGCACAATGGTTACATCGCTGGACTCCCACATGGCTGACCACGGTTTGAGTCTCAGACCTGGTGGCTTCAAAAATCACACTGGGTGCATGTGTGTCCCTAAGATCCTAGGATGAGAATGGAGAAGGGACAGCAGTTACGGCCATCCCATCTGGGGGATGATCTCTCACTTTCTCTCTTATTGTCTCTCGCTGGCGATAGCACATGCCCTCTAACAAAAATCTCTTAAAAAAAAAAAAAAGAAGCCAATCATACTTGAATATTTGACAGACCTTTTTTTTTTTTTTTTTTTGGAGGTCCCTGAGAAACTATTTTAGGAGCCCAAAGGAACTACAACCTGAGAAGTAAGAATGTGGAACCCTTCTCCAAGTTGGCCCCAAGTAGGTAATAGCACCACAAATATAAGACATTTGTTTTCTTTTATATAAAGTGAAAAGCCTGGTCCAAAAAGGAAAAACATCACAATAATTAAATTATTTGTTTGTTTGAAATTTACCTTGTGACACATTCTCCAACAAAGCTCAAATTTAAAAGTCAGCTACCGGACCAGTGTGGTGGTTAAATTGCTGAAATCCCACATGGCTGACTACAATTCAAGTCTTGGACCTGGAGGCTTGCTTTCCTACTTTCCCTCTCTCTCTCTGGTCAAATTAAACAAAAAAAATGATTATAATCAATGAAACAAAATAATTATTTTTAGGGGGGCCAGCAGGTGGCACGGTGGTTGAAGATGCTGGACTCTCACATAAACATGGGCCTAGCCTGAGTTACAAGCCGCTGGGTCCAGGACTTTAACTGTGGTTGACTATGTGCGAGTCTAGCAACATAGCCATTATGCCATCTGCTGGTCCCGATGGAATAATTCCGTTCTCCTCCATTCTCTTCTTGGGATCTTGGGCACGCACGCACATGCGCCCAGCGTGAATTTAAGCCACTAGGTCCAGGACTTGAACTGCAGTCGACTACATGGGAGTCTAGCGACACAGCCAGTACACCAACTGCTGGTCTCAATAAAATAATTTTTTAAAGAATTATTTTGGAAATCTCAACACATGAATTTTGGAGGGACACAAACTATGCCATAAAATAAAATAATAACAGCACAGTAAATACAAGTATTTTGTTTAACTTTATTTATTTATTTAAATTTGACCAAAGATGGACAGGGTGAGAGAGAGAGAGAGAGAGAGAGAGAGAGAAAGTAAGCCACTAGGTCCAGGACCTGATCAGTAGTCAGCTATGTGGGAGTCCAGCAACCTTAACCACCATGCCACCTGCTGGCCCAGTAATTTAAAAAAAAAGAAAAGAAGAAAAGAGAAGAAAAGGAAAAAAAAAAGAGAATAGATTTTTGCTATAGGGCATGTGTGTTTGCCTGACAGACACGGAGAGAGCGAGGGAGAAATCACCCCCCCTGGGGAATGGCCACACTACAATCCCTTCTCTTCTATTCTCCTCTTGGGTTCTTGGGCAAACATGCACACAGGCTCGGCCTCAGTTTCAACCCACCGGGTCCAAGATTCCAACTGTTATTGACTACACGGGAGTCCAGCGACACAATTATTATGCCACCTGCTGGTCCCAATAAAATTATTAAAAAAGAAAAAAGCTACTAACAAGGACCCCATCTGCATGTCAGTCATCATTTCTTACAACCTACACATTTCATTTTATTAGGTCATCATGATTTTCCCGATAGTTAAATATGATGCCCCTGCTTATATACATGAAATACAGAGCTGAGACAAGCCTCCGAAAGGTCACTTGTCTTTCCCACCCTAGATTCTCTGCATGTAAAATGAAGGTGCTTCCAACTGTGGGGCTTATTCCACTTTGCCATACCTCAAGGAACTAACCGTTCAAAATACAATAGAGAATGTTTTACCTTATATATCTTAGAAATTTTAAAGGCATGAGCTGTGCGCCTCCTGACGACATCTGATTCATTCGTGGGAGGGAATGGATTATAGAGTAAGGTTTTGTCATTCGGAAGAGGCTAAAAAGACAAAGATACCCTGTATGAGTTGTTGCTCTTACTGAGCTTCTACAGCCAAAGGGCTATAGAGGTTTTTCAAGCCCAGAGCGTCTCACCATCACATCACATCACATCACTTCACATCACATCACATCGCATCACATCACATCCTTACGACTTCTCTGACTTTCCTTAGTCCTGGGAGAGAGCTGTAGCCACTCTTCTAGCCACAATGCAGAGGGTGAGAGTA
The DNA here is from genome assembly GCF_000334495.1 of Tupaia belangeri chinensis. Taxonomy (NCBI): domain Eukaryota; kingdom Metazoa; phylum Chordata; class Mammalia; order Scandentia; family Tupaiidae; genus Tupaia; species Tupaia belangeri. Next base: position 1,456,230 of record NW_006160036.1, on the reverse strand, counting down.
AGAAAGAAAACTGAGCTTGGAATTCTATGCCGGCAAGATCAAAGGCCCCGCTGGGGCTTCTGGCAGTCTCATCAGCAACACTGCCAGAAAGGAATGAACGAGCATGTGCGCTTGGCCCACACTGGCTCTCTATCTAGACTCGCCCCCAGCCAGATTGCTAAGCGACTCAAGTTCTCCCCGGGTGAAACCTCAACACAAACCACCCTCGCTGATGTCACCAACACCTCGAGAGAAGGCTCTGGCCACACAATCTGTTATTTCATCTCTGACTTCCTTGGGAAATAGCTGGTCCAGTATGAGGAAGTGATGGAATTATCACCATCGCTTGGGAAAGAACGATCTGGGGCGGGTTACAAAGAGGCAAGCCAGTGAGTGGGAGGGGCCCTTCCAGTTTCACTCATCTCACAGAAGGCACTTGTGAGCCAGCTCTCTTACCACACCCAGAGGACGCTAGGGCCAGGAGGTGCGTGCTGTTCATATGTCCCTGAGCACACCTCCTGTACAGCATCTGCTGCCTCCATGTTCCTTCTACTTCACCCCCAGATACACTACAAAACCCTGTACTGGTTGTCACCTAAACACAAAGTGCAGCACAGGCATGGGCCACAGCTGACAAAGCTCCCAGGAAAAAAAGTGCATGACAGAATAGATATGCAAATGTGGGCAGAATCGACACAGCAGCCGGCAAAGAGGCCTAGAATCTAAAAACTGATGAAATGCTCACATCCCACCAAAATCACAGCCATTAAGAATGGAATTTTCCTAGCTGGACATTTTTCAGGACATTCAGAACAACTCTTCAAGCCTGCAGATTGTATTTCAGTATCTTTAGCCAAAGGGCACAGTGGTCAAAACTCAGCCTGTGTCTCTTTTAACGAAACCACGTTATTCAGTTGCCTCAGGGTTGAAGGTTGAAAATGAGTCAGCCCAATCGATGGTATTCCTTGCCAAGGGTCACCTTCTGAATAGTGACCTAATCAATTTCCTACTCTAGTTTGTGTGCTCACTGGCAAAATAGAGAAAGAGTCAATTCAGCAAAAACAGTACACCAAGCCCAGCCAGCCTCTTCCCTGAGAGCCTCCTGAGGGTAGACATACCAGTGAGGAAACGTGTAAAACAACTCTCCTCTCCTGCAATGAAGGCACAGGGAACCTTTATTCTGCCTGCCTCCCGTTCCTCCATCTTACTGTATTTTTTGCTCAGAACATGAAGATTCCCAAAGGAGACTGAGTGAGGTAGTAGAGAACTCACCAGCGACTTGTCAATGATGCAGAACATGTAGGCATCGTGGAGAAGGATGTGCATTGGTCTCTTGGGATGAAAACTGATGTGTGTGATGGGAGTATCTCTTTGGAGCCAAAGGTGGTGAAACCCTTGCTTCTGGATACTCCGGCTCCACTCTGTATACTGTTTGTCTGGGATGCTGTACTCAAACACCTGAGGAAGGAGGTGACACAGAAAACATGCAGGCTGTACCCAGGAAGACTAGAAGAGCATCCCTCATTCCTCATCTGAAAATATCTAGACAGAACTTAACTGTATTATAGTCAGCATTATGCCTTCCCACCACTTTCTTTTTAAACATTAAAAAAAAGAAAAAGTGAAAAGGTAAATTATAGAATAAAAAGCAGCACCCTGTAATCTAAAAATCTCTCCTCCCCAATATAAGAGTGCTTTCAATTTGTTTACATTTCTTTCAGAGATACTGTACATATTTAACACATATAAATGACTTTAAAAAGTTCACAGAAAAGTGAAATTAAAGTTCAGTTTAAAGTTTTAAAGTTTAAAAGTTTGGTTTAAAATTTTAAACTTTGGTTCAAAGTCTAAAATTTTGAAATCCATGTATAGGTCTTCCATAATACACATTTCCCCTAAATTTCCTGATGACCCACTTGTATTATCCTGTTTCTTGCGTTTTTCACGTAGCCTCGCACCGTGGAGACTGGCCCATGTACATATACAAATCTTGTCCCTTTGAAGAACATATAATAATCCATTCACTTTATGGATGTAGTTACTCTGCTTAATGGTCATTGGATTGTTTCTAATTTTTTTGTTACTACAAAAAAGGCTACAATGAATAATTTCTGTATAAATGCTGTTTTGTACAACTAGTAGTATATATGTATTAAGAGCTTTTATAAAAGGTTACGTGACTTTTAGAGTTTTTAAAAGATATTTGGGCCAGCAGCTTGACTCCCACATGGCTGAAACTCAAACAGACAGACTTCATCTTTTGGACAAAGCACGTATGTTTGGGTGCAAAAACTGCTCCTCAAAGCAGTGAGCATCATCTGCCTGATAGTCTACCTTACATATGCCCCTCCCAAGTCCCCTTAATGATTCCAACAGCTCAGTGAGGTAGATATCATCACCCCATGGAACAGGTGAGGTACACAGTATTGATCATTTAGGAGTGTGTTTTGTATTCTGAGACTGTAAGAACTCCTTACAATTAGTCTTTTCACAATGTGGTACGGAAAGAAGCAGTGACCTTAGGTCTAATTTTAGCTGCTACTAGGGACTTGATTTTAGTAAGATCTGTTGTCCTCATTGGCATCAATGTAGGTGAATTATAAAATCTTTCAGTCCCTTCCAACTCTCAGAATCGTATTTCATCCCATACCTAGTTTAATACCTGAGCTCAGGGCATCTCTTATCAAAAACAACTGGTAAAATTAGTATTTCAAAATTCTTCCACACCTTTACTCTCGAATTGCAGAGTATCATCCAACTGTGCCCCATCAAACCAATGGACATTGCTGACCTACGAGGAGCCCAGGGTATGGGATTCGCAGAGCAGAAAAATACCCTTATATCCTCCAGTACTTTTCAAGAAAAGCTCCTCAAAAAGTTGTCCATTTTCATGGCTTCCAGATTATGATCCAGGAGGAAGCAATGAGAAAGTACTGGACCACCTTCCTTACCTGCTGGTCAGAATGGGCAATAACAAGATTGTTGGTATTGGGGGCGATGGCCAAAGCAGTCACAGGGAAGTTGTAAGCAGGCACCGTGCAGTGAAGCTGGGGACACAAAATGGATACAAGGGATAACTCTACATGTGACACCTTCCTGCATGAAGATGGTATGATCTGGACCAGTTCAACTTCAGTCACTTCCCTCAGTGAACTTTTAATGTCATTTTTGGGAAAAAAAAAAAAAAAAGAGTTTAAATGCTTATCAAACTGATAGCATTGGCAGAGAGTAAAGCATATTAGTCAGAGTAAATTATCTGTATAACTTGCTTGTAATTATGTCACTGAATCAATGCGTATGCATGGGTATCATGTGTACCCTACATAAACATTCCACTTTTTAAATTTAACTTTACCTTTATTTTTAATTTGAACAGTGTGGGGGGGAGAGCGAGAAAGCAAGCCATCAGGTCTGGGACTCAAACCATAGTCAACCATGTGGGAGTCCAGTGAGTCCAGTGCCCTTAACCACCACTCCACCTGCTGGCCCCATACTTAACTTTATTTATTATTATTATTTCCAGACACAGACACAGACACACACACACACACAGGAAGTGAGAGAGAAAGCCTCTAGGTCCAGTACTCGACTGTGGTCGGCCATGAAGGAGTCTAGCACCCTTAACCATTGCCAGCCCGTAGACATTCTTTATTAAAAAAAAAAATATATATATGGAATAGGGACCAGTAGGTGGTGTGGCAGTTATGGCACTGGACTTCCACCTGGACAAATGTAGTTCAAGTCCCAGACCCGGTGGTTTGCTTTTTCACTTTCTCTCTCGCTTGTCTGTCTCTCTTTGGTCATATTTTAAAAATAAACAAATTACATTAAAATAAACAATTCTTGGGAACCAGCAGTTAGCGTAATGGCTATGTCGCTGGACTCCCATGTAGTCGACCGCGGTTCACGTCCCGGACCCGGTGGCTTAAAACTCACGCTGGGCGCGTGTGTGTGCATGCCCAAGATCCCAAGAGGAGAATGGAGGAGAAGGGATTGTGGTGTGACCATCCCCCCTTGGGGGTGATTTCTCGCTTTCTGTCTCTATGTCTCTCTCTGTCTGGTGAGCGCACGTGCGCTATAGCAAAAATTGCTAAAAAAACAAAAAAAAAAATTCTTGGGACCAGTGGCTGGTGTAATGGCTACGTCACTTGACTCCCATGTAGACTGTGGTTCGAGTCCCGGACCCAGTGGCTTAAAATCACACCAGTCACATGCGCAAAATCCTCAGGAGAATGGATGAAAAGGGACTGTGTCGTGGCTACCCCCCCTAGGGGGGTGATTTCTCACTGTCTTTTTTTTTTTTTTTTTAACTTTATTTAGTTTAATTTGACCAGAGACGGACAGAGCGAGAGAGTAAGAGAGAAAGCAAGAAAGCAAGCCACCAGGATGGGAATCGAACAGCCGTCGGCCACATGGGAGTCCAGCACCCTCAATCATCATGCCACCTGCTGGCCCCGTTCTCTTTGTCTTTCTGGGAAGTACACATGCCGTATATCAAAAACCTCTCAAAAAAAAGGAAAAAAGAAAAAAAAAGAGATTTTTGTTATAGGGCACGTGTGCGCTCTAGAAGACAGAGACAGGGAGACTGAAAATGGGAAATCACCCCCTAGGGGGATGGCAATGCCGCAATCCTTTCTCCCCCCATTCTCCTCTTGGGATCTTGAATGGGCACAAACACATGTGATGTGAGTTTTAAGTGGCCAGGTCCGGGACTCGAACCACAGTTGAACACACAGGAATCAATGTAACCATTACACTATCTGGTGGTCTTAATTTATTTTTTTGTTTTTGAAAGGTTTTTGCTATAGGGCACATGTGTTCACTGGAAAGACGGAGACATAGAGAAAGAAAGAGAAATTACCCCCCATGAGGATGGCTGTGCCACAATTTGTTCTCCTTCACTCTTCTCTCAGAATCTTGGGCACACATGCACACACATCTGGCATGAATTTAAAGCCACTGGGTCTGGGACTCAAACTATGGTCAACTACATGGGAGTCCAACGACATAACCACTATGCCATCCGCTGGCCCCCAAAGTTACAGTCTGTTTCTAAAGAATTATTTTATTTCTCCCTCCTTGCTCGCTCTCTTTCTCTCCTCCCCACCCCTTTAAATTTGGCTAGAGAGGGATAGAGTAAGAATTTTTAAAGAAAGAGGGGGAAAGAGAGAAAGCAAGCCACCAGGTCCAGAACTCAAACCGCAGTTAGCCATATTTGAGTCGAGCACCCTTAACCACCATGCCACCTGCCGGCCCCAAAATAAACAATTCTTAAAAACAAACAAAAACAACAACAAAAATAGTCTTCCTGTGTTACATCCCTCAATTCTGTTCTCCAGTTGAGACTACAGGAGCATGCCACCATGCTCAGCTCTTTTTTAGACAGGGTCTTTATTTTCAAAGAATTATATTTTAAACTTTACATATATAATTAATTTATTTAATTTGACCAGAGAGGGACAGAGAGAGAAGGAAAGTGAGAAAGCAAGCTGCCTGGTTCAGGACTCAAACTGAATGAGCCATGTGGGAGTCCGGTGTCTTCAACTACCACGTCACTGGCCGGCCCCAGACAGGGTCTTACCAAGTTGTCTAAGTCACCTTCGAGTTCATGATCCTGCTGCCTCAGCCTCCCAAGGTGCTGGGATTGCAAGTATATGTGACATGCCCAGCCTTTAGGTTGGACTGGGAAGCAACCAACCTACGATGTGGTCCTGGCCTTCAAAACTGATTTTATGATGAAGATGAGAACTTTAAGAGATTATTAATGATTCAACATATAAATGACAGTATTATATTGATAAGTATTATCAAACATTTTCTCATTATTTCTTTTTAAAATTTCTGGTTTGCTAAATTTAAAAATACTGTGACAGGGGCTGGCACGCAGCATGGGGGTTAAAGGCTCTGGATTTCCACATGGCTAACTATTGTTTGGGTCCCAGACCTGGAGGCTCGCTTTCTCACTTTCCCTCTCTCACTCTCTCGTCAAACTAAATAACAACAACAACAATAATAAAGTTAAATAAAATAATTCTATTAAAAAGGTACTCCAAGGGCCAGCTGGTGGCATGGTGGTTAAAGTTGTTGGATTTGCACATGGCTGACCTCAGTTCAAGTCCCAGATGTGAGGGCTTATTTTCTCGCTTTCCTATCTTGTCTTTCTGTTCAAATTTAAAAATTAACAACTTTGGGACCAGGAGTTAGCGTAATGGCTATGTTGCTGGACTCCCATATTGTTGACCGCAGTTCAAGTCCCAGACCTGGTGGCTTAAACTCACACTGGGTGCGGGTGCATGTATGGCCAAGATCACCGGGGGGTTAGAATGGAGGAGAAGACTCTGTGGCGTGGCCATCCCCCCAGGGGGTGATTTCTTACTTTCTGTCTCTCTGTCTCTCTGTTTCCGGCGAGTGCACGTGCCCTACAGCAAAAACCTCTCCCAAAAAAAGGAAAAAGAAAAAAAACAAAAACAAAAACAAAACTTTGACTAGTCTGGAAAGGAAAACTATTACTGTTACTATGCAGTTTTGTCTATCAGAATTTTAATCTATAAAAATAACCTGGAAGTGAATTCATAATTTACAAACACATAATATCCAGTTTCTTTCTTATTTTTTTAGAGGTTTATGCTATAGAGCGCGTGCACTCTGTCCAGAGACAGAAAGCGAGAAATCGCCCCCCAGGGGGGATGGCCACGGTGCAATCCTGTCTCCTACACTCTCCTCTCAGGATCTTGGGCACGCATGCACATCCACCCGGCGTTAGTTTAAGCCACTGGGTCTGGGACTCGAACTACAGTTGACTACATGGGAGTCCAGTGACATAGCCATTATGCTAACTGCTGGTCCCCCTTAATATCCAGTTTCTAAGTTCCAAAACAATAACCAAAAAAAAAAAAAGAATGAAACAGGATTCTAAAACAGAAAAAATTCTTGACGGGTAGGTAGGGGGGGAACCTGGCAAATTCCCAGGGCATACCAATCTGCCTCTACTCTTACGCCTGCAGGGTGAAATTCTTTATGTACAATGATTCAAACTGCTGCTAAGAAATGCCAGGCTCACCTTCAGGTGTTTCACATTGTAGACGTGGACTCCAGCGCTGGTCCCTGATGCAGCTAGCCAACTTCCATCTGGACTGACTGCCAAAAGACACATGGCTTCCACTGTCCCTGGGAGAGCAGAACAACGGTTGGGTCTCTGAATTCACAGAGTGTCAAAAGCCAGCCTTGCCCTAAAGATGATGGCAAAAGTCAATGAGACTTCCTTTTTCCACAAAAATCACTGACAGGATGATTTGCTTCTGGTTTTGCAAATTAGTTCCAGATGTTAATCTATCTTCTCTTATCACTTAATCAGCCAGCCCTCGTTAAGAAGAGCCAGAGAGGGAAAACCCACAGTATCATTCGCTCAGGCCTGAGTGAGATACTGCCTATTATGTAATGGATAATCAGGGACGGGTAGCATTTAACACAAAAAATCCATTTTTTAAACGAATTCTTTGAGGGGGCCAATAGGTGCTGTGGTGGTTAAGGTGCTGGGTTCCCACGTAACTTATTTGGATTCGAGTCTCAGACCCAGCAACTTGAAAACCACAGTGGGCTCATTTTCTCCCCCAAGTTGGAGGACTGAAGAAACCAGCCTGACTACAAGGGGAAGCAAGGTGAGAGTGGAGGAAAACAAAAGTCACAAATTGATATATAACACAGTACCAAAGTGTTGTCAGTAACTCTGCCAACCAAAACATACAGAGATACTCAAAGAATATAGTTAGTTTAATTTTTGTGACCCCTGACTTGTGAATTTCTTTTCGGTTGTATTACTGGAGCAACTTCCTAAACAGCGAGAGAACTTTAAAAAGGTGACTTTACAAGCTGCTGGTGTATGAATGAGGGTGAAGCAACTAAAATTCAGGGCAAAGGAGAAAGAAAAGGCCTCAGGAAGCATCCAAAGAATAACTGGCTTAAGCAGAATGCTAGTTCTAAGTCCTCAGAGCTAACTCAGAAATAACCGACAGCCACACTCATTCATCAATGCTCATGTTCTCAAGGAGCATGACAAAGTTGTCACTGAGCATTAAATGAATGCAGGTGATGAACCTGTATGTAGAAGGATATTTTCAGCTTTATATAAACACCCCAAAAAAGTAACATGATAACCAAGTATCTACATACACACATTGGAAAATACCAAAATATTAACAGCAGTTATTTCTGGTTGGCAGGATTTAATTTTAACTTTCTTCTTGCTCTACCAACAAAACTAAGAAGGATGATGAACATTCTCTGGCTCCAGATAAGGGGGGGAGATGCGGGCAGTGAGAAAAGAGTAGGTGTGAGGAACATTTCATATTTCATCCAGCACCTCCATCTGCCAGATACCGCCTCCTACTTTAAATTGCAAACATGCGAGTGTGTCTGCAGGGTGCTAAGAGCAGAGAATCCCCAATACTGAAATAATCACGGTGACGTCCAGCATGAGTTTAAAAGAAAAAAATGACATCTAAAATGCTATCCACTCTCTCACCTGTGGCCAGTTACCAAATTCCTACCTGACTGAGGTTGGAAAGTATGGAGGTGCTTGAAGCTTCCTTCTGACAGCTGAATGATATGTAGAGAACCTCGATTTGATGCCACAAAGAGCTTTGTTGAATCTTCGGAAAACAAAATCTGAAGGGCAGAGCGAAGGAAGGCTGGCATTTTGGAAACCTATGGGTAAAACAATAGTAAAAATCAGCGAGAAAGGAGTTCTATAGCCCAACCAAAATAATCATAACCAGGCTTAAGAGACATTAGTGCTTCTGTCTCTAAGCAAGCCAGTCGACCAAGGGCCTGAAACGCAGTCGTGCCTGTGTAACCTACACATCCTCCTTTTCATCTCTTCAGTAAATACTCAGTTTCCTAGGAAACAATGAAGTCACTTATGAAACCACTAGCAGAAAATCCTAAGCTTCACTATCACTTTCTGGTATTTCCCTCCAAAAATATATAATAAATTCAAAACAGAAATAAAATACTGTTTGTACCAGCTTTTTCAAACAGCTTTATACTGGGCAAGGATTCACATCTAGTTCATTTATACCTCACCTCAAAATCTCACATTTGGGGACCAGCAGTTGGCGTAATGGCTATGTCCCTGGACTCCCATGTAGTCGACTGCAGTTCAAGTCTCGGACATGGTGGCTTGTGCATGTGTGTGTGTGCCCAGCATCCCAAGAGGAAAATGGAGAAGGGATTGCGGCGTGGCCATCCCCCCTGGGGAGTGATTTCTCGCTTTCTGTCTCTCTGGCGAGGGCACGTACCACATAGCAAAAAACTTCTCCAAAAACAAAAACAAAAACAAAAAAACTCCCTCACATTTGAGAAGTGTCTTCTTGTGTGAGCAAACAACTGGGCTATCACCTACCCTTCGGAGGCTTATGTTGTCACGTTCATAATTCAATCGGTAGAGGAAAAATCGAGATGCTGTAGAATAGGCTATCCAACTTCCGCACGGGGAGACGCAGCTGCAAATAATGTTCTCAGGACCCTGGAAATAGTAGGAACCAAGGTGAAAGTTCAAATAATGCTTCATATGACAAGATTCACTGTGACATGAATCCTCATTGACTCTCTGCAAACTCCCACGAGCATGGGTACATAACCCTGACACACATATGCTATACGTCACCATGATTATTTCAGAAGCAGAGGACCTACGTGGTGTGGCTGCGATTTCCAAAGTCAAGAATGGAGGTCTATGGAAACTGGTGGAATAGTCTTGGCTCTCTGAGTACCTCAAAGATAGCACGGAATCATAGGAGGACAGGACATTTGGAGTACTGACTCTTTTACCCATGACAACCTACTGGAAACACCTCTAAGAACAGTACATGAAAAACATTTGGAAGATAAAGGAAAAGTTCAATGTAACATTGAAAACGATAACATCTTAATATACACATACATAAAACTCATTCAGAAAGAGTGAGGAAGATGATACAACGAACTAATCAACAATACTTAAGAAAAGAGATTAAATAGGTGGTTGAAGATATAAACTGTTGATATTATTTGAATACTGTGAGTAGTCACAAATTTTGTGTAACTGGGGCCAGCAGGTGGTGTGGTGGTTAAGGGCGCTGGACTCCCACAGGGCTGAATGTGGTTCGAGTCCCGGATCTGGTGGCTTTCTCTCTCACTCTGCCCTCTCTGGTCAAATAAAAATAAATTAACTAATTAAATTAAAATAATTCTTAAAAAAAAAAAAAAAAACTTTGTGTAATTAAAAAAGATTAAAAAAAAAAAAAAACTTTGTGTAATTAACAAAGATTAAAAAAGAAATGGTCAGGGGGCATGTGAACTTGCTGGAGACAGAGAGAATGAGTGACAAAGACAGAGGAACAGTGAGAAAGGACCCTCTCCCACCTCATGTGGGTTGGTTTTACTGTAATCCCTTCTCCATTTCTCCCTCCCATTGGGATTTTGGGCAAGCATGCACTCGTATCTGGCATGTTTTTCAAGTCACTGAGTACAAGACTTGAACCACAGTTGGTCATGTAGCTGCTTTCACCACCACACCACAGGCTGGCCCATAACAAAGTTGTTTTTTTCTTTCTAAGAACACTAAAAAGGTAGTCAGCCATAGTGTGGTGGTCAAGATTGCTGAATTGCACATGGCCGACTCTGTAGTTCAAGTCCCAGACCTGGTGGCTTGTGAAACACTCTGGTGCATGTGCGTGTGTGCCCAAAATTCTGAAAGGAGGGAGTTATGGATAAACGAAGAAGGGATTACAGCGTGACCATTTCCCATTGAGAAAGTTGCTTTCTCGCTTTCCCTTTCTCTCTTCGGCAAGCGCATGTGCCCTCTGGCAAAAATTTTAAAAAAATATAAAGTATGATCAAAGCAATTTATATAGGATAGTCTCATTAATGCAGAAAGAATATATATATGCACACACGGATGGAATTTTTTCTACATGGTTATGAAAGAAATGGTGATTATGTCCAGAGAGCAGGATAGGAGGGGTAAGGTGGTCATTTTTCATTGTATATCCCTTTTTTTTTGGAGAGGTTTCTGCTACAGGGCGCGTGCGCTCGCCAGACAGACAGAGAGAGACATAGAGACAGAAAGCGAGAAATCACCCCCCAGGGGGGATGGTCACGCTGCATTCCCTTCTCCTCCATTCTCCTCTCGGGATCTTGGGCACACACACACACACACCCGGCATGAGTTTTAAGCCACCGGGTCCGGGACACAAACCGCGGTCGACAACGTGGGAGTCCAGCGACATAGCCATTACACTAACTGCTGGTTCTCTCATTGTATATCCTTTTGTATCATTTAAATTTCATTTTAAAAAAAATTTAAAAAATTAAAAAATACATGTTATTTTAATAATATCCAACAGAGAAATACCAATTTCCTGTATGCATCATTTAATACTAATATTCTTTTTTCTTTAAGAAATATTTAATTTAATTTTATTTATTTGTTTATTTTTAAATTTGACCAGAAAGGGACAGAGAAAGAGAGAGACAGTGAGAGAGAGACAAAGCAAGCTGCCAGGTCCAGCACTTGAACTGTGGTTTGCCATGTGAGAGTCCAGCGCCTTTAACTACCACTCTACCTGCCAGCCCCCAAAACATCCCCTCCCCCCTTTTTCTTTTATGACAGGGTCTGGTTATATCACAATCTTCCTGTCTCAGCCTCTACAGTAACTAGGACTATAAGTAAATGCAACTGCTATGGGACTTCCTCTTATTTATTCCAAATGACTAAATTATTATCACAGAAAATTCTGGTGAAATAGTCCTTCATTCAAATAGTTTTAGGATTCATAGTTTACGATGCAAATTCAGTAAACCTCAAAATTCACAGTGGAAAAAATTTCTGGATTTCAGAATTCAAACACATAGCTAAACTTCCTTACCTTTGTCTTGAGATGCAATAAATGATCTGCATTTTTAGAGAGCGGAAGGGTATCCCCATTCTTGCCTGAAACAAAAAACTTTTCAGTTTTTCTTATTTAAAAAAAAAGAAAAAATATTTGTATTTTTTTTCTTATAAAAAGTCACTCCTTGGTAGAATGAAATCTCTACAAGTGGTCAAATAAGAAAAATATCCACACTTAATAAGTAACAATTAAAAAAAAAAAGGTTTTTGCCATAGGGTGTGTATGCCACTGGAGAGAGAGAAAAGAGAAATTACCCACCCCACGGGAGATGGTCATGATGCAATCCCTTCTCTTCCATTCTCCTCTTCGGATTTTAGGCATGCATAAACAGGCCCAACAAGATTTTGAAGCTGCTGGGTCCAGGACTTGAACTGTGGTCAGTCATGTAGGAATCCAGCACCTTAACTACTATGCCACCTGCTGGCCCCAGTAAGTCACAATTTTTGTGGGGGAGGACGAAGAGGAAAGCAGTAGTATCTCCTGAGCATCCTGTGACATACTGTAATACTCTAAAGCTCTACCCCACAGCCAAGCATGCAGGAGGGTTGAAATGGAATTTGTGTGGTCTACATTTTAACCCACTACTCATAATAGGACCCAAACATTTTCCTTGACAGGGCACACAGAAGTCCACTAGGCTGTCACTCCATGAAGAGACATATCAGAAGGCACATGGGCTTGCCAAAAAGAGAGACAGAAAGAAAGAAAATAAAGAAAGGAAGAAAGAAAGAGAAAGCACCCCTGATATGGCATGATCAAATGCATGCAATCCTGGGACCAGCAGTTGGCGTAATGGCTATGTTGCTGGACTCCCATGTAGTGACCCTAGTTCGAGTCCCAGACCTGGTGGCTTAAACTCACACCGGGCGCGTGTGCGTGTGCCCCCAAGATCCCGAGAGGAGAAGGTAGAAGAAGGGACTGCAGTGTGGCCATCCCCCCTGGGGGTGATTTCTCACGTTCTGTCTCTGTCTTTCTGGAGAGCACATGCGCCCTACAGCAAAAACTTCTCCGAAAACCAAAACCAAAAAACGCCATGAACCATGAAACAAAACAAATGCAAGCAATCCCTTCTACTTCATTTCTCTATCCTGTTGGGATTTTAGGTGTGTAAACATACCTGGCATATTTCTCAAGTGGCTGGGACCAGGATTTGAACTGTGGCTCGTTAGCCACGCAAGACTTGGCTACCTAACCAGGCCAGCCCAAATCTTGTCATTTTTCAGCAGGCTGTTTTCATCTGAACCTAGGGCAAACCACGTCCACAATCCTTACCTCAACTATACCTTACAGTGTACCATACAGAATTTTAAAGTTTTCTTAATAGTTGATTTTGTGTATTACTATTTTGTAAAAATTTTGCTGTAGGGACCAGTAGATAGCATAATGGCTACATTGCTGGACACCATGTAGTTGACTGCTGTTTGAGTCCTGGACCTGGCGGCTTAAACTCATGCCGGGTGCGTATGCGTGCGTGCCTAAGATCCCGAGGAGAATATAGCTGAAGGGATTGCGGCACGGCCAACCCCCCTGGGGGTTGATTACTCACTTTCTGTCTCTCTGTCTCTGTCTTTCTGGAGAGCACACGCACCCTATAGCAAAAGAAAAAATAAAACAAACCTCTCAAAAAAGCAAAACAAAACAAAAAAACAAAAAGAAATTTGTTACAGGGCATGTGTACTAACCAGAATGAGACAGAAAGAGAGGTAAAGTGAGAAAGAAAGCTGAGAGGTTCAGGACTCGAACTGTGGTCAGTCATTAGTCCAGAGCCTTAACCACCATGCGACTTGCTGGCTCCCAGAATTGTATTATTTTTTTTCTTTTTTTTTTTTTTCCAAAGTTTTTGCCACAAGGTACATATGCTTGCCGGAGAGACAAAGACAGTGAAAGGGAAAGTGAGAAATCATCCCTGATAGAAACTGCCACACTGTAATCCCTTCTCTATTCTCCTCCTGGGATTCTGGGCATGTGTGCATACTCGCCCAGTGTGAATTTCAAGCTGCCAAGATGATCCTAGGGGCCAGTTGGTGGCAGGGTGGTTAGGGATTCCCTCATAGCTGACTGCATGGTTCAAGTACCAGATCCAGTGGCTTCAGGAACACACTGGGCATGTGTGTATGCATGCCCAAAATACTAAGAACAGAATAGAGATGGGATTGTGCCAACCTTCCTGGTTTTTTTTCCTCACTTTCCCTCTCTGTCGGTCTGTCTCTCTCTGGTGAGCATTCGTACCATATAGCCAGAGGGGGAGAGGGAGAGGGAGTGAGGGAGGATCCTAAGGATTTTAATGCTCTAAACTCATCAATCTAATGGATAGAAAAACCATACAACAGACACAGAAAAATCTACTCAATAACTACAATCTTCATTTTTAGTTTCTCTCTCCAGTTCTCTTAGAGGAAAACTTTCTCCCATCATACCTGTTGCAGCTGTGGATCCCAATCGCCAAAGTTCGAGATGATGAGCAAACTGGAAGAGGAGAAGCTGTTTCTTTTTAGAACAGGAAATGAGTCGTCGCTGTATACAAGAATTAAAAAGTTTTAAATAAGCCAGGGTCATCTACTGCCTCAGTACTGGACACAGCAGGAACAACTTAGCAAATTTTTTTATTGCTGAAATCTGTTTACCTGTTTAAATATTCCCTATGTGCTAATATATGCTAGGCACTCTAAAACCCCAAAATACAATGGTGAATAAAAACATAGCTACCAACCTCAAGAAGCTTCTAATCTAAATAAGCAATTACAACGACCAGCAGTTGGTGTAATGGCTTTGTCATTGGATTCCCATGTAGTCAACTGTGGTTTGAGTCTGGGACCCGGTGGCTTAATATCTCGCTGGGCGTGTGTGCGTGCGTGCTCAAGATCCCGAGAGGAGAATGGAGGAAAAGAGATTGCGGTATGGCCAATTTGCCTGGGGGGTGATTTCTCGCTTTTTGTTTCTCTCTCTGGCAAGCACACACGCCGTATGACAAAAACCTCTCCAAAAAAGGAAAAAAAAAAAAAAAAAAAGCAATTACACTACAGTACACCAGGAACTTTAGCACCACTAAGCATAGTATGTAAAGAAAGAAAAGTAGAAAGGAGAGATGAGAGAAGATAAGGAGGGTCATGCTAACAAAACCCAGGTCCCAGCACTGAAGACAATAGGAACAACCAAAGGCTTTATTTTATACATGAACAAAATTGCTTTTTGAGCAAACCAGTGGAAAATAGATAGGAATGACAAAAATGGAAATAAAAGAATATCATTAATAAGCTACTGTGTGTTGGGGGGTGGTAGGTGGCATGGTAGTAAAGGGCACTAAACTCCCACATTGGCCAACTGAGTTCAAGTCTTGGACCCAATGGCTTGCTTTCTCACTTCACTTCCCCCAACCTTCTCTCCCTCACTCTGTCCCACTCTGGTCAAATTAAAATAAAGTTGGATGAAATGATTCTAAAAAAAAAAAAAAAATGAAAATACTGAGGGGAACCAGCAGATCATATAATGGTTATGTCACTGAACTCCCAAGTAGTCACCACGGTTTGACTCCTGGACCTGGCAGCTTAAATTCACACTGGGTGCGTGTACATGTGTGCCCGAAATCCCAAGAGAATGGAAAAGGGACTATGATGTAGCCATACTATCCCTGGGGGGTATTTTTTTTTTTTTTTTCAAATCAAAGAAAAAATCTAATGTAAGAGGGCCAGTAGATGGAATGGTGATTAAGGTGCTGGACTCCCACATGACCGACGACAGTTTGAGTTCTGAACCTGGCAGCTTGGTTTCTTTCTTCCCACCCCTCTAGTCAAATTGAAAAAATAAAAATAATGGCGCCAGTAGATGGCATAATAATTATGTTGCTGGACTCCCACGTAGTTGACTATGGTTCCAAGTCCTAGACCCAGTGCTTTAAACTTACACTGGGCACATAGGCCTGCATGCCTAAGATCCCAAGACAATGGAAGAGAGGAGACTGTGGTATAGTCATTGCCGCAGGGGTTGATTTCTCACTTTCTTTATCTCTGTCTGTTTCTCTGGTGAGCACATGTGCCCTGTAGCAAAAAATCTCTCTTAAAAATCTCTCTTAAAAAAAAAAAACATCATGATGAATACAGTGCAGTCATGATGTATTTTTTTTCATGCAAAAATGTGTCATAACTACTCCAACAACCCAGTACCTTAACTCTATGTAGTGTTCTTTGTTTCAGGGTAGCCTATGGCTTGGTGGTTAAGGTGGCTGTATCCCATGAGGCTGACTGGTTAGAGTTCCAGACACAGCAGCTTCAGAAACATGCCAGATGTGTGGTAGGTATGCCTAAAACCTAGAAAGGAGGGAGATGGAGGAAAAGGGATGGCCTCATGACCATCCCACCGGAGGTGCTCTTCCCTGCATTTCTTTTTTTGTCGAGCACATGTACCCTCCAGGCAAAAAAAAAATAAATAAAGTGCTGGACTCCCAGACCTGGTGGCTTGAAAATCATGCTGGGTCCATGTGCTTGTGTGTCCAAAACCCCAGGAGAACAGAGAAGGAACTGTCATGGTATTATCCCCCCTGGGGAGGTGATTTCTCACGGTCTCTCTCTCTGGCGAGTGTACATGTGCCCTATGGCAAAAACCTTAAAAAAAAAAAAAAA
>NW_006160036.1:1418181-1437821 GCF_000334495.1 Tupaia belangeri chinensis | reverse complement strand
ATACAATCCCTGGGGGGTTTTTTTTTTTTTTTTTTTCAAATCAAAGAAAAAATCTAATGTAAGAGGGCCAGTAGATGGAATGGTGATTAAGGTGCTGGACTCCCACATGACCGACGACAGTTTGAGTTCTGAACCTGGCAGCTTGGTTTCTTTCTTCCCACCCCTCTAGTCAAATTGAAAAAATAAAAATAATGGCGCCAGTAGATGGCATAATAATTATGTTGCTGGACTCCCACGTAGTTGACTATGGTTCCAAGTCCTAGACCCAGTGCTTTAAACTTACACTGGGCACATAGGCCTGCATGCCTAAGATCCCAAGACAATGGAAGAGAGGAGACTGTGGTATAGTCATTGCCGCAGGGGTTGATTTCTCACTTTCTTTATCTCTGTCTGTTTCTCTGGTGAGCACATGTGCCCTGTAGCAAAAAATCTCTCTTAAAAATCTCTCTTAAAAAAAAAAAACATCATGATGAATACAGTGCAGTCATGATGTATTTTTTTTCATGCAAAAATGTGTCATAACTACTCCAACAACCCAGTACCTTAACTCTATGTAGTGTTCTTTGTTTCAGGGTAGCCTATGGCTTGGTGGTTAAGGTGGCTGTATCCCATGAGGCTGACTGGTTAGAGTTCCAGACACAGCAGCTTCAGAAACATGCCAGATGTGTGGTAGGTATGCCTAAAACCTAGAAAGGAGGGAGATGGAGGAAAAGGGATGGCCTCATGACCATCCCACCGGAGGTGCTCTTCCCTGCATTTCTTTTTTTGTCGAGCACATGTACCCTCCAGGCAAAAAAAAAATAAATAAAGTGCTGGACTCCCAGACCTGGTGGCTTGAAAATCATGCTGGGTCCATGTGCTTGTGTGTCCAAAACCCCAGGAGAACAGAGAAGGAACTGTCATGGTATTATCCCCCCTGGGGAGGTGATTTCTCACGGTCTCTCTCTCTGGCGAGTGTACATGTGCCCTATGGCAAAAACCTTAAAAAAAAAAAAAAAGATGCACACTTACACACACACATAAAGATCTAAGGAGGATGCAGACTCAGTAGGTTTACTGGTTTAATGCAATGTGGGAGCAGGTTATAGATGAAAGGGCTGCAAGCCTGGGAAGAAGCTTCCCTAACCCTAGACAGGAATACTCAAAGTCTGGATTTTCCTACACTCACCAGATAAAGAAGTCCATTCTTAAAAACAAACACATCAATTAACTAACAAACTTCCCATAAGAAGTGACTATTTAGAAGATAAATTTCCTCAGAAATTAAACTATGGGTGCTGCTACAAATCTCTTGCCTCCATAGAAGTCTTCATAAGAGGCTAGCTTTGGAAACACGGAAGAATGAAGAAGGTAGCCACAAAAAGTTCTACCAATTTGTCCACAAAGTTTGAGCTGTGACCAGTGCCCTGGGGGACAGAGGGACGGGGTGATGAGAAATGAGGGGGTGGCAACGGGTAGGAGGGTGATACTTACACGGGGGAAGGGCGTGATACTTACGTGGGGAAAGGTGATTTTTCGGAGAGCAGCATCATAATTTTTTACCTCCACCTTCTCCATGAGAGGACGAATGACTAAGTGGGTATCAGTACCTAGGGCAAGGGTGAGGGGAGATCAGGTACAGAATTAGAAGTCCTGCGTGGAAAGAGCCAGAGCTGGGAGTGTAAAGCAGCAACCTTGCTGGGAGCAGAACCCACCTCCAGATATCAGTGCTGTGGGGCTGTGGGCCACAGCTCGCACGTCGTGAGTGTGATGCTGGAACGGCTTGGTCCGCACCCACTGCTTCTCATTGCTGCTGGAAGTCACAGAGACCAGCTGAAAATGGAATACTGTGCCCTCGGCTGTGCCCACCACGAAACTGTCTTCTTGCTGAGAAATTAAATTGTGAGGGAGGTACATGTGAGCAGAACAGGTCCAGCTGGAAAACCATTCCCTAAGGTTTTCTGTCTGGACGGCTTAGGGGAAACCTACAGCCAGAATTCAGGACACAGGAGGGCCTTTCCCTCCAGAAGCTAACTACTCCATCCCTTGAGCACAAATAACGTTTCACCCTCTAGTGACAAAATTAACAATAGCAACGTCAACTGCTCAGGTGCTTTTTTATATGTCAAACTAGACCTCATAGGAACAAAAGGGAAAAACCTAAAAGAAACTTAAGAAATGTGCTAAATATATCTGAGAAAACAATTTAAATCCTTCTAAAGGGCACGTGAGATGACCTAAACACAGAAATCCATATCAAGTTTTTAAATACTAATATTTAACATAATGCTATTACTCATTTAGGAAATGCATGAACTTTACATAATCCAAAAAAAAAAAAAAAAAACACAAAAAACAATAGGCCAGCCAGTGTCATGGTGGTTAAGGCAGCGCACACAAGAATATAAGTGTGTGCATACTCCAAGTCCTGACAGCATGGAGAAATGGAGAAGAGACTGTGGCATGACCACGCCCTTGGGAGAGGGCTGTCTGTCTGTCTGTCTGTCTCTCTCTCTGGCAAAAAGCATGAAGCCTCTGGTTATTAAAAATATATATATATACTGAAGGCCAGCCACTGGCATGATGGATCCCACATAGGGAACCATGCAGTCTGAGTCCCCGGCCCGATGGCTTATAAAACACACTGGGCATGTGTACAAGCCAGGCCAAGTGCCTGAGAGGAGAATGGAGAAAGGAGAGGAGAATGGAGAATGGTGGCATGGTCAGCAACCTGCGGGGATGCTACCTCACTTTTTTCCCTGTCTTTCCAGTGAGTACACATGCCCTGTAACAAATTTTTAAAATCGTTTTTAAAGACTGAAATTTGGAAAATCCTAGGCTAATTTACTATCTTGTTTTTACAGATGAAGGAAAGAAGGACTTGAGGAAGGGAAGTAGTCTGATCAATATCACACGAAGACTCAGTTTAAAAGGCTCTCTCACCACTGTGTTGAAAAACTGTAACTTCTTTTTCAAAAATTTTAGTTATGAGGCCAGCAGGTGGCATGGTGCTTAAGGGTGCTGGACTCTCACATGGCCAACTCTGGTTCATGTTCTGGACCTGGAGCCTTGCTTTCTCACTTTCCCATTCTATCTCGCTCTCACTCTGTCCCTCTCTGGCCAAATTTAAATAAATAAATAATAAATAAATAAAGTTAAATAATTCTTTTAAAAAACTCTTTTTAGTTATTGGCCAGTCTGGTGTTAAGAAAGCTGAACCCCCACACAGCCAATTGCACAGCCCAATTCCCAGACCTAGCTGTTTGCAAAGCACCGCAGGCATGTGTACATGCGTGCCCAAAATCCCCAAAGGAGAATGGAGAAGGGATTGTGGTGTAGCCATCCCCTTGGAGGTGTTTTCTCATTCCCTTCCCCCACCCTGTAAGTGAATGCACTCTATATAGCAAAGTTAAAAAAAGTATGTTTATATAAAATATATATAAATATTTATTTTATATCAATATATATAAATGTATTTTTTTCAGGGGTTGGGGAAACCCCAACACGGTCTTGCTGTATTGAAATCCTCCCCCTGTACTGGGCATGTTCATATCAATCAAAATATGACCCCAGGTCTCCCACGTGGCTCTAGTACAGGGACTGGGCTGAGCACTGTGACTTTCACTTTTACTTTTAAGAAGTCTTAGTATGGCTTAAAATTTTTCAACAATTCCTCCAAGTTCTCAAACAGTACATTAACTCCAGTTTTATAAATACACCTAACAATGGTCAAGGAAAAAGACACTGTGCTTGACAGGATAGTAAGAGAAATCAAGAATCTGGGTCGGCAGCTCACTGGTCAGTGGAAAGACTAAGTCAGTCAAGAGCGATGAGAAGGTCTAACGTATCTGAGTGTGGAGCTGGCTGACAGTGCCCGCATGCTTACTGGGGGCTAGGACCTTTATATGTCATATCACCGCTGACCCTTCAGTACACTACAAGGTAAGTATCATCTCTAGATGAGGATAAAAGACTTAAGGAGGGGCTGGCAGATGGCTTGGTGAAGTGTGCTGGACTACCCATGTGGCCGACTGCAGTTCGCGTCCTGGCTGGCAGCTTACTTTCTCACTTTCGCTCTCTCTCTCTCTCGCTCTGTCCCTCTGCTCAAAATTAAATACATACATACATACATGTATAAACATTAAAAAAAAAAAAAGAGACTTATAGAAAATGCAAGAACTGAGTATTTGCCACACCCCACTAGGCAGTGAAGATCCATTAACAGTAAATCTAAACAACGATGGGCTGTTCTGGTAAGATAGAGTAACAGAAGCTTTGTAACTAGGATAACTTTCAAGAGAGATTTAAAAACTGAGGACCAGCAGATGGCATTGCTGGACTCCTACATAGTCAACAGTGGTTCGAGTCCTGGGCTCGGTGGCTTAAAACTTATGCCAGGTGCTTGTGCATGCACTCTAAGATCCTGAAAGGAAAATGGATGAGAAGCGATTGTGGTGTGGCCACCCCCTCTGGGGGCGTGATTTCTCACTTTCTGTTTCTCTGGCAAGAACATGTGTCCTACAGCAAAAATCTTTCTCTTAAAATAAAATAAAGATAAAAATTATAAATGACAACACGGTGCTCAATCTGCCTACTACTACTAACACACACTACCCACTTAATCTTGCCTCCAAATCTGCAAGTTATGTGTTACTAGCATCTGGTTTTATTTTTGAGGTTTTTGCTATAGGGTGCTGGCCCTCGCCAGAAAGACAGAGAGATAGAAAGTGAGAAATCACCCCCCAGGGGGGATGGCCACGCCGTAATCCCTTCTCCTCCATTCTCCTCTTGGGATCTTGGGCAAGCACGACACGAGCCTGGTGTGAGTTTTAAGCCACCGGGTCCGGAACTTGAACCGCGGTCGACTACATGGGAGTTCAGCAACATAGCCATTACACCAACTGCTGGTCCCGTTTTTTTATTTTTTTTTAAACAGAGAAACGGAAGCTTACAAAGTAGCCAGCCTTCTATATCTGCAGGTTCCACAAGTGTAGATTCAAGCAACCACAGACCAAAAAAATACTAAAGTAAAAATCGCAATACAAAAATATACTCAAAACATACCATAACAATTACTTATACAGCATTCACATTGTGTTAGCTATTTTAAGCAATTTAGAGATAGTTTAAAGCATGTGAGAGGATGAGGGGTCGGTTTTATATAAATACTCTGCCACTTTATGCATGAACTTCAGCATCCACGGATTACGATATCCATGGGGCAGCGGGGGTATCCTGGAACCAATCCCCTGTGAATACCATGGGACAATGGAACCTACTCAAGGAAGAAATGTAACTACTAAGTGGGAGTCAAACCCAAGCCTGTCTAACTCCAGAGTCAGCCACAGCATTTGTCAAGGATGAAATTTATACAATTACATTTTTCAATAAGATAGTAACAAAGTAACACTGGTCCAGCTCCAGTGGCACACAAGAAACTGGGAGACCTGGGTTTGGTTCCTCAGTTAACCTGAGTACTCAGGGCACCTTTGTGTGTGCCGGTAATCCTAGCTCAGTGGGAGGCTGCAGCAGGAGGATTCAAGACAGCAAGACCTATCTCCTTCCCCATAACAGAAAACAAAAAAGGGAAAAGATACCATAATTAACTGATCCAAGCACATATCTTTTCACGTTTTAACATCTCTGAAAGTAGCATACCTTAAAATGTCTGAACACCTGTGCGTGTATGGTATCTTTAGATAAAGAGCTAATATCAAAACATATAGAACAGTTGTCAGAAGCCTAGAAGAAAAACCTTCAAAACTACAATGGGACTTCATCGTCAATACTACCGAGAGCACAGATGCAATGTGCAGGAAAAAACACCCCCAGACAACGAAGTGGAAACGTGACCCAGAGAGTTCAACTCCAAAAACGAAGTTTCGGGAATACCTTAATTAATTTATTTGACTTATATTTTCCTTTCTATGCTATAACACCACCGAATTAAAGGTTCACAACTAAGTGGTTCGAATTCTAGCCCAGCAGCTTGAAGAATGAACATACCAGATACATATGCATACATGTCCCAAAATCTGACGGGGTGGAGAAATGGAAAAGGGATTGTGGCATGACCATTTCTCACTAGGGGTGCTTTCTCCCTCTCCCTCAACCTTTCTGTTTCTCTCTGGCAAATGCATATACCGTCTAGTAAACGTTAAAGAAAAAAATAAAATAAACAGGTTCTCAGAAAACCTGTTTAATGGGATAGAAACATCTGACAGGCAAATAAAGGACACATGCACTATTTAAAATAAACATCCCTCAAGATTATTCAAATAGTAGAAAATAAACATTTTCAAAATCACCAAAAACTTCTCTTCTAATGTCCATAGACAGGAAGGCAATTGTGCAGAGAAAAGAAAGCACTTCTCAAGAGTTGGGGCTAGTTGGGGGACCAGCAATTGGCATTAATGGCTATGTCGCTAGACTCCTATGTAGTCGACTGCGGTTCGCGTTCCGGACCCGGTGGCTTAAAACTCACGCCAGGCGTGTGTGTGTGTGTGCCCAGGATCCAGAGAGGAGAAGGGATTGCGGCGTGGCCACCCCCTCTGGGGGGGTGATTTCTTGCTTACTATCTCTCTGTCTGTCTGGCGAGCACACGCACCCGATAGTAAAAACCTCTCAAAAAAAAAAAAAAAAAAGAGTTGGGGCTAGTAGCCCTGTGAGCTACTGGTAAAGGGAACCAGAATGCATATGGTCATATGGTCAACTGTGGTTCAAATCCAGCCCTGGCAACTTGAAAATCATGCCAGGCACATGTGTGTGCATGCTCAAAATCCTGACATAATAGAGAATAGGAAGAGAAAGGATTTTAGCACCACCATGCTATGTTGGGGGAAGCTTTCTCCCTCTCCCAGTCTCTCTCCAAAGCAAGCATACCCCAACGAAAAACAGATTCTCCTAGGCTGCTCATGCCCCATCTACCATCAGATAGGATTAACTGGGGATGAGGAATGTCTAAAGAAAATTCCCCTGCTCACTAATCTTTTAAAGAATATTCTCTAACTCACTGTTATCTATCATAGACACCATCTGTGGGTTTTCTTATTGAGCTCTTCTTCCTCTAGTACATCAGGTTTGGAAAACAGTGTTGGTGGCGGGTCACTGCCACTGCCTCCTCTACTCATCCCCTGGGATTAACATCAACGGATCAAAATGGGGACTACACTCACATCGGCTACAGCAATAGACTGCACGTCAGCATTCGCGATGAGGTGGTTCTTCACTAGCGTTCCAGTAACGGAGTCCCAGAACTGCACTTTCCCAGCTGAGTCCACGCTTATGACGGTGCCGTCGGAGAGGAAGGCCACACCCCACACGATACACTTCCGCTTAGACACACCCATATACTGCCTATCCACCATCATTTTATGAACAGCGTTTCCTGGAAAATAAGAACAGCACAGAGTTTGATGGTACTTATTTCTCCTTTTGTTTTCAAACCCACCTGTGGCAGGCGCGATAGGCTAAGTCATGCCCGCCTTTTGACGGTGCCGTCGGAGAGGAAGGCCACCCCCCACACGATACACTTCCGCTTAGACACACCCATATACTGCCTATCCACCATCATTTTATGAACAGCGTTTCCTGGAAAATAAGAACAGCACAGAGTTTGATGGTACTTATTTCTCCTTTTGTTTTCAAACCCACCTGTGGCAGGCGCGATAGGCTAAGTCATTGGCCTGAACACAGCTCTGGTGAACCAGTCTTGGAACTCTATGATTACCTGAAGAGGAGAGATGGGGATGATAGGGAGGGCAAAGGAAGGAGAGACAAGAACAAAACTCCTACCAGGGAGGTGAAATGCAAAGAGACACTTGGGACACTTGCTTACAACAGGCCAATCGCCTGCACACACACGTCACATGCTCTTCTTTTCCACAACTCCTCTAGAAAAGGAGAAGACAGTAGTGACAAAATCCTGAGAACTGAAGAGCAGACATGGAGCAGTAAGTGACTTGGCAGAGCCCACGTCAGCAGGAGGGACAGCCAACCCCCCCCCGACTTCTACTATAGAATCCTCTGAAGACTTTGGAACTGGGAACACCAGATACTCTAGAAACAAAGGTGGAAGTGGGTACTCTAAGGAAGGATCAGTCAAAAGCTGATTTAAAAAGCTGTTAGATACTCACTCACCCCTGGGCAAAAAGTGAGAGAAGTCCTCAAATTCTACTTCAACAGAAGGCTGGGGACTGAATATCTAAAAAAGTCTATCAGACACAACTGAGGGCAAGAATACTATACTAAAATAGGAGTAAGAAAATATTTCTAACTGCATGCTGAGAACATCAGTTTTCTTCTCTGTAGAATGCTGACAACAGGCCAGTCTGTGGTATGGTGGTTAAAACAGCTGGCTCCCACATGGCCAATAGCACAGTTCAAGTTATAGACCCAGCAGCTTGAAAAGTACACCAGCTACGCATGTGTGCATGCCCAAAATCCTGGGAGGGGAATGGAAGGCAAGGGACTGTAGGATGGTCATCTACCCTGGGGAATGATTGCTCACTTTCCCTCTCTCCTCTCTGGTGAGCACATGTACCCTATAGTAAACTTAAAAAAAAAAAAAAAAAGCTAGCAGGTCAAAGAATACTCAATATCATTAGCAGCCTTAGAAAAAGTTTTATCAAAAGGACATTCAGGAAACAAAAAGAATTTTAGAAATGACAGCAGAAAAAGCTCAGTAGAAAGACAAAGATGACCCACTCTCCCAGAAAGCACAGTAAAAAAGTCAAAGGATACAAAATAGGAATGAGAAAGAGAATTAGAATATCTAGCATCTAAATAATAAAATTTCAGAAAGAGAAAATGGAAAAAAATCATTAACAAAATAATTATGGATTCTGGATAAAAAGAGCCTACACTGAGTATCTGAGCCACAAGCTAAGCTATTTCAAAACAGTAAAGATAAGGCACATTCTAAAAGCTCCCAGGAAAAACAAAAACACGCAGGTTCTTTATAAAGGATCAACTCTCAGAATGGCACCAGACTTCTAATACCAGAAGCCAGAAGACAGCTCAGTCACAGATCCTAGCTTCTAAGGGACGATCATTTCCGACCTACAGTTCTTTCTCATGCACTTGTTCAGGATCCAGCTGTTTCAGTTTAGATGACGGTTTGTAGTCTAAAGTTTTGTTTTGGAATTTGATACTGTGAGGTGGTAAAGCCTAGAGGACAGTGACTGGAATGTGGTGGCTGCATTACAGAGGCTGTAGTCTCATGAATAGATTAATGATGTCTCTTGAGACCCAATGAGTGTTAGCTCTTGCGAGAAGGGATTAGTTCTTAAGAGAGCTGGTTGTTAGGAAAGAGAGAGCTGCTAGGAACCCTTTCTGCACACACCCGCATTTCCTTCTGTGCTTTTCACTGGCCATGTTGTCGCCCTAGGTCTTTTCATTTTCTAGCCACCTTAATTTTAAGTTTGTAAAAAAATGTTTTTCTTATAAAGTCACCCAGGCATAGGTATTTCTGCTAGTAACACAAAAACAGACACCACCACCATCAAGCAAAGGAATAAACCAAGAAAATGAGTGACATGGGAACAAGGGATCCTACCCAGAAGAGAAGCAAAGAGAACTCCCAGGACAACTGTGAAAAAAATCAGAGATCCAAATTTCGCAGCTGTACAGCAGGTGCAGAAAGTTCCAGGAAAGGTTTATTTAAAAAGATAAAAGTAGCAGAAAGAAAACCAGATGTGTCACAATTGGGGATGAATCGGTGAGATAAACAGAGTCAATGTTAAACAAAAAGTATATAAGAAAGGAAAGACAATTTAGCTTAGTATGTGATGAGTCGTATTTACATAATCATAATAACAAAAGCATTGAGAACTAACCTGAACAAAGTTGCAACATAACCAAAGTGGAAGGATAAAAAGAAAAAAAGAGGGTGTTTATGGCTCAGAGTGGAGAAAGAGAACTAAGTATAAAACTGAAAAATCAAAATGTAGCATTATAAGCATGCTATTTACAGCATACAGATACTATAAAAATCAGCTAAGAATTGCAAGTGACCACCTTTGAGGAGTGGGAGAAGAGACACGGGAGGACTCCTCTTGCTTTTTGTAAAAACCCTTAAGGAAGTCTTTGATTAAATGTATACATAACTGAAACCAAATTTTAAAACTTACTTAAGCATGGAGAAAAATAAAAAACAAAACAAAACAAAACAAAAAAACAGACATGTCTGACCTGTTACCTCTTTAGCTTAGATAGGAACATGGACCAACCTGCCCAACAAAGCTGAGGTCAGCCTCATCACTGAAGGATTCCATCAGCCAACTTTCCAGGCCAAGACCAGAAAAAGCTGTCTCTACCTTTCTGATCTCATGTCTCACTAATTATGTTACCAAGATCTCATGGGCCTCAGTAACAGAGCCCATTTTTACCCAAGGGGATGTATATAAAGGTATTCTACTAATCGTTCACAATTAATATAGCCTAAGCCGAGGGCAAACTTCCTCACAAATTCTTTTTTTTTTTTAAAGAATTATTTATTTAACTTTCTTTATTCATTCATTTATTTTAATTTGATCAGAGAGAGAGAGAGAGAGAGAAAGTGAGAAAGCAAGCCACCAGGTCCAGGACTTGAACAGTGGCTGGACATGTGGGAGTGTCCAGCACCTTAACCACCACGCCACCTCTGCTGGTCTGGTCCCCACTTGCAAATTCTTGATGATGAAAAACACTGTATTCCACTAAAGAACCAAGATTTCCTAACAGCAGCAATAGCAATCTAAGAAAGCAGTGAGATTCATAAAGGATATCCAGAATGAGAGGGTAGGCCTGACAGATCACTGAAAATATGACAAGGGCTCAAAGCTTTTGAAAAACCAGAATGTAAACCTGACACATAAGACCCACACCCCAAATGAACTGAGAAAAACAGTCACCTGATTTGACATCAAACACACTAATGTAGTCTATGGAGCCAGCTGCAATGTGGGTACCAGAGGGATGCCAGCTGAGACTCAGGATGCGACCTTGGGAGTTGTACAACAAAAAAGAAAGTGACATACACATGAGTATACAGCAAAGGGCAACTGAGCACTCCTTCCACACTACCTACAATAGGCCAGTGTTCTGTACTCTTAATTCTCTCATCCAATGTACTCTTATGAAGCAGTTTCATAAGATGAAGAACAACTTTGCCCTGGGATCCACAATAAAGCATGTGATACTTTAACAATGCATACATGGTTAATGAGAGTGAAATAAATAAAACCTGTAGAGGATGATCTGTTAACCTAACAAAAAAATTTTTTTTTTCCAGAGTTTTTTGCTATAGGGCATGTGTGCTTGCCAGAAAGACAGAGAGAGACAGAGAGACCCAAAGTGAGAAATCACCCTCCAGGGGGGATGGTCACGCCGCAATCCCTTCTCCATTCTCCTCTCGGGATCTTGGGCACTCATGCACATGCGCCCGGTGTGAGTTTAAGCCACCAGGTTTGGAACTCAAACCGTGATCGACTAGATGGGAGTCCAGCGACATAGCCATTAGGCCAACTGCTTGTCCCATTAATCTAACAATTTTTAAAAAAGGATTATTTCCTTTTATTTCTTGTTGTTATTATTATTATTTAGTTTGACCAGAGAGAGAGAAGGGAAAGTGAGAAAGCAAGCCTCTAGGTCTGGGACTCGAAACATGGTTGGTCATGTGGGAGTCCAAAACGCTACCTGTCAGTCCCTAATCTAACAATTTAAATGTACTTTTTTTTAATTTTTTTTGCCCAATAATTGCCCTGGGAATTGATCAAAGATAAATACTTATGTGTATGTGCCCCAAAATACGTATGTAAGAACACTCACTTCAACACTGGTTATAATAATACAAAGAAATTAACATCCATCAGTAGAAATTTCATTAAATTATATAACACAACAAACTGGAATCTTGTGCTGACTAGCATGCCTGACATAGGTATCAAAAATCAAAAACGAAAAGCAAAAGAATTTTCCTGGATATTTGTTCATATGAATATGCAAAAAAAGTTAAAAGATCTGTATCAAAATGTTGACTATCGAGGCCAGCAGATGGCCTGGAGGTTAAGGCACTGGATTCCTGCCTGGCTGACTATGGTTCGAGTCTTGGACCTGGCGGCTGGCTTTCTCACTTTCCCCCTCTCTCACTCTGTCTCTGAGTGAGACAGAGTGCGTGTGCCATCATATGCCATACAGTAAGATTAAAAAAGAAAAAACTGGGGCTGGCAGGTGACATGGTAGTTAAGGGCGCTGGACTCCCTCATAGCTGACCATGGTTCAAGTCCTGGACCTACCAGCTTGCCTTCTCACTTTCTCTCCCTCTCTCTGTTTTTTGCTGGTCAAATTCAAATAAAGAAAGAAAGAGAGAAAGATAAAATTCTTAAAAAATTTTTAAAAACCAATTAAAATAATTTAAAAAATGATGTTGACTCTAGATTGGAATGAGATACTTTTTGTTTATGTAGCTAAGCATATGAATTTTAAAAAGAAACTTCATATCACCAGTGTAATTAAAAAAAAAAAGAACACCCCAAGGATATAAAACATACAAAATAAGGGTTTGATTCAGAGGATAATATTACTAAGGGACACACACAACACATGGCATAGTTACCATGCTCTTGAAAAGGGGTTAGGAAACCATAGCCCACAGGCCAAATCAAGGCCACTGCCTATTCTTGTAAAGAAATTTTACTGGCACAGAGCCATGTGCATTGGTTTAAATATTATCTATGGCTGCTTCTGCGCTAGTGACAAAAGTTGGCAAAGATTGTATGGAAGTCACAGCCTAAAACATTTATCACCAGGTTCTTTACAGAGAGTTTGCCAACCCCTGCTCTAGAGTCAGTGTCAAACCAGTCCAGGTGGTTCTCAGGCAGGTTCAACTGTTCATAAAAAACTCCCCCCCTTTAATTTTGATGCACTAGCAGGATTAAGAACCTCAGCTTTAAGACCAGCAAACTGCATAATGGTTTTGTCACTGGACTTCCATGTAGTTGACTCTGGTTCGAGTCCTGGGCCTGGCAGCTTGAAACTTATGTCAGGTGTGTGTACGTGCCCAAAATCCTGAGAGGAGAACGGATTGTGGTGTGGCCCCCATGGGGGTGATTTCTAGCTTTCTATCTCTCTGGCGAGTGCACGCACACGCCCTATAGCAAAAATCTCTCTTTATTAAAAAACAAAAGCAAAAACACAAAACCTCGGCTTCTGGGGCCAGCAAGTGGCATAGTTATTAATGTGCATGATGCCCACCTGACCAACCACGGTTCAACTCCTCAATTTGGGAGCTTGAAAAATCATGCCAGGTGCGTGTGTGCTCAAAATTCCAGGAGGAGAATAGAGAAGGGACTGTGGTGTGGCCATCCTCTCTCAGGGGTGATTTCTCACTTTCCCTTTCACTGCCTCTCTCTGGTGAGCATACGTGTGTTATGGCAAAAACCTTTTTAAAAACAAAACAAAACAAAAAAAACCCCAACAACTCTCAGCTCCTAATGATGTTGACTTACAAAGAAATAGTAGCTTTCTTATTTTGGATTTCTGGGTTTTTTTTTATATCATTGCTTACCCAGGCAATTACAACTATATTACACAGTGGGTAAAGCCTAGGTTAGGGATGGCTTTTAGCACATATCCTGTACTCAGGTAAAATAAGCATATAGATAAAGTATTACCTGGACCCATGGGAAAATATCCCATCCCCAGTGGCAAAGAAACATAACTTCTTGTTAAGGCTATTCACTGCCCCATCAAAAACGACCCTTACTTTTCTGCCGATCAAAATTTCTTTCAAACTGGATTTTGTCTGGGGTGATCTGAAATAGTTTCACAGATCCATCTTCACAACCAACCTATTAGAAAAAAGAAGTAGAAATCAGAAAAGATAAAGATTTTACAGGACACATTATAAATAAACATATATAATATAATATAAACATTGCCTTCCTAAAGTTACCACTTGTCCTAAAAAAGAAAAATAGTTTGAGAGACAAAGTACTGGTATCAAGAAACTTATAGTCTATTCTCAGCGGTCTTCAAATACCAGCTAGAAGGCAGGCTGATATAAAGAGCTCTAATCAGTGGCCCAGTTCCTTTATGTGACCTGGAAGAGGAGTTCACAGGATACCTCTGCTAGAGTCCATGGCCTACATAAAAGACCTATTAATTGTATAACCTAAACGGAGATATCTGAAGATATTATACAAAATGGTGCAAAAAAAGGACACACTCATCACAGAAAATTTAATCTTTGAAAACACCCATTATTATTATTTTAAAAGAATTATTATTATTATTTTAAAATTTGCTATAGGGCATGGGCACTCACGAGAGAAAAAGAAATAGAAAAAGCAAGCCACTAGGTCCAGGACTTGAACTGTGGTTGGCCATGTGGGAGTCTCTATCCTCTTAAGCACCACCACACCACCTGCAGGTCCTGAGTTATTATTTTTTTAAACACGGAATATCACTATGTTGCCCAGGCTGGCCTTGAACTCATGATCTTCTTGCCTCAGCCTCCTGAGTAACTGGGACTATAAGACAATATCCTGCTAGCTTGAGAGCACCCATTCAAATGGTAATCACTGGGGAAAAAGGTTTCTGCACTTAAAAACTTTTCTGAGAAATACCCTGCTGAAATAGTTGCCCAGGTTAACTTGCTGAAGAACCTCTCAGAGCTTTTACTATTGATATATTAATGTGCACTGTGAATCTGCAGGATTTAATATGCTGTATCTCTGAAGCTAAATTCATTATAAAACACAAAACATAACAAAATACAAGACAGTTCCTATACACCCCAATTCTAAAGAGCAGAGTTTGGGAAATGCTGAATTGAACTAACCCTCCCATAAATGAGTCATCAACACTCAAACTAGCAGCAAAAAGGACATAAAAGGAGAAGCAGTTTTTTGCTATAGGGTTGTGTGCTCACCAGAGACAGAGATGGGGTGGGACATTTGAGAAATCACGCCTATGGAGTACAACCACATGTAGTCCTTATTCTTCCATTCTCCTCTGGGGTTTGGGTATGCATACACCCATGCCCGCGTGATTTTCAAGTCGCTGGATCCAGGACTCAAATCATACAACTAGCCATGTGAGATCCAGCCATCCTAACCTCCATGCCACCTACTGGCCCCAGGATAAGGACTTTTTATTTTAAAAATGTATTTAATTTTACTTCATATGCTCACCAGAGAGATACAGAGAAAGGGAAAGTAAGAAAGCAAGCCACCAGGTCCAGTTCTTGAACCATGGTCAGTCATGTGGGAATCCAGTACCTTAACCATCACACCACCTGCTGGCCCCAGGAGAAGGATTTTTAATCCTCAATATCAATTCCAATTTTGTAGTTGGGGTTGCTTGGATCCAGTCCAGACTGTAGTTGCTACACACTATAATACAATGTTGTTCTACTGTGAATACAATGAAGAAACTTTGACGTGGGGCAAAAGAGAGATCTTGGTTTGAATGAGTAATTATTGCTTACTGACCAAAAGTTGAGAACCACTGGGGCTGGTAGTCATGCTCCAAATAGGTCCTCCAAAGGCATCGATAGAGTACTTGATGTTTAATGCTTGTAAGTCATATTCGACGATCTCTCCATTGAGCCCAGCACTGAACAGTCGTTGTCCTTCTGCCCAACACAGCGCTTCAGTAGCCCGAGACTCATGACCTGGGAAAAACTACAGAAACAACAAAAACTTCTCAATCTACCAAGAATTCATCAGTTACTAAGCACTGAGTGGTCACAGGAAACATGGTGAAAAGTACTTCAATAAATAACTAGCCTATCAGTTTGGTGCTATAAGAAGACTGTGTCTATTGAGCTTTTCATGGTTTTCAGGTTCAAATTTTAGTTACTTTTATTTTTCTTTTAATTTGCTCTAGAGCACAGGCACTCACCAGAGAGAGAGAGGGAGAAACTAAGAAATCATGCCCCAGGGAGGATGACCACACTATAATCCCTTCTCCAGCATCTTCTTCTTGGGACTATGGGCATGCCCGTGCGCACACACATGCCCAGTGTGATTTTTGAGCCACTGAACCTGGGACTCAAACCAGAGTCGGCCACGTAGGATCCAGCTGCCCTAACTTCCATACCAGCTGCTGGCCCAAATTGTAGTTACTTTTATACAGCTGGTTTTTTTTTTTTTTACTAGGAGTAGTTCAGCAGAATAAAGTTATGTGTTCAAGTTTGGTTTGTGTCTGGCCACATCACCTAGTGGGTAAGAGAGTGTATCTCACATGACCAACTATGGTTTTAAGTCCTAGCCCTACTGGCTTGAAAAACACACTGGAAATAAGGTGCGCATACACCCAAAATCCTGAAGGAATGGAGAAAGAAGGAAAAAAGGAATGTAGAATGTCCATGCCCAATTGGAGTGCTGTTCCTTTCTCTTTCTCTGGTGTTTGAATGCCCCCTCTGGCATTAAAAAAAAAAAGGGTAAGAAAATAAAAAAATACTATGTAAGGAATGGTTGACTTATTCATTCAACAAATATTAACTCAGCAATTGCTTTGAACTAGGCACTTGCTAAATGGTGGTAATACAGTCATCAGCATCGCTAATGTGGATCCTGTTTCCATAAAATTTCAACGGAGAAGAAAGACATTAAACAAACACACAAATTATATAATCATAATGGCAATCAAAAAAAAAAATCACAGGACAAAATAAGCAAGCACCAAAGCATTATTTTCATACTATAGAAGTAACCCGTTTGTGTTGAGTGATGGCCTGCAATTTTTAAACTCTAACTAGCACTTCAGGTGTCAGCTGGGTAAGTCATCCCTTTCCAGGTTTCCTAAACCTTCTTCTCAGAGTAAAGTACTTCTCCACTAAGGTTCAGTTTCTATGCCTGTGCTTAGCTTCATGTTATGTATTTCGCTGGTCAGAAATTGTCTCTGCTTATCTTTCTCCCATTGGTCTTTGAAGGCTGTAAAAGTAGGGCTTCTGACATTTGTCTTGATGTCCCATACTTGCCACTCATTCATTTAGAAACTTCTGGAGTATCTAAATCCCAGGTATCCCACTACTGGGCACTGAATGCACTCATTATTCACCTATTCACTTACATCATGGCGCATAGTGCATATTAGGCCCTCAAATGTGAACTGCATTAGATGTTTCTTTTTTTTTTTTTTGGAGAGGTTTTTGCTATAGGGCACGTGCGCTCGCCACACAGACAGAGACAGATAGAAAGCGAGAAATCCCCCCCCCCCCAGGAAGGATGGTCACGCCACAATCCCTTCTCCTCTTGGGATCTTGGGCATGCACACACACGCGCCCAGCATGAGTTTTAAGCCACCGGGTCCGGAAAGCGAACCATGGTCAACTATGTGGGAGTCCAGCGACATAGTCATTACACTAACTGCTGGTTCCCTGCATTAGATGTTTCAACAGAAGAAAATCAGTAATCAGCGCCTTGAAAGAGAGCACTGCCTGACAGTCCTCTGCACACACCCAAAGAATACTTCTTTTTTTTTTTTTAACTTTATTTATTATTATTATCATTATTATTTTCCAGTTTGATCAGAGAGACAGAGAGAGAGAGAGAGGAAGTGAGAAAGCAAACCACCAGGTCCGAGACTCGAACTGTGGTCGGCCATGTGGGAGTCCAGCGCCCTTAACCACCATGCCACTTGCCAGCCCCAAGAATACTTCTAATTTAAAATTTCATTTCCAAGTACAGGTGTACAAGTCTACATTCTCTCACATGAATAAGCTTATAAATCTGTCTTCCTGGGGCCAGTAGATGGCATGGTGGTTAAGAGCACTGGAGTCCTACATGGCTGACTGTGGTTCAAGTCCTGGACCTGGTAGCTTGCTTTCTCACTTTCTCTCTCCCTTTTTCTCCCTTACTCTGTCCCTCTCTGGTCAAATTAAAATAAAATTCAGTAAAGTAATTCTTTTTTTTTTCTTGGAGAGGTTTTTGCTATAGGGTGCCTGTGCTTGCCAGAGACAGAAAGCAGGAAATCATCCCCCTCCCTCTGCGGGGAATGAGGGGGGAGGTGGATGGCCACACCGCAATCCCTTCTCCATTCTCTTCCTGGGGTCCTGGGCATGCTTGCACACGCATGTGGTGTGAGCTTAAGCCACCAGGTCCAGGACTCAAACCACGGTCGACTACATGGAAGTCCAGCAACAGTCATTACGCCAACTGCTGGTCCCAGATAAAGTAATTCTTAAAAAACAAAACAAAACAAAAAAACTGTCTTCCTGCCATTATGTCACCAAAGGGCCTGATATTAAATTATCCCATTATTTTTTATGAATTCACAATGAAATGGGGTATTGACATCTTGCAGAAACGGCCACTTTATCGACGTTGCAATGGCCTGACGCTTTTCCATCTCATTTGTGGCCAAAAGACCCAACAAACCTGTTTCCAAATGACAAGCAGTGAGATGCCATAATTCCTAGGTAGGATTTTTCTAACCAATGCTACACAGATCAAAACCCTGAGCTTCCCTTCTTTAGTCGGGTAAGTTTCACAGTTCTGAACAAGTGAGTCATTCCATTTTTAAATAAAAAAATACATCACACATTTTTGTAGAATTGGACTTAATAAAATTAACATCAGAAACACCAAATCAGGCTCCCAAATGACTTACTTTCTCCTGAAAGTAGTTTGCTGACAAGTTATAAATTTCCACAGTGCCATCTGTTCGTGAAACAGCCAATCTGTTTGACTGATTATTGTAAGCCACACAGCGGATTCCTGATGGAACATAATTAAAGAAACGTACTCGATGGACCTTAAATTCACCCATTCCTAGGAGGAGGAAAAAGAATTGCCAGGGTTACACGTTATGGCAGTATGTCACATGTACTCAGCTTATTGCTGTTCTGGATGGAAGGCTTCAACTACACCTCACTGAAGTTGATTTCTAACATAATGATGCTTTCATGCCCCTCCAAGAATCTATGAAACTAACTCTAGAAGCCTAAGATGGTTTGAATAAAGATGCTTCAACCATAAACAAAATCAAACGGGTCCTACTCCATAGCACCAGAATTCCAGTCTCCAGGGATGGTGACTTTATTGCACGCTAAGTTCGCAAATCACAGGTCCCAACTAAGGAAGTGACTGTCGGTGGGACTGCTGGGGCGGGCAGAACAGAGAACTCCCCTAGAGAAGGAAACCACAGGGCTCTGGCAGTCCGGTCCGGCGTCTCCTACCCTACCATCCCAGCGCCACCCACCACCCCACCCCCGCCAACACAGGCACACACGCACTCTACAAGGTTAAGGGCCGGACTAGCTTGCTTCTCATTCGTCTAGTTTCAAGGTTAGGACTCGCAGGCAAGTGGGCGCGTCCGGCCCGGCCTGGCCCGGCTACCAGCACGTCTAAAACGCACACGAGATCTTCGCCACCCGCTTCTCTCTCTTGGACTCTACCGCGTAACCTCCACTCTGCCTTGGGACGACGAGAGCCACGAAAATCGCGGAGCACCCACCAAACACCCCTCCATAGTCTGTCCCACACCCGCTCCCCACGCCCCTTCCCCAGCTCACCCACAGCTCCCCGCCAGCCACTCTCTGCCCTGGTCCCACGTGCGCGCGCGCGGTCCCATGCTCTGCCCCGGAAGTGCTCCTGGCGCGAGGCCGGAAGTGCGCAGGCAGTGCTCGCGGCGGCGGCGACGGCGGCGGGAGGTTCGGTTGTCGCCCGTTGGCC
>NW_006160036.1:1392325-1417992 GCF_000334495.1 Tupaia belangeri chinensis | reverse complement strand
GACGGAAGGCGGATGGAAGGAAGGGAGCCAGCGGGGCGGGGCGGGGCGGGAGAAGGGCGGAAAGGGTGGCTGAGCGCGGGCGGAGGACGGAGCAGGGGGCGGCGCGGGCCTGAACCTCGAGGTACGTGTGGGAAGGGGCTCTTCCCCGGGTTGGGAGGGAGCCCAGCCCACGAGGCTTGCGGGAGCGGAGTGGAACTGGAACTCAGCAAGTGGAGGGAAGAGAAAGGGGACTTGGTGGGGGTGGTGATGGGCTAAGTAGGACCGTGAGGTTTGTTCCTGGGGACATGTTAAATCCTGGGGGGAGGCTTCTGGAAGAAGTAATTTGGAGGTAGTTGGAGAATGAGCCCAGCAAAACAAGGGGCTCCGTGGGTGGAGTGAAGCCGAAAGACTAGCGGAGTGGGATCCTAGAGGAACGGAGTACTTAACAGCCTGGAACAATTTGGAGAACGAGGGTGGTAGAGGAAGGACATTTAAGGAGTAATCTTTGGGAGGAGGGTGAACGGTTTAAAAGAACACCGGGTAGAGGGTTGGAAAAAGGCAGTTTAAAGAGTATTTTACTTCAGTAGTAGGAGAAGAGCTTAAACTGTTTGGTAAGCGGGCCTAGCGAAAGGTGGGGGGAGTATTTTGGAAGGCGTTGGAGAAGGGGGGGGCTGGATTGTGAAGTCCCGAAAAGTGGGGGGGACCAGAATAGGAAGTGTTTGTAGGTCTAGCTCAATGGGCAAGGGGGAGCTGGGGGAGAGGGTGGAGAAGATAGGGGCTAGTAGGAGATTTCAGCATAGAGATCTCAAGCAGGGCTAGGAAAGTAAGGGTTTTGGGGGAGGTAGAGGGTTCGTGGCAGTAAGAGGAGGAGATGTTGAGATGGGTCTGCAGAGTAGAAGATGGAGAAAACTGGAGTAACTCGATCTACTGAAGCCATCTTTTCCACTCTTTGTCTACAAATACAAGTAATTCCCTTGAACATGGGAATCCTAAAATGTGTTGGCAAGTACCACGTGTATACATAGAATCCACACACGTTTTTGAACACATTCTTCACTAATGAAAAGTTTGGAAGCATTCAGTTCACCTACCCTCCATGGCCCCTTTTTGGAGGGGAGCAAGTTTCTCATGTAGAAAGAGGCTTTTAGACCTAGTGACATAATCTTGACAAAAGACAAGATCCCATTCAAAAGCACGACCATCCCCATCAGTCACAAAGCAACAGTAACACTGCTAATAAAAATAATTCAGTTGTAAATAAAACGTAAATGGTTCTTTTGGTGGAAAGGCACATAAAGAAATAGTCATCATATTTAGAGAAATGACCTTCCAGAATATAACCCCTGAAGCAGTTGGGCCAACCTTGACTGCCATGTTTGAATTGTTCTCCCATTAAGTAAATCTGATTTTATTCTGGTGACCTGCTATTGTAGGATGTCTTAGTTCACTAATGATACAGTGTAGCAGTGAGAGTCTGACATACACCAAGAAAATACTACATTCCTCCAGGTAATCAACAGTTGGACCCTGAAAGCTTACCATGTGTCAGGCAGTGTTGAAAGCTGTACATTTAATGATCTCATTTTTACATTTACCTTTTGAGATAGGTGGTTTTATCCCAGTTTATTGGGAAAACAAACCAGGTTAACATACTGATTGTCACACACAGTATAGGTGGCAGAATCAACCCGTGTTTATCTGAAGAGTGCTTTGCTGTCCTGAAACAAGAAACTATGGGACCAAACAAGTTCAATAAAGAGCTGTTGGCCTAACAATTTGCAGGTGTATTTGTGTCATGTATTTAATTTTCAAAACATGAGTTTTTACATGTTAAAGTAGCTAACTGTTAAATAATTTTATTCCAATTTTAATTATGAATTTTTAAAATTAAGGATTGGAAAATTAAAGGCTTGATTCCCTTTTAAAAATAAAATAAATGGAAAGGTTCTAATGAAAACAATAAGATATCGTGTAGCTCTAGTAAAATGTAGTTACTTGTCGTTAGGTTAAACCAAAGTCAGTCCCTTGTTTTGCTGTAAGCTATATGTTCTATTTAATGGAATGCATACTGCATTTCTTATACCACTTTTTATTTTGAGAGCAGTTACCGTTCTGAGGATCAGTACTCAGGCTGTTCTCTGCTAGACATTAGTGATCTTGGCAATTTAACAACTCAGAAATGAGAGGATAAGAGAATTAAATTTTGTCAAAGGTTAAAGTGAACCTATGATGGACATTTTCTGTTCACTTTGCTTATTTTTTCCTCACATTAAGGAGCAGAGGTTTAGGGTAGAGTTTTTATTCCTGGAGGTGGCATTGAATAGATTATTCTAGAGGTTTTAGAAACCTAAATACCAGTTGGATGTTGTAAAAAGAAAGCTTGCTTATTGTTTTTTAGCTATCTCACAAAAGTTAATACCTATTTTGATGACATTATAAGGTCTTTCATAGGTTATTTGCCATTTTGTAAGATGCTGTGAGAATGAAGCTGATGTTTATAAAGCAACTGTTCTACACAAGTACTATATGAGAAGGGGCTGTGCGTGGAGGAGTTAGGGCTCACATCCTAGCTTTCCCACTTACTGGGCTGCTTAGGCTTTCACTTCTCTATGCCTGTTTCCTCATCTGTAAAATGGGAGACAACCATGCCTATGTCATAAGGTGGTTGCCCACATGGTACAAGAATTTAGTGTAGTGTTGAAGAAAGATTAGTTATGTTAAGAATTAAGCTTTTTTATTATAAAGGAGGATGCTCTGCTCCGCTTGGATTTTTCTTCCTGAGAAATCACATGGTAGTACTTTGATTTATTGGGTTCTTTATAATAATTTTAATAGTTACCAACCTCAAAATAAGCCAGATGATAGTTAAGGTATATACCAGATTGGTCTGATTCTAGCCAAAGCTTTTGAGTTTGGTTAGGGTTCCCATTGGGAGTCTGGAGGGATTCTTGGAATGCTTGTCCTTTGCTGCTCTGTGATTTGTTCGGGCACTCTGAAATCATTTGACCACCGAGTCTTGAGAAGCAGTGGTGTCTCATTTTACCTGGGACCTCCAAGCTAACCCCAGGTCTTTAATCTGAGGATAATCTATAGCAAAATTATATAAATAACATGAAGCTCTAAAAAGCTCCCCTTTTTTGGGGTGTATGGAATAAAATTGGAAGTTAAAATATATTAAATACTTTTCACCAAAGTTTCCTTTATGGAGCTTAAAGTAATGTGACTAATTTAGGAATGTAGAATTTTTGTACTCTGGTTCATTTAGTTGTGTGAAGACCCAGAAAACTCGAGAAAATTTCATTTCATGTCCTTATGATATTGGGGACAAGGAACATAATTTATTACAGGGAAAAGAGGTTTGGTGTTCTCTACCATCTCTTAAAGACTACATTCTTTGTTTTTTTAATAGATTTTTTGTTACAGGTCATGTGCACTCACCAGAGAGACAGAAAGTGAGAAATCACTCCGTAGGCGAATGGCCGTGCTGCAGTCACTTCTCTTTCATTCTCCTCTCAGGATTTTGGGCACCCACGCACACCCACCCAGTGTGAGTTTAAGCTGCCAAGTCCAGGACTCGAACCGTAGTCAACTATGTGTGAGTTCAGCGACGTAACCATTCGCCATCTGCTGGTCCCTCCAAGGCTATGTTCTCATCCTTTTTGAGATAAATGCCACACTGAATTAATGACTTTACTCTTTTAGAAAGCAACATTACAAATATCTCCAGGGTTCTGCAGTTACATTGTCATCTTGGAACTTCTGTTTGTAACTAAAGACATGTTATTTGGTACTAGCCCAATCTGGCCTTGAACTTGGCTCTTGAGAGAGAGTTGCTGGAGGAGCCCTTCTGCTGACTCCCATCTGGTTCCTGATTTGATATTATAATGTATCCATCAACTGTGCCCTCACATATTGTTCTTGTTAGAGCTATGGTTTCTAGACAAGCTAAGTCTTAGAAAAACAACTGGAAATTGCTCTGCTTGTCTTCCAATGTTACTGGAATGAGTTGAGACTGCAGACTTAGAAATCTTTTTGTGTTACAGAGGACTGTCATTGTAACGTTAGTGTATTTGTTACTACTAATAGGACTTGATTCCTATTATACAACTTTCTCCGAATTCTGTTTTTCTACCTGCCTTCTCTCAAGGGTATGGGGACAGATTGCGTATTCTCATATCCTTTTTAATCAGCTCCACACTGTGAAACTCATATTCCCTGCCATCTCCATCAGGTGTGTCCTTAGTGAAGCACCCAGATATACCTACCTACTCTGGCCCTAACAGTTCCCTAGAGTAGAACTCTCAAGGAGCAAGTAATGATACAATTTAGCGGTTATGGGATATTTTAAGGTGATAAAATAGAATTTCAAAATTCACTAATGGTGTACCTTCTTCTGTGTTACTTACTAATTGGTAAATACTCCCTGTGTTCGTCAGTTTAGCCAAGTTAGTCAACGGCTTCCTCTGAAGTAGACTCTAATAAGCTGTATTTGAACTTCATTTGTATATACATCTGCAGCATCCTAGTAGGTCTAGCACAAGACAGATTTTTACCATCCTGGCTAGGAATGGTAGCAGAGTGGCAAGGCTTTGGACCATATAATTATATCTTCAGGAGTATTGGTAGATATCCGACAGTATCAGTGGATGTGCTCAGGTAGGGCTTTCTACATCAGTGCAAAAACTGTGTGTACACTGATGCAGTGCAGATTGGTATGCAAGTGCAGCTACTCTAAGCTGCCAGACATCTATTTTCCTTTGCCTGCTTAAGACACTATTTGAATTCCTGTTCTAAAAGGAGACTGTCCAGGAAGTAGAGGATGTACTGCAAATATTTCTGCATTCTCTTTTCCTAAACTGTCTGCACATGTCCATGTCAAGCATGTAATCAAAGGGCTTAAAGATTGATTTTGATTGTCAGGAAGTAGACTATGTCTTTCCTGCCCTACTCTTCCTTTTTGTAAAAAAAGTTTTTCAAGAATTATTCTGTTGGGACTAGCAAGTGGCATGATGGTTAAGGTGCTGGACACTCCCACATGACTGACCATGGTTCAAATCCCAGACCTGGTGTTTTCTCACCTTCCCTCTCTCTTTCTCTTTGTCTCTCTTTGGCCAAATTAAAAAAAAAAAAATTGAATGAGTAAATGGAATCAAAGTAATTCTAAAAAAAACTGGGAATCAGCAGTTAGCGTAATGGCTATGTCGCTGGACTCCCACGTAGTCGACCATGGTTAGCGTCCCGGACCCGGTGGCTTAAAACTCACGCCGGGTGTGTGTGCATGTGTGCCCAAGATCCCAAGAGGAGAATGGAGGAGAAGGGATTGCGGCGTGACCATACCCCCTGGGGGGTGATTTCTCGCTTTCTGTCTCTATGTCTCTGTCTGTCTGGCGAGCACATGCGCCCTATAGCAAAAACCTCTCAAAAAAAAAAATTTTCTTTTAAAAAGAATTATTCTATTTAACTTTATTTGCTTGCTTATTTTAATGTGACCAGAGAGGGACAGAGCAAGAGAGAGTGAGAGAAAGCAAAAGTGAGAAAGCAAGGCTCCAGGTCCTGGACAGAAACCATGGATGGCCATGTGGGGAGTCCAGCTCCTTTAACCACCATGTACCTGCTGGCCCCTCCTGCCAGCTCCTCCTGCCCTGCTCTTCCTAGAACATACTGTGTACTTACGTGAAAAGCTGTTGATTCTCTAAAACCACCTGTCTTTTACTATAATTTATACCCATCAACAAAAATAGCCTGTATCATCAGTCACCAGAAATTTACAGGACCAGCAGATGGCATAATGGTTATGTTACTGGACTCCCAGGTAGTTGACCACAGTTCAAGTCCCAGACCAGAGGCTTAAAACTCACATTTGGGGCCAGCAGGTGGTATGGTGGTTAGGGACGTTGGATTCCCTCATGACTGACTATGGTTCAAGTCCTGGACCTGGCAGTCTGCTTTCTCACTTTCTATCTCTCTCACTCTGTCTCTCTCTGATAAAATTACAATAAACAAAGTTAATTTAAAAAAAAAAAAAACCTAACATTGGGCATGTGTGTGTGCATACCCAAGATCCCAAGAGGAGAATGGAAGAGAAGGGATTGCAGTGTGGCCATCCCCCCACCCTGGGGGGTGATTTTTTTTTTTTTTTTGCTTTCTGTCTGTCTGTCTGTCTCTCTCTCTCTCTCCAGTGAGTGCATGCACCCCATAGCAAAAATCTCTCTTTAAAAAACATTTTTATTTGATGGGACCAGCAGTTGGCATAATGGCTGTGTCACAGAACTCCCATGTAGTCTACCGCAGTTTGAGTCTCAGACCCGGTGCTTAAATTCAAATCAGACGCGTGTGCATGCATGCCCAAGATCCCAAGAGGAGAATGGAGTAGAAGGGATTGTGGCGTCGCCATCCCCCTGGGAGGTGATTTCTCGCTTTCTGTCTCTCTGTCTCTGTTTTTCTGGTGAGTGCACGTGCCCTATAACAAAAACCTCTCAAAAAAATTATTTGCAATAACTTTATGTGGATTATTGAGCCTTATTTTTTTAATTTTAAATATTTATGAGAGGGTTGCCTTTATAGGCTTTGTGTTTTTTGTTTTGTTTTAGGTTTTTGTTATAGGGCATATGTGCTTGCCAAAGAGAGACTATGAGAAGGAAAGGGAGAAATCACCCTTTGGGGGGTGTATACTGCAATCTTTTTTTTTTCCTACTCACCTCTTGGGATCTGGGGCATGCACACACGTGCCTAGTGTGATCCTCAAGCCGCCACGTTCAGGACTTGAACCACGGTTGGCCAATGTCAGAATCCAGCATCCTGACCACTGTACCACCTGCTGGCCCCTATAGGGTTATACAGGGATCCTCCCCTCCCTTTATCCAGCCAGCCAGTATCACAGATCCAGTGAATTCAGGTGAATCCAGGATTGGAATCCAGGGCATTCTCCTGTGACTGTTGCTGTGCTGCAGCCTCCATCTGCCCCATTTGGGCCCATTGAGCTTTTTTTAATGGCTTCTGTTCTCTAAACTACAGTTAAAATGCTGGTTTGCTTATCCCGCCCTCTAACAAAAAGCTTTTACCCACAGAAACTAGCATCTTTACAGTTATTTTGCATATGTTAATGAGTCATAATCTAGGTGTTGGCCTTGCAGTCATTAGTGACTTATGTGTGATCACACTTAAAGAGTTCTACCCATATCTGGAACCTCAACTTAGACCTTCTACCTTAGAAGAGAATGATTTTAAAAGTGCTTTTAGGGACCAGCAGATGGTGTGGAGGCTAAGGTAAGCTGGATCTCCCACATGGCCAATTGTGGTTCAAGTCACAGACCTGGCAGCTTGAGGAACACACCAAACGTGTGTGCCTCAAATCTCAAGAGACGTGTAGGTCGGGACCAGCAGGTGGCGTGGTGGTTAAGGTGCTGGACACTCCCACATGGCCGACCACGGTTCAAGTCCTGGACCTGGTAGCTAGCTTTCCCACTTTCTCTCCCTCTCTCTCTCTGTCTCGCTCTGGTCAAATTAAAATAAATGAATGAATAAATTTAAAATTTTTTTTAAATATATTAAAAAAAAATCTCAAGACAATGGAGGAGAAGGGATTGTGGCATGGCCATCTCTCCAGGGCATGCTTTCTCACTTTCTCTGTCTCCAGAAAGCACATGTGCCTTATAGTAGAGTGGGGGCTGGGGAGGGGGCCTGGAGTTTGTTTCTGTTGATGGT
Source organism: Tupaia belangeri chinensis (assembly GCF_000334495.1). NCBI lineage: Eukaryota > Metazoa > Chordata > Mammalia > Scandentia > Tupaiidae > Tupaia > Tupaia belangeri. The sequence goes on along the minus strand of NW_006160036.1, from coordinate 1,410,309 downwards.
ACAGGTTGAATACTCCTTATCTGAAATGTGTGGTTCCAGAAGTGTTTTGGATTTCAGATTTTGGGATATTTGCACATACATAATGAGACATCTTGGGGACAGGATCTAAATCTAAACAGAAAATTCATTTGTGCTTCATACATACTTTTATACACTATCCTGAAGGTAATTTTATATAATATTTTTCTATTGCAGCACTTTGCAACCTGTCACAGGTCAGGTGTGAAATTTTCTACTTGCCAGCACTCAGAAAATTTCACATTAGGGATACTCAGGCTATAGTGGTGGGACCACTTTGTATGAAGATCTTTACCTTTTCTCAGGTGGTACCACAACCTGTGCTGCAGAAGGTCTGGCTTATTCAGTGATGTCCTTTTGATTCCCTCTGGCTCTTACATTTGCTCCGTGCCAGCATGTTGCCTTGATTCCTTTTTATTCTCATTGGCACTTAGGTTTCTCCTTTGGGAAGGCAGAATTGGGTAATGATTATGAGTTGTAGATAAAATCAGACTGTCTAGGTTTCTATCCTGGCTTTAAGTATACTTCATTTGTATATACCTCATAGCTTCATTGACAATATAGAGATAACTACCTACATTATAGAGTTGTCATGCAGATTGAATGAGATACCACCAGTATATATGGATGGCATCCAATCCATAATAAAAATTCAAAACTTGTTAGATGCTACTTATATTTCAATTTGATGTCCAGTGAATTAACCAACATTTTCCCAATATGTGTTTGGAGTTCTAAGAGTGGGAGTTCTGCCATACTGTTAAGGTTGCAGACAATAGGAAGGGTCCTCAAAGTTAATGGAAAATGTGCACTATGGAAAAATGATGCATGGATTTCAAAATTATTTGCACCAAAAAGAATTTGTACTTTAATTCCATTTTCCCACAAACTTAAAGTTTATTTCTTTCATGAGAGAGAGAGAGAGAGGGGCATCCCCCAATGGCATCTCACTATGATCTCCAACAGCCTGAGCCAGCCAGCATCATGGTGCACCTGGAGTGGACAGATTGGGGAGTGGAATCCACAATCTTCTGTATAGATTCAACTTTGCTTGAACATTATGGTACCGTGCTGGCCCTTTCCATGAACTTTTTTTTTTTTTTTTTTTTTTTTTAAGAATTTTTTAACTTTTTTTTTTTTTTTTTTTTCAGTTTGATCAGAGAAAGAGAAGAAAAGTGAGAAAGCAAGCCACCAGGTCTGGGACTTGAACCATGATCAGCCATGTGGGACCCCAGCACCTTTAGCTACCTGTTGGCCTCTCCATGAACTTTTTAAAGTCCCTGCATATACTTTTTCCTGGAGATCCAAAACAAGCTTAACATATCCATAACATATCCATTAGGGCCAGTAGGTGGTGTGGAAGTTAAGGCACTGGATCCCACATGGCTGACTGTGTGGACTGAGTCCCAGACCCACCCAGCAGCTTGAAAAATCATGGCTGGGCTTTGTATGTGCATGCCTAAAATCCTATGGAGAATGGAGGAAAAGAGATTGGGATAGCCATCCCCTCTGGAGGGGGTGATTTCTCAGTTTTCCTGTCTCTCTATCTGACAAGTGCCTGAGCCCTATAGTAAAAACCAGAAAGGGGGGGGGGAATCCTGTTCAGTATTTTAATCAGGTGTTTGACCACAATTATAGTACATATTAACTTTCCATACTACAGTTGGTAAACACTGGACTCATAACCTTCTAGTATACTCCCATTTGTACTTTGGAAGGACTTAACCAGAAGCTGTACTTTTGGTCCCTGTTTCCTTTCAATCCCCCAAGAATTTGTTCTTCCCAAAAAGACACAAGTACAAGTGAAACCAATTATTTTTAGGTGAAAAATGTTCCATTTTGACCCATTCTTCCAAAATTGCCACTAGGTGGTGCTAAAATGCAAATCTGTTATCCAAATGGACTAGTTTCCTATCCTAAGTGAAAAGTGATCAAAGCATTTGTTGAGAGTCAGCATCATAAGTCAACTTACTATTCACTAAAGTTGTCTGAAGGACTTTTTCAGTTTTCTCTTGACATTATTTCTGGATAAAAGGAGGCCATTTGAACCTAGTAATAGAAAGTAACCAAAGTGGTAGACTTATTTATATCGTTACGAAGAGAAAAAAAGCAAAGTTTAAAAATAATTCCTTAGCTTTTTAAAATATATATAAAGTAGAGGGGCCGCCAAGTAGCATGGTGGTTAACCACAGTTCAAGTCTTGGAGCTGGCGGCTTGCTTTCTCACTTTCCCACCCTCCCTCTCTCTCATTCTGTCCCTCTCCAGTAAAATTTAAATAAATAAAGTTAAATAACTCTTTAAAAATATGTGTAGAAGAGAATAGAAAGTCTTTGAGAAAAACAACTTAGCGTAGTGGTCAAGAGTGGTCTTTGCAGTGTTTGTCTTGGATTCAAATCCTGTCTCTCGACTTAGTAGTTCTGTGATCTCAAACACAATGCTAACTTTACTTTCCATACTGTAGACTGTTGGTGGTCTTAAGAAACCTTTAAGTGTACAATACTAGTGAAACTTAGATTTTAGAGTGCTATTAGGGGAATAAAATAGAATAAGTCTATAAAGCTCTTAGAAAAGTACCTGGCATATAGTAAGTAATAAATATTATTCTAAATCTTTCTTTTTCTTTTTTCTGTGCAGCTTATTTTCAGTTGCTTTTTAAAGACGGAAAACTCATGGTACAAATTATTATTTCCAGGTGAGTACCTTTTGAGATTTTTTTTTTTTTAAATTTAACTTGAATGATTAGGCCTTTACAGGTTTGCGATTTTCCTGGAAGAATCAGGGTCTTCAGGTGCATCTTGCACAAGTCCTTGCATTTGCATCTCTAGTTCAGTGCCTAGCACTGCCTGGTTTCCCAAGAACTTGTATACAACAAAGAGGTCCTCTGGGCCTTGAATGGTGGTGTAGGACACTACTCATCCTTCACCCCTCAAAAATATTGTAACCGCCAGCCCTTTGCTTGCAGTGCGGGGGCTGGAGGCCTGGCAGAATGGGTGCTGATGGAGCTACAGGGGGAGATCGAGGCTCGCTACAGCACCGGATTAGCTGGAAACCTCCTGGGAGACCTACATTACACCACTGAGGTGAGGGGCTTTTCTTTCCCTGCCTGATGCCTCAGGAAAGTGAGCTACACCAAGGTGGTACTCCCAGGATCCAGTGTGAGGACTGCCCTCAGGTTTGTTATTCCAAGTCTAGCTAATCTGTGAAGCTACCTGCTTATTCTCCCCCCACCTCCGCAGGAGCAGGGAAATGTAGCTTTGAAGAATCTGCAAAGGTCACATTTCTCAAAGTAGAAATTATCTTATGTGGGGATAGAAAGGGTAAAATTGGTACGAGGGTGGTTGTCCAGTGTGGCTGGTCAGCAATGGTAGAGCCAGACCAGGGAGCAGAGGTGCCATCATTGCTTGCCAAGAATAGCTTTAGATGGCACCTGAGTGTGATGGCCTTGTCCTGAACCTCAGGCATCTTATTCTTGTTCTGCCAAAGGGAATCCCTGTGCTGATCGTGGGGCATCATATCCTGTATGGGAAAGTCATCCATCTGGAGAAACCTTTTGCAGTCCTTGTCAAACACACTCCTGGGGAGCAGGCCTGTGATGAGCTTGGCCGCGAGACTGGCACCCAGTACCTGGTGACAGCACTCATCAAAAACAAGATCCTTTTCAAAACCCGCCCCAAGCCAATTATCACCAACGTCCCCAAGAAAGTATGAAAGAACCCCGGATTTTCCCTAGAGAGCGGCCAACTCCTTGGACTCGTGCTCCGCTGCCACCTCGAGGACGGCTCGACAGTTCCCTGGGACCACAGGGTGGTCCTGTTCTGAACACAGGCCACCCACTGGGCGTGAACTCGGATCCTTTCCTCATGGCAGCTGGTTCTCTTGGTGGAAATCTGGCCCCGTTTCCAAGGAACCCATCACCTTTTCCAACTTCATCAGGCTCACTGGCTTCAAACCCAGCTACCTTCCAAAACTGGTGCTCGTGACCCAGGCATGGCTTCTTTTCCAAGAGGGATGAATCCCACTGGCACAGGCGCAGTTTCTTTCCCAAGGCCAGGTGGTCTCTTGGGCCCAGGCCCTGGTTCGGGCCCGGGCCCGGGCCCGGGGCTAGGCCTAGGCCCAGGCCCAGGCCCAGGCCCAGGCCCAGGCCTCGGCCCAGCTCTAAACCCAACTCTAAACCCTAGAACAGGGACTCTTCCAGGCCCGGGGCCTCTGTCTAACCCCAGGTTAGGGGGGCTCACAGGACCAGGTCCTATGTCCAACCCAAGGGCAGGTGGTCTCCTGGGAGCTGGTCCTGACCCCAGAAGTGGGGGACCCATGGGCCCTGGATCTGGACCCAATCTGAGAGCAGGTGTCCTGCTGACCTCTGGGAATGGTCCTCCCAATTCTAGGCCAGTTGGCCTGGGCCCTGGACCAAGTCCCAGTCTGAGATCAGGTTTTTTAGGGACAAACCCTGCCCCTAGGTCAGGTGTGTTTTCAGGCCCAGGCCTTGGTCCTAACCCAAGGGTGGGTGGCCTGGGCCCAGGACTTGGGCCCAACCCAAGGGCAGGTGGCCTGGGCCCAGGCCCTAATCTAGATACCAGAGCAGGTGGCCTCTTGGGCACAGGATCTGGTCTTAACTTAAGAATGGCTGGACCTCAAGGTCTAGATCTTGGCCCCATTCTGAGAGCAGCAGGTCTTTTAGGAGCAAATTCAGCTTCTTTCTCACAGGCTTCTGGAAACATGGGCACAAGCCCATCTTCGATGGCAAGAGTACCTGGCCCTATAGGCCCCAACTCGGGTCCCGGCTCTCGGGGCATTGGCCTTCCAGGGCCAAATCCATCTCCCATGTCAAGAGCTCCTGGTCCTATAGGTCCTAATTCAGCTCATTTTTCAAGACCAGGCTGCCCCATGGGAGTAAATGCCAATCCCTTTCCAAGGGGGACAGGTTCAGGAGGACTAAATCCAACTGCCTTCTCTCAGTCTTCTGGCACATTGGCTTCAAACCCAGCTACCTTCCAAAGGTCTGCTGGCCTCCATGGCTCGAGTCCAGCAGTTTTCCCACGAGCCTCTGGTCCACTAGGCCCCAACCCACCTAACTTCCCAAGGGCCACTGGCCTGCAGGGTCCAAGTCCAACTGCCTTCCCAAGGTCTGCTGGCCCATTAGGCCCTGGTCAGGTTGCTTTCCCTAGGTCAGCTGCTGGGCACCTGGGTGCTTCTCCAGCAGGCCCTGTGGGTATCAACCCAGCTCCTTTTGCGAGGCCAGCTGCACCCCTGGGTTTAAACCCAGTTTCTTTTCCAAGGATGAATGGCCCTGCAGGCAAGAGTTTGGTCCCGTTTCCTAGAGTGGGGAGCCTTCCTGGTACAAGCCCAGCTGCTTTCCCCAGACCAGGGGGTCCAATGGCTGCAATGTATCCAAATGGAATGCTACCCCCGTAAACACCATTTTTCCCCCCAGGCCACCTTGGTTTCCCAGCACTGTGGTTCTGGGCAGAGTCTGTCTCTTAGGCAAAAGGGTAGATACGGAGCTATGGTCTAAACCTAGCTGGGGCTCAAATTTAAGTGAGCCAGTTTTTTCTTCTGCTTTTTTCTTGACTTAAGGTAAAATGTCATTGGTGGGACATGGACAACGGCAGGTGGGAATGATCCTGGTTTGGAGGGTAAGGATCCCCAGCCTTCTCGAAGCTTGCTGTGTTTTGGTCTCACAGCTTTCTGCCCTTGTTTCTTACTAGTTTCTTGAATTGTTCTTGTGGACTTTTCCTCAGGGATACACTGGCCTGCAGGTCCCAATTCACATGTAGTCCCCTCCTCACCACTGGAGAATCGGCTCATGCGCTCAAGAAACAGGGCAGTGGTGAATGGACCATACTTCGTTAGCTCTGACTTGGGCAGCTTGGACCTGGTCATCCTCTACTGCCACACCCTCCCCTAGGGGTTTGGACACAGAACAGGGAGGTGAACAACCACTTCAAAGACCCTCCAAATATTATTTCTGCTTGACTGTCTGGGCCTGCAGCTCCCTGCTCCTGGGGCTAAAGAGGTGGCCAGATTTAAGTCACCTCTACTCATCCAGCTCCCTCGCCACTGGTACTCCCAATCAAAGAACCTCAAAATTTAAACTGATGTGGATGGGGATATGGGAATTGGGGTGGGTGGGTGGGATGAAGGGGAGAAATCACTGTGCTTCGTTCAGCCTGATGTGAAAGGATGATGTTTTTCCTGCATTGTATCTTTTCTTACTGTTTCTTTAATAAATGGGACAAGAGGGCTGCTGATGCTGTCCATTTTGTTAACCTCTTCCCCAAGGAAGGCAGTTTACCCTCTAGCCCTGCATAGCCACAGTTAGGACATCATTTGCCAGCTAAAATGCTCTCCTCTCAAGGAAGAAACTAGCTTTGTCTTTGCCTAAGCAAGAGTTCGTTCTAATCTGGCAATTATTGGGTCTTTGAGAGAGTCAGGACACATTTTCACATAGAAAAACACATCATGACTTTCCTAGCAACCTAATATTTCCCCCAGAGACTTTGCCCTGCCTCTGCTGCAGAAGCTACTCCACCCTGGGTCCCCAGATCCAGGGGCAGCTGTGACAACAACTTATCCTACTTTTGAGTTTATTGACTATTTCATGTAAGTCCCTGTTTTGAAACTGGAATTAAGGGCTAGCTTTTTAAGTACTGAGAAGAAATAGTTCAGATACCAGCATTAAGTGAGAATCTTTATTTTCACAAATAAGTACAGTATAAAAAATTTGACCTGAAAAGTAAAAAAAGAAAAAAAAGGTAAAAATAAATATGTGTACAAATTATCATAGAAATAATACAAAAGAGGGTTAAAATTCTCAATGAGGAAAACCCAGAATGCATCCAGTTGTATAAAGGCTCTTCCCTTGCAAGAAATGGGGATAAAGCTGAAGACCTGGTTTGGCTTTGCTGCTGGAAAACGTACAAAGTAACTTAGAAAAGCCAGTTGAGGTTGAAAGTAGTCTGCCCACTCATCTGTACCTGCCTTCATTTGAGATGAGGAAGGCTGATGTTAGGACAGTCAGCAGTTCTCCATCCAGAGTCCATCATCGTACATGAACTTTCAAGTAGAAGCTAAGGAAAATTAAGCCCTTAGTGTGACCTCTGCAGTTGGTTGACCGGATTTCCTCCACTGTAGTGCTCAAAATAGTTACTTCTTAGCCAGCAGAAACACAGAAGAGTCTAGAATGGCTGTCTTTACAAATGCCTCCTGCTTCCCAGCTTGGGCCTGACATCCTCCAGCAGTCTTATCAGAAACTCGAGGTCTGTGTGATGTGGCAACTGTTGGTTACACCTAGCAAACCCTTGAGTTCATGGAAGATGATGGAAAGCACCAGGGTTTGCCCATCTGTGGCTCAGCACATAATTTGTTCCTTTGTAGGAAGCACCTGGGTACATTAGAGGCTTGACTCCCTCGACTGCTCTCCACCTTGGTGCTGGTTCTGAGGGGTTGACTGGCCTCTCTGAGAATGGACATTTGGAGAGCAAGTATGTGAGCAGTCCCTAAGTCAAAGGCTTAGGCAACATTCCAGGTTTCAAACCCAAACACTGGTAAGTCTGTGGATTGCACATCACTAAAAAACAGCTTCTTACTCCCCTAAAAGCCACAAGGAGAAATCACACAGCACAAGGGAATGCAAGAATCATATGATGTAGGAACCAATTCCATCTCTTAGTTTGGTTTCTGGAAAGAAGCAATTTCAGTAGTGACTATCCATAACCCGGCTGTAAGAATTCCCTGGAGAAGCAACTGAGGAGGACGGACAGTCTCAAGGATGACCAGCTTGGATTTGAGGGCTCACTTTGGGAACACTGGAAAGGTTTCCATTGGAGATGATTGTCAGTAATAGTAGACCAGAAGTCCACATGCTCACCAGCTACCAGGAAATCCGTCCAGGCAGGTCCAAGATTGTAGCCAGTTTGATCAGAGGCTCCTAAGTTCTCCAGTGAGCCAAGAGCATGATTGCCTATTGTAGAGGGTCCTGTAAGAAGCAGGTACTGTCCCAGTACCCCCTAGAAAACCTAACCCATGATAATGATGAGGGTTTTAAGAAGTAACTGCAGTTATACACCCAAAAATAATGCCTTTCAAAAAAGTCAAGTGAGGAAGCTATCTTGGTTTCATCTCACAGTTGAATTTGAGAATAATTGAGGAGTCTAAAAGTATAAATACCAAGGACCTCACTCTCTTTCTAAATATGTAGAGATTTAATCTTCCCAGTAGATAGCTAAAATGATTTGTCTTCCCAGCAGAGATCACACACAAGCAAGAATCCATCTAGGAGTCAGAGAGATTTCCAAGTGGCACATACTCAGTCTAAGGTCTATATAGGCCATGGCCTTTAGTACCACCATGATCTTTGTTCCTTATGGCAAGCTTCTAAAAAACACACTTTTAGTAGTTCAGTGCTAACTCCCTGCTGTTTGGGCTCATCCCTGGGATGTTGAGATGCGGAGTAGAGTAAATACATCATGTAAAGCACCATTCCTGGACCCTGTTTTCTGACACCCAAAGATCAGGCCTCTGGGCCTTGTATCTCAGGCTCGATCATATTGCATTGATGGCTAGTTGGGGGCTGGGGAGGTGGGGACACTAGCTGGCCCAGATCTCTCAGTAGGAATTCTCCCACCATCTCTGGTTGTGTTCACATGGGCTAGGAGAACCCTTTCCTACCGGCTCTCATTGCTCACTTAGTAGAACTTGCTACCAAATGTAATTTGTAGTTTAGTGTAGCACACTTCTGAGCTCCTATTCCCTCTGTATCCCAGGGAGAAGAAGTAGAATCTTCCCCAGAGACCACTGCCTGTATGCAGAGGCAAAGCAGATAGGCAGCCTGAAAACATACCCCCTCTATCCTAAGCCTGAGAAATCAGTGTTACTGTCTCTAAGCAGCACTGCTCAGGCCATACTACAGTCAACTATTCTTTGCATTTCATATTTGTCCTTTGGACCATTAAGAAACAAAAACACAGCACTCCCTCCTCCCTCCCACCCCACTTTTCCATTCCCCTTCCCTCCCTTGCCCATTGCACTTTTCCCGCTCTGATAGGGGACTATGTCACACCTCAGCAAAAGCCAGACTATACTGCTCTGGCTTCTTTCCACATCGCCGGGCAATGATGGCCAGATATAACATGAGGAGGGCCACCCAGTAGCACCCATACAATATGGCACCAGAGACAAGGAAGGCTAGCTCTGTCTCACTAAACAGGTCCTGACAGTAAGCCGTGTAGGCTAGTCCCCCCAAAAGAACTGCCACCCAGATTGACACAGGGATGAGGCCAATGAAGTTCACCACAATGGTTTTTCGACCAGAGGTGCCCCAGCCAGACTTGTTGATGGTAGCAATGGCAAAGATCTTGGCCGGCAGGAGGCTAGACATATAGAGAAGGGAGTAGAGAGACATGAAGATCATCTCTGCATTGCCCCGAAGGAAGCAGGCATAGGTAGCCTTGATAATGCCCACCAGCTGCACTGTCAGCAGAAAGAGGAGAATGTTCCAGATGCGACCCCGGTAGAAAAGCTGTATGACTGTGGCAATGAGGAAGAAGGGGAAGAAACCTGTGACCACTGATTCATAGGTCATCCAGAGGTGGTGTTTATGGAACCACAGAGAGTTGTAGAGCCACTCCCGGAAGTAAGACTTGCTCCAGCGGGTCTGTTGGTTAAGCCACCGGAGGTACTTAGTAGGAGTCTCTGTGAGGCACTTGGAGCGAGCTGTATACTTAGTCCGGTAGCCAAGGCTCAGGACTCGGTTGGTGAGGTGCCGGTCATCCCCAAAGCTGCACTTGCTGCCTAGGAACTTCTGATGGTACCAGTCCTCCAGAAATTGCTGGAGGAGGCTGTTGCGGTACATGCCCAGGGGCCCACTGATACACTGTACACAGCCAAAGTAGGACTGGCAGGCCCGCTCCACGTTGAAGGCCATCCAGTACCGCACACTGCTCAGGAAGGAGATCCACGAATCATACTTGTTGAGGATCTGCAAGGGAACAGAGATGCTGGGCCTCTCCACTTGAGGACATGAGCCCCAAAGGAAACAAGACAGCGCAGACCCTGATGCCTCCCTGTCCTGGGTTCTGTCACTCATTACTCTTAATTTCTGGTCCTCAGTTCTAGCTCCCTCCAAAACTGGAAAACCCGAGGCTCAGAGGAGACCACCATACTCCATACACTGTCCCCAAGACCAACTCCACACTGTGTCATTCAGTGACAATCATGATTTCTCAGCTAACCTGCTGCAGCCCTAAAAGCCACCTTCAATCTCAGGAGGCAGCCCGTAGTGTAGAAGGGTTTGAAAAAGATGCCTGTCCCTACCCCAGCCACCTGTCCTGACATCTGCGGCAGGAAAGCCATGATGTGTTGCCTGCAGTATACTCTGGAAATACACTGGCCCTTTCTTCCCACTGTATTGTCCATGGTTTTTTAGCCCTAGTTCCATAAGAGCAAGGATGTCTCAAGGGTCTAACTTTGGGGCTACTTTGCTAGACAAAAATGAAATACCTTCTAGGATCTATGGCTTTGTAATAGTGTGCCCCTCCCTGTAATGCAGGTGGTTTTTTCCCCACATGTATACCTACTAAGTGATTTTTCTCCTTCACACAAAACAAAACAGGAAAGGGGCTGGTTAGCAAGTGAGGGGAATCTTCTGATATCAGAACTGTCAAAAGAGTACCTTCCCAAATAGTACAAGTCAAGGACCTCATTTCCCAGGCATATCCAGTTGGATTAAGAAGCAACAGAAAGTCCAGACCCCTACCCCCAAGAATCCTGGTTATTTCTTACTTGGACATCTCCCCCGACTCCCCCTACTTGGGGATCCTCTTCCAGGACTCGAAGCATCTCGATGGTGCAGGCTGGATCCAGCACAGTGTCCGAGTCGCATACCTGCAGAGAGAGTGCACTGTCAGCCCATCCAACCTTAGGCCTGCACACCCCACCAGACTGCTCCCTGCCTGAGAGTCACAACCCATCTCACATGACACACTTCCAGTCACTAGCAGAGACACCTGTGCCAAATAGAAAAGGCAAGAGGAAAACAAAGGAAAATAAGGAAAAGGAGCATTTAAATTCCAGGACTGACAGCCACTAAGGTTGAGAGAGAGAAAACCAGAAGACTGGTGCTGGGCCTAGAAATGGAAAAATGCTTAGCACTGGACAAGTTTTTAACTCCTACAGAGCCAGGGTCCACAGAAATGATCTGAGTGTATTTCTCTGGGGTCCTTGGGCAGAAAGGGGGAACTAGTCACTGAAATCAGATGAACACAGTAGGCTAAACCAAGGCCCGAAGACCTTCAAACAACCAAGAAATGGCTCCTGTGAGAGGCCACCTCCCAAGGCAGTCTCATAGGGTTGCTATTCAGACTCAGTGGTGAGGCTCTACCTACCTTCTAACATAGCTGGTACCTTCAGGGCTCCAACAGATTCCCTTGGCCCAGGTTCTAAGACCAGGTTACATGGCCAAGGGCTCTCTTGTCTGTAATCTGTTTTTTATGAGCATGGAAGCTGGCAGCAGTTGTCTCTATCAGACCCTGGATCAAATCCCATGCACCTGCCTTCCCTCCCCTGAGAAGGCTCATGGTCCCTTAACAGGTGGTCTCATTAGATGTTGAACCCAGAGTGTGAATTCTTTACTAATTCATCTTTTTTGTTTTAAGAGATTTTTGCTTTAGGGTACGTGCGCTTGCTGGAAAGACAGAGAGACGGTGAGAAATCACCTCCCCAACAGGGATGGCTATGCCACACCCCTTCTACATTCTTCTCTTGGGATTCTGGACATGCATGCACACATACTTGAGTTTCAAGCCACTGGGTCCAGGACTTGAACTGCAGTTGGCTGTGTGGGCAGGCAGCGCCTTAACCACTACACCACCTGCTGGCCCCACTTGGCTGTTTTCTAATGGTGCAGGGTCCAGATAACCACTGGGCAGAGAGATTGCTTTTACAGACCCCTGGTTGAGTTTGTTCTCAGCAGAGAACAATATCCACTGATAAACCAAAACTGTGTTCTGCAGAAGCTTAAAAGCCTTTAACTAAAGCCAAGTAAGAGTCCATCAGCCTGTAAGAAAGAGACTACCTCTGGTACCCCAATTCTACCCTGTTTTCTCTGCCTGTGTGGGAAGACAAGGTAGCCACAGAAGACTAAGGGGGAGTATCAGGCACAGCCCTCAGCCCCACACTCAGACTGGGTCCCTCCCATTTGCTTCCCTGCCTTCCCACCAGACACATCTGTACATCCTGGTGTATTCCTGAGAAAGTTCCAGGTAGCCTCAGGCCAGACCCCTTTACCTTCTTATTTCCCAGTAGTACTGGTTACACCAACACTTCTTGCCATGACTCTAACCCATCCTTCATGCTGCTCTGCTTCCTTCACTCTAAGGAGGTCTTTATTCTAGGACTAGTTGGGGAAGAAAATGCTCTTGTGCTTCCTGGGTTTCCACACTGGTTGGGGCAGTGTTTTCTCCCAGGAGGAAAAGATACACACACTCTCAGCAGGCTGTTGGAAGACAGACTGACATTCATCATTCATTCATTGGCTACAGTCCAGAGTTGCCTTAGGCAGTGATCCCAGGGCCATAAAGAGACAGGCATGGCTCTGGTGTGTGTCTATTTGCTGAAGCACCAGAACACAGGAGTGACCAGGTAAGGGAGATAGGTGGCAGGGTAAGTTGTAGGGAGTTCTGATCTTCAAAAGAGTGGGTAACAAAAGCTACTGTGTTGTGAGCATGTGCTAGGACTTCAGGGCTTTTTCCTAAGCTTTTGGTTCCCCAAGGTTTCAGAGGCCACATATCCCCAGGCAAACTACAGAATCAAACTGCCTCAGACTTTCACCCTTCCCTACATGGCTGAGGTGATCTTAGGCCTCAGAAAGCAGAAAAAAAAAATAAACATAACTCTCTTGCAAGGACATAACTTCTTAAAAAGCCAAAATAAGGTCTATGCAAACTAACTTTAGGTAGGTACACTAAATAGTAACGCTAGTTGGTACACAGGTAGGCTATCAAAACAGCCACTGTTCTTCCAAGCATTTACCAAGTAATGGGTAAAACCTGCTGGTAAGTGGAGAGAAGTGCAGAGACAGGAACAGAGGTGGTAGGGATACTGTAAAGTCAACAAGAAACCTGGGTCCTCACTCTTGGCTTCTACCTGGCACTGCAAATGTGAGAGCTTTAATTTGTTCTTGGGACCAGCAGTTAGCGTAATGACTATGTCACTGGACTCCCACATAGTCGACCGCGGTTCGAGTCCCAGACCCGGTGGCTTAAACTCACGCCAGCTGCGTGTGTGTGCGTACCCAAGATCCCAAGAGGAGAAGGGATTGCGGCGTGGCCATCCCCTCTGGGGGGTGGGGGGGGGGATTTCTCGCTTTCTATCTCTCTGTCTCTCTCTGTCTGGCGAGCGCACGCGCCCTATAGCAAAAAACCTCTCCAAAAAAAAAAAAAAAATTTCTTCTCAGTTTTGGTGATTGAAGCTGCATCAACCTAATAGAATTTCCGGACTCGTTTCAAAGACCACTTTGACCAGAAACTAGACAAGTTTTGCTCTGGGTTGCAAATGAAGCTGGTAGGCCACTGGCACCTGTGTCTCTCCACTTCCCACCTGACACATGAATTTGACACTAAAAACAGGACTTTTTGGCCCATAACTAAAACATTTTAAGTGCTTTCCACATGATTTCTCCACATTTCCTTTCCTTAAGTTTATTTCTTTGATGAGAGAGAGAGACAAGCACCTTAAATAGGGTCTCATACTGTGGTCGCCCCAACCTTTCAGGCGGCCAGGTTCATGGACACCAGTATGTACACCTGGCATGCAAAGGTCAGCCCAGGAACCAAACCCCAATTCTCAATAGGGCCTCTAGTACTGCAGAGCACCTGCACCATCACTGACTGCCACCATGTCTGATCCACCACACTGAAGAAGTTCATCCCCATGGTGCCAGTGGTGAGGCAATACTGCACAACAGGTAAGTTAAAGTATTGACTTTGAGACAGACTGGGCTCAAATTCTGCCTCTGCACCTTATAAGAAGAGTGATATGGGACCAGCTGTTGGTGTAATGGTTATGTCACTGTAGTCCCATACAGTTGACTGTGGTTCGAGTCCCAGACCTGGTGGCTTAAACTCACACTGGGTGCGTGTGCATGCGTGCCCAAGATCCCAAGAGGAGAATGGAGGAGAAGGGATTGCAGCCTGGCCATCCCTCCTGGGGAGTGATTTCTCGCTTTCTGTCTCTCTGTCTCTTTCTGGCAAGTGCACACGCCCTATTGCAAAAACCTCTCAAAAAAAAAATTTTTTTTTAATTAAAAAAAATATAACTGGGGGGGCCAGCAGGTGGTGTGGTTAAGGAGCTGGACACTCCCACATGGCTGACCATGGTTCAAGTCCTGGACCTAGTGGCTTGCTTTCTCACTTTCCTAATCTCTATGTGTGTGTGTGTGTCTCTCTCTCTGGTCAAATTAAAATAAACGAATGAATAAATAAAATTAAATAATTCTTTTTAAAATATATGTATATAATTGGGGGCCAGCAAGTGGCATGGAGTTTAAGGTGCTGGATCCCACATAGCCTACTCTGCAGTTCAAATCCCACACCAGTGGCTTGGAAATAATGCTTAGTTGGTGTGTGTATGCCCAAAATCCTGAGAGGAAAACTGAGAAGGGGTTGTGGTGTGGCCATTCCCCCAGGAGGGTGATTTCTCTCTCCCCCTCTCTGGTGATGGCACACGTCCTATAGTAAAAACTTTTAAAAAGAAAAACAAAAATAGTTTATTTTGCTGCAAAACTTTCTTCATAATACTTTAATAATTTTCTATGAATTTTTAGAACATCCCTCATAGTACTAATCTCCTTGGAGTATTATAGGATTAAAAGAGCCAGTATATATATTAATTCCCACAACAGCACCTGGAATGAAATGAATGCTACACACCTGTTTGCTATTATTACTGGGACACCAGTTCAGAGACCTACCTGGAGTCACACAGCTACTCAACAGCAGAACCAGGTTTCTAGCCCAGGTCTGTTTGACCTCAGAGCTGCTGTTTAGAACCATTCTGTCTTGCCTTATGTGCAGAGGGAGGGCTTAGCACAATAAGGGACATATATCTTAAAATTCCCGGAGGAGAGTATCTCTGGTTGGCCAAACACATGCCCATGCACACACTCTTTGGGAGGCACCCTTACCTGGATGTAGTCCACTGAGTCGCCAAGAGCTTTGAAGGCTGTGTACATGACCTCGCGCTTGCCTCCCCACTTCTGCATGATGCATGAGAAGGTGCTGCCCCGCACGACATCCCGCACACGGTCCATGCCCTCCTGCAGACTGGTCTCTGTCTCACCCTCACCTGCCTCATGGAAGTTGCTGCGCCACACAAAGAAGCCAGCTTGCTCAGTGCCACCCAGAACTTCATGGAAAATGTCCAGCATGTAGGCGTCCTCATGGCGATTACCATCCACCACCATGACAACCTTGAGGTCAGGGAAGGCGATGCGTTGGGCAGAGCGCAGGCACTTGCGCAAGTAGTCAGGATCCTCCTGGTACGCGGCAATGCAGAGTGCCACTGAGCGCCGCACAGGGGAGGGCAGCTTCAGTGGCCGGCCAGCACGCCGCATGTGCCTGTGCTCCAGGAAGGCAAACAGGCTCTGGATGAGCAGGTGCAGACCCAGGATGGCGCCGTACAGGCCAAAAGACAGGTAGTGCTTTTCTGTGTGGATGAACTGGTAGCCTGTCACATAGGCTGCCAGGATGCCACCCAGCACTACCAGAGCAAATAGGCTGGTGCCCACTACACGTAGGGCTGTCGTCAGCTGCACCGGCATCTGATGGGAGAAGGCAGAACTTAGGGTTAGTGGGAGAGTGGGCGTTTTTTGAGTCTGGCCAAGAACCGGGGAAATGACCCACTAATAAGAACCATTGTTGGGGGCCGGCAGCTGGCTTGGTGGTTAAGGGCACTGGAATCCCACATAACCAACAGTGGTTTGAGTCCTGGACCTGGTGGCTTGCTTTCTTGATTTCCCTGTCTCTCTCTCTCTCTGTCCCTCTGGTCAAATTTGAAAATAAACAAGTAAATATGTAAAGTTAAAAAAAAAATTCTTTAAAAAGAAAAAATCATTGTTGGGGCTGGCAGGTGGCGTGGTAGTTAAGGGTGTTGGATTTCCACATGGTTCACAGTTCGTGTCCTGGACCTAGGGACTTGCTTTCTTGCTTCCTTTGTCTCTCTGGTCAAATTAAAAAATCATTGTCATGGGGGCCAGCAGGCGGCATGGTGGTTAAGGCAATGGACACTCACACATGGCTGACCACAGTTTGAGTCCTGAAACTGGTCGTTTGCTTTCTCACTTTCTCTCTCTCTGTGCCTGTCTCTCTGGTTAAATTAAAATAAATGAATGAATAAATAAAAAATAAATAAATTTTAAAAAATCATTGTCACTTACTGAGGATGACTAAGACTACAGATTGAGCTGGGTTCAAATCCCAGCTCTGCCACTTCCTATCTGTGTGACTGCTAGGTTGTTTCATCTGTAGACTGTGGACTGTAGTCTTAATCTCCTAGCATCTTTGAGGGTTAAAAGCGTAGCAGGTAAAATTTAAGAGTAGCATTTACTCTTGTGAGAGAAACTAAAGCCCAAAGAGAGTATACCACACCCAGCTGGAATCTGACCCACAGACCTCTAGAACCTACTGATGAGCCTCAGTGGGGTGGGCCTGAGGCAGCTCTGAGCTGGCTGGGAGGTAGTCTCTGCCCTAAGAACTTCTACCTGCCCTGTTTGCACTAGGGGACTGCACTCTGGGAGGGGGATATTCACTAGTAACATAATGAAGAAAGGGGAGGAAAAGAAAGCTGGAAACAAAGAGGTGAGGGGCGTAAAGTTTCCTTTTTACAAGGCAAAATCAGTAAGAGAAACTTTCCCTGTTCTCTGCTTTTCACCTCATTTACTTGAGAGGCAGGACAGAAAGGAAAAGCCAGAGGGAACAGCAGACAAGGGAAAGGAGAGGAACCGAGAGCTGGGGGTGAACAGCCCTCCAAAAGCCTAGCAGGAGAGCAGAAGGGAACTGCAGCCACCACTGCAGCAGCCTAGGCCGGTGCTGTCTGCACAGCCCCATCCGCTTGGTCCTAGTGCCCATGAATCTGCGCTCTCCCTGGCTGACACTCCCGGAAATCATGCCAGGTTTATGTTTGCAACTGAGTTGGGGCTCTGAGCTTCTGCCTTGTTGGAAACTGCTGTTTTGCAAAGAGCCCAGGACTTGGCATCAGAGGCTTGGGTTTGAGACAAGCCTTCTTACCTCCTGGCTGCCTGACCTTGCCCAAGATTTCCCCCTGAGACTTGGTTTCCCCCTCAGTACATCAGGGGCTAATGGCGTCTTGCTTCAGATATCAGGGACAGGTAAACCATGTCCCTGATAATGAAAACACGAGTCCTCAAGGGCTACCCAAGTGGTTAGGCCAACTGTGGGTTCCTCCAGAGCCAGGAATGTGGAGGGGTGGTGTAAGGGAGAGGGGGGAAAGAAGCAGCCAACAGGACTGTCCCCCACCCTCCTCGCTGAGCCAGGCCTTTTCCCCAGCTCCTCTCCTTCCCACCTGCCAGCAGCAAGCCCCTTTTCTACCCCAGGTCTAGACAATGACCTCTCAGTTCCCAGCTTGTTCCCACTCTAGAGTCTTACTGAAACCAAATCCCCACCCCAATGCAAACACACCTTCTGGCCAGTCACCTGTCCTGTCCTAGAGGAGGGGTGAGGAACACACAGTCCTGCCCTAAATCAGCCTGAGACTCAGGCATTAGCAGCCTTCCGCAGCTTCAGTTCGCAAAGAGCTGTTGGCAGCCTCATCTCTCCGGGAAGCACACGGCCTCCCTCTGGGCGCTCTGCCCTGCCATCCCTGGGAACCAGCCGCGTGCTTCCTCTGCAAGATTCCCAGCTCTCCTAGTTCTCCCCTTTTCCCCCGGCCCGCGGGCGGGGGGCGGAGGGCCTCTC